>NC_084799.1:57556730-57869377 GCF_963169125.1 Humulus lupulus
TATGATATTTCTACAAAGAAGTTTTTTAATTTAAGGGCCATGTTGCTATGGACAATAAATGATTTTCCAGCTTATGGAAACTTAGCTGGATGTGCGACTAAAGGGAAGTATGGTTGTCCTGTTTATGGCGAGCACTCAAATGTTGTTTGGTTGAAGCATAGCAAAAAGATGTCCTTTTGCAATCATATTCGATTTCTACCACAATAATACCGTTATAGAAAGAAGAAATATACAACAGTTAGGGCAAGGGAAAGAGCACCACAATGTCCAATTATATTGACAGGTGTTGAAGTAGCTGAGCAGTTAAGCAAAGTGACTAATGACTTTGGAAAGGGAAAAAAGAGGAGTCGTGATATAGACACATAAAAAATCTGGAAGAAGCAGTCTATTTTTTTAGGCTGCCTCATTGGGAAATATTAGTTGTTCGTCATAACCTTGATGTTATGCATGTTGAAAAGAATGTTTGTGAAAGCATACTTAACACATTGCTCGATTGCAAAGGAAAATCTAAAGATCACTACAACTCGAGATTAGATTAGATAGAGATGGGCATTATGCCTCATCTCCATCATATGAAGAAAATGGTGTTACTCATCTTCCTGCTGCAGCTCACACTCTATCAAAATCTGATAAGAAGTTGCTTTGTGAGAGGCTATTTGACTTGAAATTGCCTTATGGATATAGCTCTAACATTAGAAATTGTGTAGATGTGAAGAAACAGAAGCTGACAGGACTTAAGTCTCATGATTGTCATGTGATTATGCAACAACTATTGGCTATTGCTATAAGGGGTTTAATGGAAGAAGGTTGTAGAGAGACAATTCTTCGGCTCTCTAAGTTTTTCCATGGATTATGTCAGCATGTGGTTGATAAGGAGGAAATTATGAAATTGGAAGTAGAAGCCTTTTAAATTCTTTATAAACTAGAAGAATATTTCCCTTCTTCTTTCTTTGATCCAATGATTCACTTGGTTGTTCATTTAGCACGAGAAGTTAGACTTTGTGGTCCGGTGCAATTTCGATGGATGTAACATTTTGAGAGATATATGAAAGTATTGAAAGGATTTGTAGCAAATTATGCATGGCTAGAAGGATGTATTGCAAATCGCTATCTTGCTGTTGAATGTGTACGCTTTTGTGAAACCTTTTTAAAGCAAAATGATAATTAAGATAGTTCATTACTAGAAGAAAATCCACTTTCAGCAGCAGAGTTCTTTGTACTTGACCGATTGAACTTGGAAGTAGCGCATCGGTATGTGTTATTTAACTCAGATATTGTAGAACCATTTCTCAATGTCCATATGGATGAGCTGAAAGAAAGGCACTCAAATCTGAATAACAATCAAACTTTGTTGTGGAATCGACATTCTGAAGGGTTCCCGTTATGGTTTTATGAAAAGGTTGTATTCTATTGCCAAGATAAAAGTTTACGTTTTGTTTTAGTGTACAAATTTCTTACAATAATATTTTTATTTTTAGATTTCTAACTTGAACAAAGTAGATGACATGTTAGCTCAATTGGCTGAAGGTCCAAGTCACGGTGTCACTTCCTATAAAGGGTACATGATTAATGGAATTCGATTCCATAAAAAAGGAACTAAAAAAACAACTCAAAACAGCGGTGTATACTTGGAAGCACATGACAGTGGGCAATTGAATGATAAAGAAGAGTATTTTGGTGTTATCAAGGATATAATTATGCTTGATTATCGTACTTTTAAGGTGCCATTGTTTTGGTGCGATTGGGCAAAAATTCGAATGGGTGTTAAGAAGTCGAAGTTCTATACGCTTGTAAATTTTAATATAGGACAAGGTCAATCCATTAGGGATCCATTTGTATTAGCTTCACAAGTGAAAAAAGCTTTTTATGCAAGGGAGAATGAGTCAAGTAATTGGTATATATCTTTAAAGGATTCAAATAGAGGGTGTTTTGGACTTGAATCCAATGAAGAAAATTGGGTTTTCTGTTGTTTCTTATGTACTTTGAATGAAAAAAATCTACTTACACTTTTTGTATGTAATTTTGGTGTATTATTACTCTTTTGTTGAATGAAACAAATTTGGTTTTATTACTCTCTATGGTGTACTTTATGATTTTATTTTACTTTGAATGAAACAATTCTGGTTTTATAGTTTTGGTGTATGTTTATTACTCTTTGGTGATCTGCATTTCTGATTTATATTCTTATGTTATCTTTCTTTTTATATTGCAGCAATTTCAACTTGAAAAATGAGCACATTACGAAGATCTCCAAAAAAACACCTTCGTCCAGGTGCTTTATGCAATTTAGTGGCCAAAAAGTGAACAGCATCATTGAAGACTCAAGCTGATTGGGACGATATGTTGCTTGGAAGCCCTATTTTAAAGAAAAAGAGTGCTCTTCGTAGGTTTTCTGCACCTGTTAGAGTTGTAATTGACTCACCACCTGCTCTTAGTACTAGAGGAGCAACTCGTCGTATGGTCTATAATACAGAGCCAGATCCAAATGATGATGTGGAAGACATGGAGATGTCACTTGGAAGTTCAAAAACTAGAAGATCTCTTAATTATGAAGTAGATAAGGTAGTTGATAGTGTTTGTGAAAAAGGGGTAAGGGAGGAACATGAAGAGATAGCTGATGAGGAAAGGGTTGGTGTAGAATTTGAAGAAGGGGCTATTGTAGAATGTGAAGAAGTGGCTGCTGCCGAATTTGAAAAAGGGGTTGCTGCACAATTTGAAGAAGTGGTTGAGGTAGAACTTGAACAACCTCTTAGAAAATCTGTTAGATTACAAAAAACAACTGTTGAGGCAAATCAAACTGAGATTGAAGAAATACCTCAAGATGTAGATGCGAATGTAATGAACTTAGCCAAGAAGATAAGGGGAAAAACTCTATTGGAAAATCTTACCAAGAGGAACAATGACTTGATAATAAATTGGAATGAAAAAGGGCAACCAGTTGGTACTCAGTGCAATTTTCTTCTTTTGTGGGCGCTCTTGTGCGAGAGGTTATTCTTTACACTATTTCAGATTGGAGGAAAGTTTCACCACTCATGAGAAATGTTCTTTGGGCATCTATTCAGGTAGAATTACAAGTTTTATGACTGTATTTTTTTTATATATTCAGTTATACACTTAAACATATAATATATTATTCTATATTCTATTGTGGGCACAATATGACTTACATGATGATTGGCAAAAACAGATGTGCTTTGAAATGATGGCAGAACTATGGAGATCTGTGAAATCTAGACTTGTAAAGGATATTATCAATGCAAAAGATGAGAGTGAACGATTAGCCTTAAAGCTGGATTGCAAAAGTGATGTAGAATGGAGAGCATTTGTTGCCCAAAAAATTAGTAAAGAACATTTGGTGAGAAATATGATGTAAGAAGCGATGTTGCTGCCTCTTTTATCTCTGTTGGTGTTAAATTAAATACTATTATGCCTCTTTTACTTATTTATTAAATAGGATATAAGGGCCAAATAACAAGAGAGAAGAAAGAAAGTTGTTCCACACACCTTAAGTCGAAGAGGATATGCTCGAACAATCGATGATATGGTAATAATTAATTTTTTTACTATTTGTATTTTTGCTTCCATTATTGTAGTCTCTATTTTATAATCTCTATTCTTGTATTGTGTAGAAAAAATAAAATGAGGATGTTAAAATATCTAGGATCGATGCTTTTCGAAGAGCCCATACCAAGAAGAATGGTGAACCTGTAACCCCAACGACATCTGATATTTTTGTGAGTATTAGTCATTTAATTTTTGTGATTTTATATTTATTTTCCATAATGCATACATTAGTTATACTAATTTATATGCATGGTTCATTGAATGAGATTCTCCTTGAAGACCCAAAATCTGGAACTACAGACAACGCTGATGAGGATGCCTTGACAAAATTGTTTGGTAACCCAAAATCTGGTCGTTTAATTGGACACGAAAGAGGCATAACAAGGTCGAAGCTAACTGTTGTTAATATGTGTAATAGCAAGATCTCCAAGTTAGAAGAAGAGCATGAAGCTCAAAATGACTGAAATGATGAATCTACTTAAAGAACACTAGGTGGTAATTCTATCGTGCACTTATAAACCTTGGTTTTCTTTTCTTCCAATGAAACTTATCTTGATTTTATATTTAGGTTGTGGTAAAGCGACACCAAGCGAAGGATAGTCTCGCAATGTACCGCAGTCAAACAATATTCATTCCCCTAAGGTAAATTATCAAAGTTGTTATTGTTTTAATGATTCATTTTAGAAGAACAAATACAAAAACTAATATATTGTCTTTAAAATCAACTTGGTAGAGTATTGCACTAGAAAAAAGACATAACTTTACAGAAGCGAAGAATGCTTGCCACTTGCTTGACTAGGCAGATGTAATTGTTACTGAAGGTCGTTGGGATTCTAGTGATCCAAAGTTAACTGTACATGGAAAGCCTCTTGGACTAGACTTTATGCGAGTATGGGTTAATGCTGATATTGTACCAGAATCTTACTTATTTCGTCCTAATAATGCGATGCTTACAGTACAAGAAGTAGTTGGTTCCACAGTTGCATGGCCTTCTAAAAAAGTTATTCCAAGAGGTACATTTTCATACTAAAAAAAGAACCAATGTCTTATAATTTAGTTTTTGGTTTCTTTGTTTGCTTTGGTGTAGTTGTGAATTCATTATTTTGTATGTGGTGTCCTCTCTTGGAAATAATTTCCATAGAATTTTTCTTGAAGTAATTTGTGATGCTAGATAATAACAATAAAATATTTCTTTGTTTATTTTGTAGATGTGACAAGCGAAATAGAAAATGATACTTAATTTTGAAGGCTTTGTGTTAGGCAGTTGTAGAATATTTTGTGCTGAAAGTAGTAACTTTTCAATATGTTGAATATTTAAGACTACTTGAATACTTAAAGAACATTTTGTTGTTGATGATAGTGTTGAATGTCTTAAATTAATTTGTGGATTGTTAATACAATGTTGAATGTTTTTACTTTTTGTTATTTGAAAATCAAGTTCATTTGATGATGCTAGTATATATTAGAAAGCTAATTTGAATTATATAAATAAAAAATAAAAATATAATAGAATAAATTAGTGTTATATAAATGAATATATAATGAGAATTTAAACTTATCTAAATATTAAAATATACGAAAAATGTGTTATAATATCTATTACAATAACACTTTCTATAAGTAAAGAATTTTGTTATGCAAACTTCATTATATAACACAAAAAATGTGTTATACTAAATTGTAGTATAACACAAATTTATAAGTATTGAAATGTTATATAATCGACTATAAATAATATAATTAAACACTTATCTATTTATTAAAATAACACAGAAAGTGTGTAATCGTTGACAGCATAATAACCCATCTGTATAACAATGATAAAGTGTTATGTAAAGTAACCTAACCTACGATAACATAGTCGGTCTTAACACGTCAAAAAGTGTTATGGTATGTTTTGATAACACATTTTTTGTCTTATTAAAAGCATTTTTTCTTGTAGTGAATCATAACTATAGTCTACGATAATGATAAAGATCTTGGGATTTGCTTATTTTCTATCTAAGCAACTACATTTCCCAAGCGATTACAACATAAAACGTATACATACATAATTACATACACATATAGCACATAAACGTAATCATAACACATAAAATCTAACCTATTTTCCTTACCAAAAACTGGGATATTGGAGACAAGAGTGAGATTGGAAACTCCTAAAATCAAAAAGTAAAAATCATAAGTTTCCTAAGGAAAATAAGATGAAGAGAAGATATAAACCATCAAGATAATAACTTATCGAAAACCTTAAGTTTTAAAAAACTCAAACTCCTAACCAAAATCCATTATAACAAGTTAGGATTTGGAAGAAAATGAAAAGAATAAGAGGAACTATAATGAACTAAACCTGAGGATAAAGAATACCTTGGATAGATTAGAACTTCGATCTACACCTCAATACCAAAATATCGCTCTATCTTACTTCCCAAGTGTTTAGAAAAGCTTTGATTGGAAAGTTTTTAACCCCCAAACCCTAGTGTTTCTCTCTAGAATGAACTTAGCAGCTTGGAGACTTTGAAGAATAATGATGATGCAAATGGCCGAGTGTAAGGTCCTATTTATAGAGTTCAAGGAGTGAAACCAACTCCTTTTAAAATGAATAAAAAAATTCTATACAATATGAATTTGATATTCAATAGATGCCCAGAACTTGGTAAAAAATGTTCAAGAGCAAGTCCAAGTTGTTGAGGGCTCTTTCTAGCTCGGATTCCACGGATTTTCAAAACATACAAGTGGAGCTGATATATTGCCCCCTATAGGTGATATATCACCTCCCCCTTTGTCCCGAGCCTCTATGTTTTCGTTCGTGCGAAGACGACGTGTTTTCCGTATCACCCATAGGTGATATATCGACTCCTATAGCTGCGATATATCGGCATACGTTGATATATCAAACATGTTTTCGCACAATTTCAGCAAACTTGAAGTTTGTTTAAACAACTTTGACTAAGTAAAACGTAATCATAACAGCTGAGGGAAGGTTCTAGACTTCCTAGGTTTATCCTTTACTAATTTATTTATCTAAAATCCTTAATAAACATGCATGTGACAAGTGTCACATTCTTAATTATTCTATCTAAATCTTAGGTTATAATAAATATCACTTCTAGAATGAGCTATATTAATCAAACCATATGTTAAAATTAATATTTCTAAACTATAGGATAAACTTATAAAATCCATAACTATCTCTATGAGTTTCCAACTAAATCCTGGCTTGAACTAATAACCACGAAAACTAAAACACTAAGCTACTAATACTACTATCTATCTAAGTAAAATTCTGAGACGCTACATTTCTTCCCAACTTAAAAATAATTTTGTCCCCGAAATTTACTTCCAAAACAATTCCATATATCGTTCTTGGATGTCTCCCTCCAAATCCCATGTTGCCTCCTGTTCTGTACTATTACTCCATAAGACCTAGACTATCGGAATACTCTTAGACTATAATTCCTTCATCCCCTTCTAGGATGCTAACTGATTATTCCTCGTAACTCAGGTCTTTCAGAAGTGCTAACGTATCGTACTTGAGAACGTGGGATGAGTCTGACACATATCTATGCAACATCGAGATGTGAAACACATTGTGGCTATCTGCTAGAGCTGGTGGTATGGATAATCTATATACTACTGGTCCCACCTTGTCCAATATCTCAAAAGGACATATAAACTGGTGACTAAGTTTGCCTTTCTTCCCGAACCACTTCACTCCTTTCATAGGAGATATTCTTAAGAAGACATAATCTCTGACTTTGAATTCCACATCTCGTCGCTTGGCATCCACATAACTCTTTTGTCAACTCTGAGCAGCAAGCATACGCTTTCTAATCAGCTCCACTGCTTCTTGAGCCTCTCTAATAGCTTCAGGTCCAAGAAGTTGTCTTTCTCCTACCTCGTCCCAATGTAACGATGACCGATACTTCATTCCATAAATAGGGTGCCATGCCGATTGTTTCCTGGTAGCTATTATTGTAGGAGAACTCTATAAGTGGCAAATACTTACTCCACGATCCTTCGAAGTCTAGTACACAAGTACGCATCATATCTTCTAAAATCTGTATGGTACGCTTAGATTGTCCATTGGTCTGAGGATGAAATGTCGTACTGAGACTTAGCTTGGTACCCATGGCTTCCTACAAGCTTCCCCAAATTCTCGATGTAAACACCGATCCTCTATCGAAAACTATGGTCTTAGGGATTCCATGTAGTCATACAATTTCTCAAACATAAATGTCTGCGTACTGGTCAACAGTGTACATAGTTTTGACAGGCAGGAAGTGAGCTGACTTGGTGAGACTATCTACCACAATCCAGGCTGAGTCGTGTTGCTTATTTGTTCGTGGTAATCCAGTCACAAAGTCCATGGCTATGTCTTCCCACTTCCATTCTGGAATACTAAGCATTTGCAATAAGCCTGCAGGTCGCTGATGTTCTGCCTTTACTTGTTGGCATATAAAGCATTTGGACACATATTCTGCTACGTCTTTCTTCATTCCTAGCAACCAATATAGTGCGTTAAGGTCGTGAGTCATCTTGGTAGACCCCGAGTGAACTGAGTATAGGGTAGTGTGTGCCTCATCTAAAATCTTCATCTTACTTCCATATTCATTCTATACGCACACCCGACCTTTATATCTCAAGAACCCCTATCCTGATATAGAGAAATCCGTAGTCTTGCCTTCTTTGACTGGGACCATATGCGATACTAACATGTTGTCACGCCCTTGCCCGATTCGTATATCATCTAGTAAACATGACTGGATGGACATTGTAATGCCCTGGTTACTCCAGAATAGTTACGGTGATCGATGAACCGGAAATTTGACCTGCTACCCGAGTCCTTTGGTTAAAAACGTGCTCTAAGTGTTATTAAAAAGCTAAGGTGGAAAAAAAATAAAAAGGAAAGGATATATTTTATTAAAACTGTTCATGAGCTCATCAAAACATTTACAAGTTGTTTACAATATAAAAAGGTCACTAATGTTTTCAAATATACAACCCCACCAACCTAAGCGGCAAAAATAGGGTAAACCCCCTAGTTCCTCTGAGAACTCCTTGGCCGTGGTGGTCAAGCGGCCGCTTATGTACACATCACCACCTAAGCTCTCCACTCAAGGTTGGGTGCGTTTTTCTTTCCCTTTACCTGCACCACATAGCACCCATGAGCCAAGGCCTAGCAAGAAAACACAATATAGCATGACATAATATCAACAATGATCATAATAATCATTCAGAACTATCAGTCCAAAACAGACAGATGACAGTCGCAAAAATCACTAATGTGGGTATTGCTCCCTTTAGCCTTGTGACGATAGGGTCACCGGGGCTTAATAGATAAGTGAACCTTTCACTAGCTTAAACATGATAGGTACATGGTGACTAGTCACAAACATAACCTTCCTTATGACTGTAGAGTCATAACCCTGGAACAACGTTCCCTAGCCATGTGACAAACGGTCACCGGAGCCTTAGGCCCTGGCTCTCAGTATCTAGTCTTAGACTAGCCAAGCGCTTATAAGATTCATCAACCTTAGGGTCGATCCAGTGTTAATGCCTTAGAGTCATTCAATGCTGCTATCGATTAGATCTAATCTTCATTCGGCCCTGCGTTCAGGACGCTTATGCCGGTTCTGACTCTCAAGTCAGTGTCCCTGACTAGTCAGTGCCATATACAAGTAAACAATATTCGCTAGCATTTAATATGCAATCCATGTCCACATTTATCCACCACCACGCCTCAATAACAATCATGCATGTCACATACACAGGGTGCCGTTTTCTTACCTCAGGTTCGAGCGAGAAATATAATAAGAACGACTCCTAAGAACGATCAACCTTTTGGTTTCTTATCGACTACCTAATCACAACCAATTAAAACCTCCATTAATAAGAATCCACATAGATAGGGTCTTAACCTAAGCACCACTCTCGGGACCTCGAAACACTCGGGACCTCGAAACATGCCCACACGGTGAGTAGATTTGAGCCCGGGCCTTAAGGATTGAAACCCCAAGTCAAAAACCCTTAAAAACACCCAAAATGGGACTTTGAAGGAACAGAGTAGCGCTATAGCGCTGACCCCTAGTGCCCCAGCGCTATTCTCAGAACCCCCAACACGCCCAAATGCCCCTTGAGCAGCGCTATAATGCTACCTCCAGACCAAGAACCCCCTGAAACCTCCTTCTTCATCTCCTTCGATTCTAACCTGATTCCAATGCTTCCAAATCCCATTTTTGGTGCCAAATGAACCCAAAAACCATCCTAACATACCCCAAACATTACAACCATAAGAAACCTAGCCAAAAATCCCAACAAAACCAAGTATTCAACCTAGAAATCTCAGCAGTAAAACAGAACTAAAATAGGGCAAACCAGGGATTTCAATGGTTAGAAACTTACCCAAAGCTCAACTTATGATGCCCTTCAATGGAGGAACACTCTCCCAAACTCCCAAGGCTTACTTCCCAAGCTTGAATCCTCAAGAATGGCTCAAAAATCTCAAAGGAAAATGAAGGAAAGGATGGTACGGGAAGGCTCTCCAAGTTGCTTTGTTTTTCTACCTCTTTCTATGCTAAAAAATGGTTATATCTATCCTAGGGGTGAAATGACCATTATACCCCTAGGTCAATTTAAGGTTTCTAAAGGCTCCCAAGGGAAAAATTGGTATTCCCCACCTATCTCGTTAATGATAATTAACGCTATCCAATTCACGCTATTCTCAATAATCTCAAACACCAATAATTTATATCCTGTTACCCTTTAATTCCCAGCAACGTTCTAATCCATAAAATCACCCCGAGACTCATCCTGAGCCCCAAACTTAAACCTGTTGTGACAAGACCGCTAATCAATATTCCAAGATCGTCTCATGCCGAATAACTCAAACAAACCCACATTATAATGTGGTCTCAACAACATATCACCGACATGCATACAAATATACAATTATACTCTCAACGGGCCAAATTACCATCACACCCCTATAATTAAAATGTGGACTCACATGCATACATTTAACATCATATTATAATATAATTCACATATACATGCATATTATCATTTAATGGAATATTTAAACAAGTATGGCCCTCCCAGCCTACTAATCCCACCATTAAACCACATCGGAGAATTTGGGGCATTACAAACATGTTAGCCAGTTGACCCGTGACTACTTCTGTCCCGGTGTTAATCAGCACTTGTTGCAGTGTCTTTTTAATTCCAGATAATACTTCCAGACTTCCATAACTCTTTCGGCTTAATGCATCTACAACTACATTTACTTTTCCTGGGTAGTATAGGATTTCACAGTCACAGTCCTTTACTAGTTCTAACCATCTGCGCTGCCTCATGTTGAGCTCATTTTGCATGAAGAAATATTTTAAGCTCTTGTGGTTCGTATAAATCTCACACCGTTCTGCATAAAGATAGTGGCACAAGATTTTCAGTGCGAATACCACCGCTGCCAACTCCATATCGTGTGTTGGATAGTGTTGCTCGTATTCCTTCAGCTTCCTTGAGGCATAGGCTATTACTTTGTCATTTTACATCAGCACACAACCCAAACCTTGCTTCGACGCATCATAGTATACTACAAACTTGTCGTTGGGTGTCGGTACACAAACTACTGGTGCTGAGCATAATTTATCTTTGAGCAACTGGAAGCTTTCTTGACATTTATCCGTCCAGTTGAAATTTTGTTTTTTTTTTCGGGTCAGGTTGGTAAGTGGAGTGGCTATCTTAGAAAAACCTTATACAAATCTTCGATAATAGCTTGCTAGCCCGTGAAAACTTCTAACCTTTGACACATTCTTAGGTCTTAGCCAATCTTTCACAGCCTCTGCTTTCGTTGGGTCTACAGCGACTCTATCTTTGGATACTATGTGGTTGAGGATTGCTACTTATGATAGCTAAAAGTCATATTTCTTGAACTTGGAATAAAGTTGATGCTCCTTTATTCGCATCATGGTAAGTCTTAAATTTTCCTCGTGCTCGACTTCGTCCTTGGAGTACACAAGAATATCGTCAATGAATACTACGATGAATTTATCCTAGTAATCATTGAAGACCCGGATCATTAAATCCTTAAATGTGGCTAGAGTGGATGTATGACCAAAAGACATAACATGGAACTTGTAATGTCCGTATCGAGTCCTAAAAGTTGTCTTTGGTATATCTTCTTCTCTTACCTTGAGTTGGTGATAACCAGACCATAGATCAATCTTTGAAAATAAAGTCGCTCCTCGGAATTGATCAAATAAGTCATCGATCCAGGGTAGTGGGTACTTGTTCTTAATTGTCACCTTGTTCAACTCGCATTAATCGATACACATCCGCATGCTTCCATCATTTTTCTTCACAAATAGAACCGGTGCTCCCCATGGAGAATGACTCGGTCTGATGAAACCCAAGTCTAAGAGTTCTTGTAACTGAATTTTCAACTCCTTGAGTTTGGAAGGTGCCATCCGGTATGGTGCCTTTGAGATCGGATCGGTTCCCAGTACTAGTTCGATTGTGAAGTCAATTTCCCGAGTAGGGGTAACCCTGGTAAGTCGTCAGGAAATATCTCTTAAAATTCCTTTATAATGCGGATGTCTCCAACCTTTAATGGTGTTTCATGTGCTACATCTGTGATGCTTACTAAGAATGCGTGACATCCTTTGAGCTTTCAGATATAAGATAAGGGGTGTCCATAGTCTTGAAACCTTTCCCATAAAACATAGTTTCTGATCTTCAGGAGTTTCAAACATCACTTGATTGCATCTACAGTCGATGGCTGCGTCATGTCTTGTTAGCTAGTCGATTCCTATTATTACTTCGAAGTCCTTGATCGATAGCTCTATCAGGTCTCCTTCTAGTTCCGTGCCCTCAATTTTGATCGGTGCTCCTCGTACTATTCGTGAAGATAGAACTACTTCGCCCGAAGGCAATTCCGTAACAAACCTAGCTCTAAATCTTTCACAAGGTTTGTCTAATTTCCCTATCATTCCTAACGAGATATACGAGTGTGTTGCTCTCGACTCAAACAATACTGAACATATAATATCAAGGATAGGAAGTTGACCTGTGACCACTTTATTACTAGCTTCGGCTTCTCCCTGGATCAAGGCAAAGACTCTGGCTGGAACCATCTTGTTGTCCTTATTTTCTTCTTGTTTAAGCTGTGGACAATCCTTATTCCGATGACCTTCCTGGCCATAATTGAAACAACCCTTGGTTTTTGCACGGCACTCCCCATGATGTCTTTTTCTAGCACTTGGAGCACTGAGGGTATTCCATATAACCTGACCTATTATTTTTTTGATCAAGAAGAAGAATTGAACTTCATTAGTCAAACAGGCAAAATATACAAACCGACCGGTCTACAAACAGAGGCTTAAAAACTCAGCCAGCCTTGCCTAAAACAAGATAAAATCTACAAAAATACAAGCTCCAACAACTCCTAACCAGCCCACCCAACTAATTACATTGTTATCTTAGCTAAAATTCTTTGTTCCTGTGTAGTCAACTTCTTGTTTTTTACAATGAAAGGCCTATGTTGAATGGTAGTTTTTATGTTAGTTGCAATACCAACATCAGTTGTAGAATAATTGTCAAAAACACATCTATTTTGATTCCTCCATATGCTATAAACCACAGTTGCCAAAATCATGTTTGTGATATGAGAAAGAACACCATGGCTTCTGCTAGAGAGCTAGATCCTCCAGCTATTAAAATCAGTAGGCCAGGCTCTAAAAGCCATCCAATCAACTATAAGGTCCAAAATCTGTTTGGAAAGAATACAGTCAAAGAAAATATGGGAGTGACTTTCTGCATATCTACCACAAATAGGGCACATAAGGGAGTCAAGTGGAACATTGAATCGGATCATGTTGTCACAGGTAAGCAACTGGGAGTTAACTACTTGCCATAACATAAATCTGTGCTTAGGAATAGACAATCTACACCATACAGCTCGATGATACCCAACCAGTTGTTGGCTAAGAGAACTATTGTATAGAATTGAAGCTTGAAACTTCCCAGATATACCAGCAGATTTGATATCATCACAGCTGAACTTACCTCTCAAATTACATAATTTCCTCCAATACCAGCTAGTATCTGGAGGTAACTTATAAGACCAGAAGTTTGAGCCTTTCAAATATATTGAGTTTATCCATTTAACCCACAACATATCATGCTTCTCAAAGATCGCCCAAATGTACTTAGCTAAAATGGCATAGTTCCAAATCAGTCCATTTCTGAATCCGAGACCACCATAAGCTTTTGGAAGACACACCTTCTCCCAGGAAGCCATATGTATCTTGCTCCTATTTCCATTGACTCCCCAGAGAAATCCATGATAGAGTTTTTCAAATTCCTTAATTATGCTTTGAGGAAGAACAAAAACACTCATCCAATAGATCCTCAGCACAAAAAGGACTGAATGAATTAGTTGAATTCTACCAGCGAAAGAAAGGTGCCTACTTGCCCGAGTATGCAATCGCATTTTGATTTTTTGGATGATAATATCACAGTCTTCATGCTTCCATTTGGTTGGTCTCATAGGGACACCAAGGTACTTAAGAGGAAAATCCCCTTCTGATAAATTCATCTCAGCAGCAATTTGAAGCCCTGTCACTGAACTGAACTCCCCAATCACATTCTTTAGAACTTTAACTGTTGATAGAATTCCTTTGAAAAATAACAGAAAGTCATCTACAAAACATAAGCTAATGAGTTGGAGACTCTTGCACATAGGATGATACCTGAAGACAGAACCTTGGGCTGCTAATTGGAGACTTCGAGTAAGATAATCCATGATTAGAACAAATAAAAGTGGAGATATTGGATACCATTGACGAAGTCCCTTCTCTCCCTTAAACTGGCCTTGACTCCTTCCATTCATGAGTGACACGTGAGATGTGTTCCTCAAGCAAGTCATAACCCAGCCTATAAATCTAGCTAGGAAACACAATGCCTTTAGAAGCTCCTCTATAAACCACCAATCTATTGTGTCATAGGCTTTACTTATGTCAATTTTAATTGCACACCTTGGCGAGATAGAAGATCTTCTATAATTCTTGATAAGATCTTGACAAATTAAGACATTGTGAGCTATAGATCTACCTTGGATAAATGCTCCCTGGTTAGGATGAACTAGATATGGGAGGACTTTGGCCAATCTATAGCATAATAACTTTGATATGCACTTATAGAGTGTAGAACAACAAGAAATGGGCCTATAATCCACAGCTCGAGTAGGGTTGTCAATTTTAGGGACCAGAGACAAGGTAGTTTCCAGCAGCTCCTCTGGTATAATACCTGTCTCAAAGAACTGACTTACTGCACTACACACTTCACTACCAATTTCCGGCCACAACACCATAAAAAATGCTGAACCATAACCATCGGGCCCCGGGGATTTGACATTAGGAATACTAAACATTGCATCTCGTATTTCCTTAGGGATGAATGGCTTCAATAATAAAAGCTGCTGATCTATTGAAAGCTTAGGACCCATCTCAACACATTGTCTGTTTAACTGCTTAGAAGCTGAACTAGGACTTCCCATTACACCTTTAAAATGATTCAAAAAGTGAGAAAACACTTCAGAAAAATTATCCACCACCCTTCCTTGTTCAGAAATGTAAGTGGCTATTCTGTTGGCCTCCCTATGCTTCTTCAAACAAGCATGGAAATATGCCGTATTCAGGTCACCCTTCTTTAACCAAGTAATCTTACTTCTTTGAGCCAAAAAACTGTGATACATATGCTCTTGAGTTCTGAAAGTTTCAGCAGCTGTCTTAACTTTATCTTGAAGAGTAAAATCACAAGGATGAAGTTGAGCAAGAAACAGTGCTTCCTGATATTGATCCTTAGCTTTTTGATAGTGAACTCCTATATCTCCAATACGATCCATATTAAATCTCTTCAACTTATGTTTCAACCTCATTGTCTTCAAATATAAAGCCTTCAGACCTGTCCCCTTAATCGTCCTCCTCCAATTTTCTAAAACCATCGCTTTAAAATCAACATGATCAACCCAGAAATTATAAAAATAAAATAGTTTAACACCCACATTCTCCACAGCCAAAACAGAAATTGTACAAGAGCAGTGGTCTGAAATTGTTTCCCAATTGAACATGGCTGATGTATTAGGAAATAAATCCAACCACTCTTCATTTGCAAAAACATGGTCTATCTTAGAATATATACGAGCTGATCCTTCTTGATTGTTAGTCCATGTAAAGAAAGAGCCAGTGCTTTTAAGTGCATCTAGATTATTCTCTGCCAACCACTGAGAAGAATCCAAGAGTTCCACTTTAGACACCGGCTTACCTCCACTTCTATCCTTTGCTGTAAAAATCGCATTAAAATCTCCTAAGATAATCCATGAAGAGACTGGACGAGCAATCTTGGATAAACTTAGCCATAAGACCTTCCTTTCCTCCAAAGTATTTAGACCATAAACGAAAGTAGCAGTAAATGGGTGTTTTTGACCTGCCATTTTAATATGACAGTGAACAAATTGCTTATTCTCCTCTAGAACACTAACCTTGACAAATGTCTTTCTCCAAATGATCAAAATTATTCCTTCTGTAACAGGACTAGTGTAAAAGTCCCAGTTTATAAATGTATTATTCATCAAATCATGTACTTTGTTCCCCTTCATTTTAGTCTTCGAAATGGCTCCAACCCTTATTTTATTCCTATTACAAATATCTAATACAACTATAGGTTTTTTCAGACTATTCAATCCCCTAATATTCTAGCTCAAGATATTACAGTTATCCATCAAAGGATCTAACTTTTCCCCTTCCTCCTTTCTCTCCCTCTAACGGCTCCTGAAGCACCTCAAAATGGTTTGTTAGCCTCTGTCTTGTTTCCATATATTTGCTTGTTTTCTTATTGCTGCTCCTTGTTTTCCCTTGCTTATTCAAATGACACAATTTCTTAGGGGATAGCCACTTATCTGTAGAACTCTGACCCTCTGCAACATTAGGGTCATCAACTAATTCCTTATCTTTAGAACTTTGTCCCTCTACTACAGTAGAGCCTTCATCCAACTCCCTAGGCAAATTTGGTATTAACCCCATCGTTTGGTCTTCCTTATCCCGTCCCTCATCAGGAGAGGTTCTAGGGAGAGTTTCCTTCTTAATCCATTGTGTCTTCATCTCCTTACGACATTCTGCCATTGCATGCCCATAACCTTCACACATTTTACACTTGACAGGCAGCCATTCATATTCCACACCTTGCTCCACTAGCTGACCTTGTTCATTCCAAAAATGAATAATTCGAGGAGGGTTGTCTGTGATTTCAACCTCCACCAGGATCCTAGCAAACTGAATTCTAGATCTCTCTCGAGTAAACTTATCTACCATTATCAGTTTGCCTATAGTACTTACTAGAGCACTAATACATTTGCTTCCCCAATATTGAAGGCCTAGATCATGCAATCTAATCCACAGAGGCACTGAACGGACCATACGAATAGCACTTAAATCTGTTGTCCATGACCGAATAATCACTAGTTTTCTATCAAAATGAAGGATACCATTTTCCAGAACATGGTCTCGAGTAGCCTCATCATTAAACTTCACCATAATCAGACCCATTGTCATCCTAGCAATTTGAGCAATCCCTAGGTGACCCCAAACTCTCTTTATAAATCCTTCTAACACAACCATTGAAGGATTTGCTCCAAGAACCATACAGATGACAGCAGAACTCCAGTTTGCCGATTAGCTTTTCACTTCTTCAATATCAATTATTGCAATCCTCTTACCATCCTTAACTAATGGTTCAACATATTCAAGTTTCTGATCACAAAAGGAAAGCTTACCCGATGTAAACTGATGCCAATGATTTTGAGCCGATGCCTGATAATTTCCTGCCTCCACTTTGTCCGCCCAGCTAGATGTATCCATCTCAGGTGCCTTAGGCTCGTCATTCTGAGGTTCACCAACGCCCATCTCTCCCTTCTCAGCCTCAGTTAGGGTCACGCCCAGAGACTGATATTTTCCATTCATAACCACATCTTCAAGAACGAATCCTTCCTGATTATTCTCTTTTTGGATTGAAGGCAAGCCCTAAGCTGCCGATCGGGTCACAAGTTTCCGAGCTGATTTCTTCTTCTTCGCCATGGAAGAGAGGGAAAACCGCTTGAGTCTGTTAGGTTGTTTGTTGAAAGAGAGATTTTTATCGTTTAAGCTAGCATCTTAGGGTAGATCAACCTGACCTATTATTACCATTATTAGTTAGTGCACTTTTGTCAGCGTTGACTTGCTTATTATTAGGATGCTTTCTTTTCTGCCCATTATTTGGTTGTTGTTGTAATTAGGACCATTCTGAGTTTGATTCTGCTACTGGGGTTTAGACTTGCTTGCCTCCTCCTCACTAACATTTTCTTGGAGCCTTTCCACCTCTATAGTCATTTCTAGAACATCGGTGTAAGAAGTGGTTCCAAGGTTTGCAAGCTTGACACCTAACTCAATCTTGGGTCTGAGTCCCCTGGTGAACTTGGTAACCCTCAAGTAGTCGGTTGGGACTAATTCTGGTGCAAACATGGCTAAACGATCAATTGTCGAGCGTATTCAACTACCGTCAAATTACCCTGCTTCAGACTTGCAAACTCTTCCACCCTCGTAGCGATGACTGTTGAGGTGTAGTACTTTTTGTAAAACAGCTCCACAAATTTGGCCCAAGTCATGGTGGTGTTATCATGAGTGTGCTGTACCAAATCCCACCATATTCTAGCATCCTTTTTCAGTAGAGAGGAAATGCAGGATATGCGATCTGCGCTGCCGAGGTTCATGTGTGCTAGAATAGGCTCTGTAATGCTCCAAATTTCCTAATAAGGTTTAGGACCTTGATTAGGAAGCCAGGAGGGCCATAATTGATTTATTATTTCATTAAATGATAATATGCATGTTTAGGTGTATTAAATATGCATGTGAACCCATTTTTGATTAATTGGGTGATTTTCATATTTTGGCCATTTCGGGCATATTTGGCATATATGTGATATGTGTGTGGTGCTTCAATATTATTTGGATATGCCAGAATTACTTAGCATGAGACGATCCTAGGAGGTAAGCTAGTGGGAAAGTCACAACGGGATTTATACTTGACTCAGAGTGAGTCAAGGGGTATTTAGCATTACTGAGTTATTGGGTAATGGGAATACATATTTGATGATAAATTGGGAGATCAGGGGGAAATTCTGGAGGTTTTGACTATTTTTCCCCCGGGGACGTTTTTGGGACCCCAAGCATTAGGATTTGTTTGAGGCTACTTAAGCTTGAAGTAACCTGTTAAGGAATGAAAAGAACGTTCAAAACGTTCTCTCTCCTTCAAAGTTCCATTTTCGTCATCCGATCGCATTTTCAAAGAAAACTTGAGTTCTAGGACTCGGATTCAAGCGAGGATCGAGGCATAGCGATCCTAGGGGAGATTAAAAGCTTATTAGCCGAAGGATTTTTTTGGGAATCAACTCAATCGGAGGTAATCCAACTTTTAAGTTCTAAGTTTTTTAAAGTTTTTATGCTTGAATTGGACTTTGTGTTTTGATGAGTTTTTGATTGAATTGAAGCTTGGGTTTTGTTGGTTTTGGATCATGGGGATGTTTGGGAACTTTTATTTTGGGATTTGGAGATGTTTGGGTAGGCTTTTGGAAGGTTTTAAAATGTTAAAAATGAGGAAAAATGGCTGGTTTGAGGTTAGGCCACGACCCTGTTCTTGGGCACCGCGACCCAAGCTTACTAAAGGAGGAGGCAAGCTCTGTCAGAGGTGCGGCCCGCGACATGGTGTCTGGAGGGCCGCAGCACTTAAGGGAATTTTTGCCCAGAATTATGTTTTTGTCATGGGAACTTAACTCTAAGGGCCTGTGATCGATCCTACTACCTAGTTGAGTGGGATTCGACGTCCCGGAGGCTTGGGTTGGGTTTGGAAGTATTTATTTACTCATTATGATGAGGTTTTATGTTATGGTTGTGACTAGATATTCACTAGGGGCTTGGAATCAGGCTCGTGCTTGTGGCTCGTTTATTGGTAACCTGTGCTTGGACCAAAGGTAAGAAAATTGAACCCAGTATGTGATGCATGTGATGCACGAGAAACATACGGTTAGGGCATTCCATGAATGTTGAATATGAGATTGATTAGAGCTTGAGTCTCTGTGTTTGTGCATGATCATAATTATCCTAGCAACTGTTAAGTAAGCATGCTGAATGCCCTACATTTGGATATTTGACATATGATATATGTCTGGTAGCATTGCTTACGTGTGCGTGGCACTGACTAAATAGTTAGAATTGGCAGTGGTGTCAGTATTAACTGTGAAGCTGTGACCTACTTGTCAAGTTCGGCAGTAGTACTGAGCACTGGTCACATGGTATTGACTAAAAAGTCAAGAACGGTCTTAGCATGTTTAACGCAAGTCGATAAATATTAGATATAATCGACATCTGCATAGAATGACTCAAATGAGCATTAATTCCGGACCAACCTCAAGTTCGATGAAAACTAAAAAGCGCTTGTCTAGCCTAAGGCTAGTCACTTAGAGCCAGGGCCAGAGTGCCCCAGTGACTGTTTAGTCACGTGGCTATGGGTGTTGAGCTCGAAGTGACTTACCCAGCAGTCACTCATTTGATTGGAGACAGGGCCAGAGAGCCCCAGTGACTGTTAGTCACATGGCTATGGGTGCTGAGCCCAGGTGACTGTTTTGTCACATGGCTATGGGTGCCGAGCCCCATAGTGACTTGTTCGTCAGTCACTCATCTGATTAAAGCCATTGCCAGAAAGTCCACGTGACTGCTTCGTCACATGGCTATGGGTACTGAGCCCCTAGTGACTTGCTCGTCAGTCACTCATTATGGTTTAACAGAACCTCAAAGTGATATTCACTCATCTGCTCAGGGCTATAAGCTCTGTATGATTATAATGATCATCATTTGCATGGCTGTGGGTGCTGAGCCCTGTGGTGACTTGCTTGTCAGTCACTCATTATGGTTAACAGAACCACTTGTGTTAAATCACTCATCTGATTAGGATTGACTTGATAGTCATCCAATCAGGAGGGCAGGATTTCTTATCCTAGATTCCCCAACATTATCTGAACTTAATTGCATGCTTGATTAGAGCTTTATTTGCTAGGCATGCCAGATATGATTTGATGACATGTTATTATTCTTCATGAGAATATTGAATTTTCTTGCTGAGATTCGGCTCACGGGTGCTATGTGGTGTAGGTAAAGGTAGAAGAAAGCTGGGCCATCCTTGAGTTGGAGAGCTTAGGTGACGATGTGTACATATGCGACTGCTCGACTGCCACGGCTGAGGGTTGAAAGAGGAACTAGGGTTAAACCCTATTTTGTAGCTTAGATCGGCTGGTTGTACACATCACATATCCTTATTTGGTTTTAAACCCATTAAGGAAATTCATACAAAAAAATTTGAGACTAAACCCTAAGTCTCAGGGAGACCTATCCTATGGTCTCGATACCTAGGCTCGAGTATCACAATAGTATTTTCCCAAAATCCACTAGAAATCTTATTCTTTAAAAGTATCTCTATTAACTCGTACTTTCAACAAGTCGGTTAAATATGTGGAAGATTTTAGTCGATATTATATCCAGAAAATACTAATTAAATTCCTGTAATGACCCAATTTATTCTAGACTTTGGACCATTAAAACCACTTATACATAGACACTATCCTTAAGATAACTTACATACGAAATAGTCATAACTTCATTAAAAATTGTAAAATAAAGGTTAAAATACATAAGATTCGGTTAGGATACGGGATCCCATTGTTTTGAAAATAAAACATATCTTAAATTGTAAAAAAATTTTTTTACAAGATCAGGTTCAGAAAAAATACATATAAAGCATAATTGAAATGACTAACAACAACTTCATCCTCGAATTGTTCACGCAGTCCACCAAATCCATCCTTCCTCAATACACAATCCCAAGCCGCCAAGAATCTTCCCGCCGCCATAACTATTTTCCTGCACATATAAAACAATGGAATGAGCCTAATGCCTAGCAATGAAAATCTACTACAAGCATGAAACATACACATAAATATAAACTATAAATATATAACATATATCTATAAACATATATCATAATAACGCATACCACATAAGACTACACTTTTAATGGCCTTTATAACATGTGATAAACCATCTACATCCCCTGTTTAATATTTGAGGTAGGTTAGATGACATGGTAATATATGATAACCCATCTAAATCCCCTGTCTAATATTTGAGGTAGGGTAAATCATATGATAGTATATGATAACACATCTGGATCCCCTGTCTAATATTTGAGGTAGGGTAAATCATAACTATAAACATAAAAATGATAAACACTAGGGCACTAAGAAACTATGAGCCCTAGATAAAACAAAGCATAACATAACATAAAATTGTCATAACATATTATACATAAACAAAACACATAGAAACTATCCTATTTTCCTTACCAAATACTGGGATGTGAGAACAAAGACGGGATTTTGGAACACTCCTAAAAACCATTAATGAGAAGGTGAGTTTTTCTAAAAGAAGAAAATGAAAAAGAATGAACTAAACCACCGAGAAGGTACTAACCGATAAGATCCTCAAGTTCAAAGAACTTAGATGCCTAACCACGAATGAAAATAGCTAGTTAGGAATTGAGTAGAGAAAAACTATAAAAACTAATGAAATGATACAGAAAGGAACTAGAAATATGAATACCTTGAATGCACTATAACCAAACTACACCTCGATATCGGAATACACACTATTATCCTTAATTCCCAAGTGTTTAATAAGCTTAGAATGATATAGTTTATAACCCCAACCCAAGTGTTTAACACTCTAAAGTAAACCTAGCTGCTTGAAAGCTCTGAACTCAACTTGAAGAATGAAAGAAATGGCTGGGTACTCGGTCATATTTATAGAGTTCAAGAATGAAAAGATCTTCTTTTAGCTTGAATAAAAATAATGACTATTTAATTGAAAAACATTTGAATATTCGTTCAGCAGAGGCTTAGGACTCGGTCAAAAGATTCTGGGCTTATCAAGAGGTTATGGATTGAATTGAGCTCGGTTTCAAAACCATTCAAAACCATTCAAAAATAATGCCCTAGAGCCGATATATCGCCCCTGGTAGGCGATATATCGCCTGGGCTTATGTTCCCGAGACTCGTCGAAGTGTCCGTGCGAAGTTATGTATTTTTCATATTCCCCGAGTGGCGATATATCACCCCCTAGAGCTGCGATATATCGGCATACGCTGAAATATTATACACGTAATTGCACTTTTTCAGCCTAATTTAAGTTGAGTAAACAACTTTGACTGAGTCCTATAACGATTTCAAAGCTGCTGGAAAACTCTAGGAATTTCAAATATTACTCTTAATAAACTATTCCTCAAAAATACTTAATTTCTCAATAAACAAGCACATGAAAAGTGTCATTATCTTATTGGGTCTATCTAAACCTTATAGTATAATAAATATCATCTTTATAATCAGCTATACTAATCAAACCTTATGGTATAATTAATATTCTTAAACTATAGGTTAAACTTATAATATCTACAAGTGTTGCTACGAGTGTCCAACTAAGTCCCGGCTTGAACCAAAATCCACAGTAATAAACATACTACAACTATTACTATTACTATTACTATTACTACTGCTATCTAACTAGCTAAGTAAAGTTCTTGGACTCTACAATTCCTTAATTATTTTTCAAGAAAATAAACTCTGAATTTTCCTTTTATTTTTCTTAAGGTTTTAATCTCTAAAAACCATTTTAAGAAAATAGTCTAATTTTATATTAATTAGGGAAACCATTAAAAATTTCTCATCTTGACTAGTTAAATTTTCCAAAGTCTATTAATTAAGTTTATTTACTAGAAAAATAATTCATTTAATTATTTTATCAAAATATAGGGTTTTAAACCCTCTTTTAATTTATTAACTTATTAATAAATTAATTCTTTTATTTTTAGAAAGAATAAAAATTATTTAATAAAATAATTCTCACTAAACTCAAAGTGGTATTTCAGGTCAAAATATGTTTTAAATACTTATCAAGTTTTTATCTTGTAATAAACAAAATTTTAGTTTTTACCTTAAGTTCCAAAATCTAATTTTTACACTAAGTGTGAAAACTCATTTTTCACATTTTTAACTACATACTTTGTTAGGTCATAACTTGAAATTTACTTACCCAATTATTACCAAAATTTCCCAATTCCATGTTAGGTATGCCATTTAGGTCTTTGTAAAATCTTAGGTCAAAATGAGAATTTTTTATTGGTGAAATTATTTTCCAACAATGAGGTAAAAATGACTTTATTTTCAAGTCCTTAATTTCTCCAACCTTTGGCACTAAAGAACTTTCAAACCGTTCAGTACTTTTTATAGTAGAATGATATGTTATACCAAGAATATGTCCACCAAATTTTAAAAAAAACGGGGTTCACTTGCCCTATATAGTGGCTATCCAAACTTGGTCCAGAAATTAAGAATACGAAAAAACAGTTTTTTACCTAAACTTTGAAATAGCATAACTCACTCATTTTTAAACATTTTTGAGTGTTTCAAAAGCTCAATTTTATGTACTCAATCTCAAAAACATCACAGTACAATTTAATTTTACAAAATCAATATACAGTGGATGCTTGACCCCTTGGAAGTGACAGCTCAAAACTTGTATTTTGTTTAAGGTTCTCACCAAAACCCTTAGGGATTTTGGTCCCTATTTTTAAAAATCAACACACAAGCATCCTAAAAATTATAGAGAAACTATCATAGCCTTATTATATCAATAATAAGAAACTTTAAGAATTAAATATACAAAATAATGCTTAAAAATAAAAACTATACAATAACAACCATAAAAAGTAAACTTTTTACCTCTTGTTGTTCTTGCTTAAGGTTTGGATCTTTCTATTAGCTTGGAGTCCTTCAAAACTCTTTCAATACCTTAACCAACTCTCCCAAACAATATAGATTATTCCCTATAGAAAGACCTATGGTTAAAAGCTTTACAAAGTCAAGATTTTTGAAACTTTACCTTAGGGAAACCCTTCCTAGACCAAAGCTTAGGCTTCCAAGCCTTCTTAGTGTTCTTGAGGTTGAAGATGGAGAGAAAATTTGCGAGAGATTTTTCAAAAAAGATGTGAGTGATTGTGAGAGAGAGGGGGTCGGATTTGGGGAGGGGGGTTAGAAGGGTTTAGACTACTCTAAAATATCCTAAAACACTTGAGTGTTTTACTATCCACTTGCCATTAACCCTAATATTTAAAATGGGATTTAAAACTAAATTAATTTTGTTCACACCATTTAAAACCTCACATGGACGGCCACATCTTTCTATTTATGCATTTATTTTATTTTTTTATAAAGGTTAATAAACATTTCCTAAGAAGAAAATTCCAAATTAACTTTTTATACCCTTTTTCACTCATAATAAAGTTATTATTATATTTTTCTTAAAATAAAAAAAATAAAACTTAACACATAATAATTAAATTAAATGTCTCTCACATTTAATTTAATTAATCACACAATAAATTTTAACCTAAAGTCCATTCATGGAATAAAATTCCCCAATTCGGTAAAATTAAGCATTTAACACAAAATGCCCTAAAATTTCCATTTTCCCTTAGGTTTATTATTTTTTACCAAAATTTAATTTTTATGAATGTAATTTATGCCCATAATATATTTTCCATAGTTTTTTATTTTATTTTCCGAGATTTTTACCCGATCAGGGTTTTTGTGTCGGTCCAAGACCGAAAGTCTTATCTTGACTTTTAAACGCAAAATTCATAATTTGGCTAGCAATAATTCATGGAAATAAATTCCAAACAAATATAATATTCTTAACTAGGGGAAAAAAATCTCGACCCGAGTCGTTTCAAGGTATACGAAACACAGGACGTTACAACACCTACAATTTATAGAGGTTTCGTCCTTGAAACTTAAAATAAATGAGGATATAGCTCCCTCATCTTGTCTTCTATTTCCCAGGTTGCCTCTTCAATTCCATGGTTACACCATTGCACTTTTACCAACGGCACCATCTTGTTCCTCAACACTTTTTCCTTTCGGTCCAAAATCATCACCGGCTTCTCCTCATAGACGAGTTTAGGATCAACACTCAGCTGCTCATAACTGAGTACATGCGAGGGATCGCACATGTATTTTCTCAACAAGGATACATGAAACACTTCATGGACCTTAGACTGGGCGGGCGGAAGAGCGAAACGATAAGCTACTTCCCTGATCCTCTCTGTGATTTCGAAAGGTCCAACGAACCTTGGGCTAAGCTTTCCTTTCTTCTTGAACCGCATAGCCCCTCGCAGTTGAGCTACCTTCAGCAGTACATTATCACCAACCTCAAACACCAGGGGTCTCCTGCATCAGTCGGCGTATTTGCATTGTCGATCAATCGATGATTGCAAGCGTTGCCTTATCTGTCAGATATCCTCGATAATCTAATCAACCTCATCCAATCCAAGAAACGTTCTTTCACCGGTCTCGTGCCAATGAATCGATGATCGACATTTCCTTCTGTACAAAGTATCATATGGAGCCGTCTTGATTGAATCATGATAGCTATTATTGTAAGCGAACTCTATCATTGGAAGCTTCTCATTCCATGACCCTTGAAAGTCGGGCATGTAGGCTCGTAGCATATCTTCCAGGGCATGAATTGTTCATTTTCTTTGACCGTCTATTTGTAGGTGGGAAGAAGTTCTGAACTTCAGTTTAGTACCCAACCTCGTTTGGATGCTATTCCAGAATGTCGAGGAAAAACATCTGTCGCGCTCTTATACGATGGAGTTGGGTACACCATGCAATCTCCTTATTTCTGCAATGTAAATATCTGCTAACTTATATGCGCCATAAGTTACCTTGATCGGCAAGAAATGAGCAGACTTAGTCAGCCTATCTACGATAACCTAAATGGCATCGTGCCCCTTGGGAATGGTTGGTAGACATGTGACAAAGTCCATAGTTACCATCTCCCACTTCCATTCCACAATTTCTAAGGGTTGCAACAATCTGGATGGCCATTGATACTCGGCCTTTGTCTACTGACAAGTCAAGCAGTGTGCCACATATTCTGCCATCTCCTTTTTCATCCCAGGCCACCAAAATTACTTCTTCAAGTCTTGGTACATTTTCGTGGTACCCGGATGCATGGCATAAGGAACATTATGTCCCTTGAAAAAGATCTGCTTCTTGATCTCGCCATTGTCCCAAACACATATTTTTCCTTTGAACCCCAATACCCCATCTTTGGAGATATGGAATCCTGGTCACCCCTCATTCCTCACTTCGTACATTAGTCTTTGTATCCAAGGATCAACTAACTGCCCCCCTTTTATAGCTTCCATAATGGTAGGCTCGATAGAGAGGTTAGCCAATTGACCGACTACTTTCTCTAAATCCAAGGTAACAAGGTCGGCACATAACTACGGTGAAATCTCTTTCAATGTCATCACGTAATCACTTGGTTGTCAACTCAATGTATCTGCCACCTTGTTTGCTTTTCTCGGGTGATACAGAATGTCGCAGTCGTAGTCGTCGAACATCTCCAACCATCGACACTGTCTCATATTCAATTCCTTATGAGTGAAGAAATACTTCAGGCTTTTGTGAACAGTGTAGATGTCATAGTGTATCCCGTACAGGTAGTGCCTCCAAATTTTCAATGCGAAAACCACCGCTACCAGCTCCAGGTCATGAGTTGGATAGCTCTTCTTGTAATTTTTAAGCTATCGAGAAGCATAAGAAATTACTTTTCTGTGTTGCATCAGCACTGCTCCCAACCCTTGGCCTGAGGCATCGCTATAAATAGTATATCCCTCTCTGCCATTAGGGATTGTTAGCAGTGGGGCAGTCGTCAATCTCATTTTTAGCTCCTGAAAACTCTTCTCGCACTTGTCAGTCCATTCATACTTGATGTTTTTGCGGGTGAGGGCAGTCATTGGTGCAGCTTTTTTGGAAAATCCTTCCACAAATCGCCGATAATATCCCACTAACCCAAGAAAACTTCTAACATCATGAGTAATTTTTGGAGGTTTCCACTGCTTAATAGCTTCTATCTTGGCGGGATCTATCGAAATTCCATCTCCCGACACTATGTGCCCCAGAAAACTCACTTTCTCTAGCAAGAATTGGCACTTCGAAAACTTAGCGTAAAGATTTTCATCTCGTAGACGCTGAAGGACCAGTCCCAGATGCGTTGCATGCTCTTCTTGGCTTTTCGAGTATATTAGAATATCGTCAATGAACAAGACGATGAACTTATCCAAATACTCACGAAATACGCAATTCATGAGATCCATGAATGCCATAGGCACATTGGTTAGTCCAAAGGACATCATCGAGAACTCGTAGTGACCGTAGCACATTCTGAAGGTTGTCTTTGGTATATCCGCCTCCGTAACCTTGAGGTGATGATAGCTTGATTGCAGGTCTATTTTGGAAAATACGAACGCTCCTTGTAGTTTATCCAATAGATTGTCTATCCTGGGCAATGGATATCGATTCTTTATCCTCACTTTGTTCAGCTCCCGATAGTCAATGCACATTTTCATCGATCCGTCTTTCTTCTTCATGAATAAGATTGGGGCTCCCCATGGAAAATGGCTTGGTCTTATGAACTTCTTGTCCAGTAACTCTTGCAGTTGCGACTGCAACTCCTTGAGTTCAGCTGGCGCCATCCTATAAGGAGTCTTTGAGATCGGCGCAGTTCCCGGAATTAGCTCTATCTCAAACACGATCTCTCGGTTTAATGAAATCCCTGGGAGAACTTCAGGAAATACATCGGGAAACTTGCACACAACCAGTGCATCAGAAGGTTGTTGACCCGTCTCTTTATCCTTATCCACTATGTTTGCCAAAAAACCGATGCATCCGTCACTCAACATTTTTCTCGCCTTCATCGCATAAATCATGGGACACTTCTTTTCTCTTGACGTACCCTTGAAATCGAATGGTTCTTCTCCCGTTGGGGTGAAGACCACTTTTCTACGGTTGCAATTCATAACGGCTCCATATCTGGTTAGCCAATCCATCCCAAATATGATGTCATATTCATGTAGGTCTAAGACTAACAGATCCACTGTCAGCTCACGACCTTAAACCCAAACTGGTACGGCTCTTTAGAAAAGAGCCCTAGCTTTTCACATGCCAGCCAAGGGCAACAAAAATGACCAGCAGAAACAAATTGGAGCTCCGCCTCTAGTTTATTTGCTTACGCAAAGTGACAAAGGAGCTGGACCATCTGATATGGTGTCAAGTCAGATATCTATCGCCCAGTTTGGGTTTAAGGTTGTGAGCTGGCATTCGACACTCTTTAGCAAAGAGCCCTGGCTTTTCACAGTTATAACATGCCCCCACACTCGCCCCGATGGCATCGGTTACACTTGTTGCATAGTGGCCATTGTTCAAACTCACATCTCGACTATTTTTTGGGACTAGCCATTGCCTGATTGGGAGGTCCCCTTTTTCTTTTGTTATTTCCCCCAACATTCGGCCTTGTGCCTTCTTGGATAGCTTGTCCTCCCCAAGTTTTGGCCGAACCTCAGGTTGAACTTTCCTCTTAGGCCATTCTGATTGGCCTGAAATTGTCCGGGGTTTTTGGGAGTGTACCTCCTGTCTTTGTTACTCTGTGGTTCTGGCTTGTCTGACACAACCTAAGACTCTTGGCGAAGGGCCCGTTCCACAACTTTGGCATACGTCTCCGGGTCAGTTTTACCAGTGTCTACACACCTGACAATATCTCTGCATAGGCCCTTCATAAAACTTCAGGTCTTATTCTCTTCAGTCTTTACCTGGTTCTTCTCGAACCTAGACAGCTGGTCAAATTTTTGAACGTAGTCTTGCACGCTCGATGTTCCTTGCTTCAAATTAGTGAACTCATTCACTTTGTTCTCAATCACCGCCTTACTAAAGTAGTTGCCATTGAACAAGGTAAAGAACTCTAGCCTTTCCATCTCGGCAACGTTATGCCCTTTCTTGGGTGCGTCCCACTAGATGCAGGCATCTTTTCTTAGGATATAGGTTGCACAAACTACCTTCTCTCTCTCGATAGTTCCAATGAAGTCGAAGATCCTTTCCAAAATACTGATCCATTCCTTTGCCATTGATGGGTCACTGCTCCCCTCGAATATAGGTGAATTCTGGTTGCCAAACCTTTCTGATATAGGTTTTGCTCGGGCAGCTCTTTGTGCTTCTACCGGTAGTACTGGTTTCTCAATGACAACCTACGAGCCAGGGTTCTGTTCTTCATTGTTTTCAGGTGGTATTTCGTTGTTCTGAGCATTATTGGGTGGCATGGGGAGTCGTCCCAAAAGGGTGTTAAACATTTCAGCTTGGGCATCAGCGTCCTCCTGTCTTTTTTGCTCTCTTTCAATTTGGGCTCCTGCGTCTCCACTAGCCTTTTTAGATTATTTATCTGCTTGGCTATCTCGCGAACTCTAGTAGCTTGGTTTGGAGCTCTAGCGGCAGGCACGTTTTGAGCTTTATCAGCAGGCGCAGCCTGGCCTCAGCTAGCAACACCCCTTCCTCTTTGAGTTCTTGTCCCTGCCATTTTGTTTTGATTTCAAATAAAAATCTGCTAAGCGCATAGGACGATAAGTAAATACCAACATAAATTACCTTTTCCCTTCGGTAGCTACCACAAAGTCAAAGATCCTCTATCTGAGTTGCCAAATTTGGTTCCAGCTGTACTCTTTATCCTCGGCCTCGACCCCTTCTTCTGCCTCGGCCATGACCCGCACCTTGGTCAACAACTGCTTTCTCGGCTGGGTCAGGTTGATTAACAGCTCGACCTCCCCTGGCTTGAGTGTTAGGCACCATTGCAAGTCTTTATACCACAATGTATAGTAGGGAAGAATACTAACCTAGCAATAAATGAGCATACCCATTTTGCTCATAAACAAGAAAGAAGAACCATAATGTTTCGACTCAAAAAAGGTAGTCATAATATTCAAGGATATAATCTAGCAATACAAAATGATCATGAAAGATCATCCCATAGGATATTAGTTAGCAGGACGACAATCCAAAAAGAGAACCCTAACTACACGTCGGGTTTCTACATCTGTCTGCTATAACTATACTAAAGTCCTACAACCTAGTAGGTTTGCAAGGTCTTTACAAAAAGTATAAACAAGACTCTCACAACATAACCTAATCAAGGCTATCCATCAGGATATCTAGCTTTATGTCGGTTTCCTCGTCCGAATTCTCAAGATCCTCCTTTGTTCTACTGCCTTGCCTTGAGGTATGCTATCAACCATGAAGATAGGCCAATCCATGGCCCAAACACTATCTCCAGCTGCATACGAAAGTCATCCTACATATCATGAACCAGTCACCAATGTCTGTGATGAAACCATATTTGTGTTGAGCCTCTTAGACAAGTACTGGCATATCGCACTCTCTGTCGATCGTGTATGTTGGCCCTATCAAGGACTTCCGTCATGTAATGAGTCCATTGCTAAATGACACACTGATATTGTTCATCGTACTCGAAGCGTCACAGAAACTCATCGTTAAAGAGTCTATACTAATCGATCCTAGGCATAGGGATCATGGGTAGTTTCTATATCACAGGGTCATCTATCTCATGTATATAGACCATAACTTACAATTTATAGAATTGAGGTAAATAAAAGAAAGCAGGGGAAACCTATATGAAAAGACAGTACTTATATTGAGTGTTGGTCTATCTTTTCAAAATGTACATGTGGGTCTCTACAAAACCGGCTCAACTCGAGCTCTGATACCAACTATAACGACTCGAATTTTCAAGACTCGATAATGCAAAAATATAAAAGTTTTTCATTTAACAAAATGTCTCAAAAACCCGTATAAAAAAACTTTTTAAAATTTGTATGGCCATACTTAACATTTAATAAAAACATATTTTATAAAGAGTAGAGTGAGCCTAGTTTGGGAAAATAGCACAACATTTCAAAAAATAAAACGGCTTCCCGAAAGGTCGGTCCACATGTACATTCACAAGGTAGACTCCAACGCTCACTGCTCTTCCTTGCCCTTGTTATTACCTACAACAGGAAACAACTAGGCAAGCGAAAATGCTTAGTAAGTTCAATTTTAAAACAAAAGCATGCAGGGAATTAGGGTTCCAGATCCATCCGGACCCTACACAATCAATTTCAAGAACGCAAAAGCGTCCTGGCAAACTTATGGTCATGCCTGATAACCAATGACAAATTATTTTATACAAACAGATAAATTCCTGCACTCAGAAAATCCCAGAAAAAGTAAATATATTATATCACAACTATTTCTTATCAACAAATAAATCCCTACACTCAAAAAATCTCAGAGCAAGCAGATATAACATATCACAATATAATTCAAGACCAACGCTCGAAAACTTCCAAAAATTCGGGCATAACACGCCCTCCAGCATAAATGTTAATCTGTATGGGAGAACCGAGTCTCAACACTAATATCTAGCCAATAAATATCCCCATAAAGGGTAATTATCGCGTTACCTAGGGCATCACTATTTATCCAAGAGTAAATCCCTCACAAGGGTAACCATCAAGTTACCTAGGGCATCACTACTTATCCAAGAGTGTAATCGAAGTTACACAGTTTTACAGAGACTTCTATGTTAATCAGTGGTGTTGGTGAGCAGTTGCCCCTAGGGTGTTCAGCCTCACTCAAACTTGGCAACCCCTAGTATCTCTAGGCACTCTCACTGAATGGCCAATAATCACGGCTACTATCCGGGAATAATTTATAAGAGCACTTGCTCGGTTTTTAACCGTTCACTGATTAAGTAAGCATGAGGGGCCCTAGGTCCCATTCCTTTTGATGCCCTAGGTTTAAACCAGCAATCCTCACCTCTTGGACACTCGTCGCGGTAATGAACAGGACATAATAAAATCAAGTAGTGTGACGGGGATCAGCCGTCTAGGATATGACGAATATCTACCGTTCATATTTTCTAAATCAGCACTCACTAGACTAATGTCTCTAAGCAACTTTCTATGACAATGTATATATGTGCATGTGTCCCTATACTAACATACACTACAATAGTTGTTTCATGTTGCAGCCACACAATATAAGTTGACTTACTTGGAGTCCTTAGCTCTCAGCAAGATTTCACCCTTCAATGTATACTCCAGTTATGCTTAGCCAATACTGTAATTATCCATACAGTATACTCGGATTAATTATGGCACTTCATAATTCATTATTATTATTTTGGGCAGTTTGGTCATTTTAAAAACCCATTAAGGAAATTCATACAAAAAAAATTGAGACAAAACCCTAAGTCTCAGGGAGACCTATCCTATAGTCTCGATACTTAGGCTTGGGTATCACAATAGTATTTTCCCAAAATCCACTAAAAATCTTATTCTTTAAAAGTATCACTATTAACCCGTACTTTCTACAAGTCAGTTAAATATATGGAAGATTTTAGTCGGTATTATATCCAGAAAATACTAATTAAATTCCTTAATTATTTTTCATGAAAATAAACTCTTAACTTTCCTTTTATTTTTCTTAAGGTTTTAATCTTTAAAAATCGTTTTAAGAAAATAGTCTAATTTTATATTAATTAGGAAAACTGTTAAAAAATTCTCATCTTGACTAGTTAATTTTTCCAAAGTCAATTAATCAAGTTTACTTACTAGAAAAATAATTCACTTAATTATTTTATCAAAATATAGGGTTTTAAAGCCTCTTTTAATTTATTAACTTATTAATAGATTAATTAATTTATTTTTAGAAATAATAAAAATTCTTTAATAAAATTAATTCTCACTAGACTCAAAGTGGTATTTTAGGTCAAAATATGTTTTCAAGACTTACCAAACTTTTATCTTGCAATAAGCAAAATTTTACTTTTTACCTTAAGTTCCAAAATCTCATTTTTACACTAAGTGTGAAAACTGTAGTATCTGAGGTTATCTTTCTCTTAGACCTCTTGTGACGGTAGGTTGCCTTACTTTTATAAAATAGATTTAGCTTGAGTTGTGGTGATAGAATACGGTTTAAATTTTTTTTAGTAGTTATGATTATTATAGTATAGTATAAGTTTATGATATTAGTAGCCTTGTTTGTGGAAATGTGGTGATTGCATAAGAATAAATTAATTATGATATCATTAAAAAGTATTATGGATCAAGCCTACATAAAGCCCAAAAGTCCAATAAGATTTTGGGCTTAGTAAATTCGAAATCAGCCTAGGGAATTAGAGTTTGATAAATTTTTCGTAACTTTAGGGTACTGTAACTCCCAACCTATTTTTGACCCAGTTATATTATGAATTTCGAAAAATAGTATTTCTAGAAAGTTGTAAATAATTGAATTAGCTTTCTAACGGTATAAAGATAGTCTAAATTGGAATCTTACAGCTCCAGTTATATTTATTTTACTATAGGTGAGTTTAGAGTTACGAGATTTAGGAAGTTAGAGGTTGAGATATTTTTTTTATGTTAGATTATTCCTCAATTATTTAATAAAAATATTAATAAGATAATTTAGAGATATTTTTACAGAAGTTAGGATTCTATTTTATTTAAATTTAAATTTGGATTATAGTTAGAATGAAATTAAGTATTTTTTTAAATAAAAGAATAATCTAGAAACTCTAGAACCTTCAAGAACCACTAAGAGCATGACACTTGTCATAATCATGTTTATTTAAGGATTTAAGTTTAAATAAAAGAAGGATCTAGAAACTCTAGAACCTTCCAGAACCATTAAGAGCATGACACTTTTCATAATCATGTTTATTTAAGGATTTAAGTATTTTTTTAATAAGATAGTTTCACTCCTCAAACTCTATAAATAGGACCTAGTGCTCAGCCATTTTCTTCATTCTTCAAGTACTTGATCATAGCCTCCAAGGTGCTAGTGTTAGTATAGAGAGATACACTTGGGTTTGGGATAAAAGCTTTATCATTCTAAGCTTTCTAAACACTTGGGAAGTGAGATATAGTGTGATTTCAGTGTTGAGGTTTAGATCAATCTAAGATCAACCAAGGTATTCCAATTCCTTAAGTTCAGTTCTTTGTAATCCTTTAGTTTTCTTTAGTTTCTTTTATTCAGATTCTAACTCTTGTTTATGATTCTTGATTAGGTATTTAAGTTCTTGAAACTTAAGGTCCTTCTTGGAGTTTTCTAATCCCGTTCTTGTTCTCAAATATCTCGGCTTTTGGTAAGGAAAATATGATAGATTTTATGTGCTTATATGTTATGTTTATGTTATGATATGTTTATGCTATGATATGTGTATGTATGATATGTTTTTATTTCTTGGGTATATGATTTATTTAGATAACAAGCATATAACTTGTTTAGATAACAAGTCTCAAGAATATATTCCTTGGGCATATGATTTGTTCAAATAACAAGTCCCATAAATTTATATGATTTGTTTAGATAACAAGCCCCGTAAATTTATGGGCATATGATTTGCCTAGCTAGCAAGCCCCAAGAAGAATGATGGCCATTGTAGTCCCATATGATATATGTTTTATAGTGTATGTTCATATTATAGTCTTATGATTTATGATGTATGTTTTTAGTAGATTTTCCTTGCCAGGCATTATGCTCACTCCTTTATTTTTAGTGTGATGCAAGAAAATGATATAGAAGGCGGAAGGATTCTTGGTAGCTTGGCTTGTGTGTTGAGGATGAATAGAATGAATGGAGTGCGTGTCGATCGGATGAAGTTATTTATTTTTAGTCTTTTAAATCATGTTTTTCCGCATTTAGTTTTTAAACAATTGAATTAAATTTTATGTTTTTCTTTTAAACAATGGGTACTCATGCCATATTTTATATTATCGAGTATTTGATACAATATTTTGAGTTTTCAATAAAGTTATATTATTTCTCATGTATCTTTCTCCAAAAGTAGTAGCTATGACTAGTAGTTTTTAATGGTCCAATGTCTTAGAAATAGTTGGGTCATTTCAAAAACCTCATTTTTCACATTTTTAACTACAAACTTTCTTAGGTCATAACTTGAAATTTACTTATCCAATTATTACCAAAATTTCTCAATTCCATTTTTGGTATGCCATTCAGATCTTTGTAAAATTTTAGGTCAAAAGGAGTATTTTTTATTGGTGAAATTGTTTTCCAACAATCAGGTAAAAATGACCTTATTTTCAAGACCTTAATTTTTCCAAACTTTGGCACTTAATAGCTTTCAAACCGTTCAGTATTTTGTTACCAAATTTTACAGTTGAATACTATGTTATGCCAAGAATATTTCAACCAAATTTTAGAAAAAAACTGGGTTCATTTTCCCTGTACACTAGCTGTCCAAATTTGGTCCTGAAATTAAGAATACGAAAAAATAATTTTTAACCTAAACTTTGAAGTAGCATAACTCACTCATTTTTAAACATTTTTGAGCGTTTCAAAAGATCAATTTTATGTACTCAATCTCAAAAAAATCACTGTATAAATTAATTTTAGAAAATCAATATACAGTAGATGCCCTACCCCTTGGAAGTCACAGCTCAAAACTTGTATTTTGTTTAAGGTTCTCACCGAAACCCTTAGGGATTTTGGTCCCTATTTTAAAAAATCAACACAAAAACATCATAAAATTTATAGACAACTTCCATAGCCTTATTACATCACCAATAAGAAACTTTAAGCATTAAATATACAAAATAATGCTTAAAAATAAAAACCATACAATAACAACCATAAAAAGTAAACTTTTTACCTCTTGTTGTTCTTGCTTAAGGTTTGGATCTTTCTACTAGCTTTGAGCCCTTCAAAACTCTTTCAATACCTTAACCAACTCCCCCAAAAAATGTAGATAGTTAGCTATTGAAAGACCTATGGTTAAAAACTTTACAAAGTCAAGTTTTTCGAAACTTTACCTTAGGGAAACCCTTCCTAGACCAAAGCTTAGGCTTCCAAGCTTTCTTAGTGTTCTTGAGGTTGAAGATGGAGAGAAAACTTGAAAGAGGGTTTTCAAAAAATATGAGAGTGATTCTGAGAGAGAGGGGGTTTGATTTGGGGGGGTTAGAAGGGTTTAGACTACTCCGAAATATCCTCAAACACTTGAGTGTTTTACTATCCACTTGCCATTAACCCTAATATTTAAAATGGGATTTAAAACTTAATTAAATTTGTTCACATCATTTAAAACCTCACATGTCCGGACAACTCCTTCTATTTATGCATTTATATTAATTTTTTTTATAAAGGTTAATAAACATTTCCTACGAAGAAAAATCCAAACTGACTTTATTATTATATTTTTTAAAAAAGAAAAAAAGTAAAACTTAACACATAATAATTAAATTAAATGTCTCTCACATTTAATTTAATTAATCACACAATAAATTTTAACCTAAAGTGCATTCATGGAATAAAATTCTTCAATTCGGTAAAATTAAGCATTTAACACAAAATGCCCTAAAATTTCCCTTTTCCCTTAAGTTTATTATTTTTTACCAAACTTTAATTTTTATGAATGTATTTTATGCCCAAAATATATTTTCCATAGGTTTTTATTTTATTTTCTGAGATTTTTACCCGATCAGGGTTTTTGTGTCGGTCCAAGACCGAAAGTCTTATCTTGACTATTAAATGCAAAATTCATAATTTGGCTAGCAATAATTCATGGAAATAAATTCCAAACAAATATAATATTATTTAAAATAATATTATTAACTAGGGAAAAAAAATTCTGACCGGAGTTGTTTCAAGGTACCCGAAATGCAGGATGTTACAATAACTATTGCTTTCTGTTCTTCAGATATGGCTTGGATCAAGAAAACGACTAGACACAAATCTGCTACAGATCCTCAGGTTGTTAGGTATGCAACCAATGGTGTAACGTTCCAAATTTGTTATTAAGGCTGAGTGCCTTGGCTACTGTGCCAGGAGGGCATAATCGGGTTTCCATGCAGTATAAATGATTTGTGTGGTAATGTAACTGGATATGCATGTTTATGTTTATTAAATATGCATGTGGACCCATTTTTGTAAATTGGGGCATATCTGTAATTTTTGACCCTTTGAGGGATATTTGCATTATGTATGTGTTGTGAGTGAGATCCCAGAGTTATGGGGTATATTTGAGATGTGTGGTTCGAGACGATCCTAGTGAGCAGATAAGCAGAATAGTCACAATGGGGTCAATACCCGACTCGGGGTGAGCCTAGGGGTATTTTGGGAATGTAGATACTTGGCGATCATTTGGGTATGTCAGGTTTAATAGGGATTTATAGGACAACTCGAGGAATTAGCGAGAATGTGGGAAATGATGGATTTGCCCTTGGTGGTATTAAATGGCTTGGAATTGATCTAGGGGCATGTTAGTCTTTTGGTGCTAAGGATAGACTTGGGGAAGCTTTGAGAAGTAATCAGAAAGGAAACACTTAGTCACTCAGCCCCTCACTCTCTCTCTCACATGTTTCTCTTTCCCTCTCTCCCATAGGCTCGCTTGTCTATTTTTCTTTATGAATTTTTAGAGGAAAAGGGCTTGGGGATTGAAAGGAATTGAAGTTTGGAAGTGATTAATAGCAGCTGAGAATCAAAATCATCATTGAGGTAAGGTTATCTTTGTTTTTCTTTAGTAAAATTCTGCTGAGGTTTGAGGTTTAGCTAAGTTTTAGACTTAGGTTGGGTTTTGTTTTGAACTAGGGATTTGATTAGTTTTCTAAGGTGTTTGTACTACTCTAAGTGTAGTGAAGAGGTTCTAGGACTTAATTCTGGACTTAGAGCATGTTTGGAATGATTTTTGGGGAGTTTGGAAATCTAAAAACGCTGGGAAAAACTGGGTTTGCGGGGTCGCACCGCGGTGCTGTTCTTGAGCGTCGTGGGCAACATGAACCCATAGGACCTAAGGGGGTTGTTGAATCGCCCAGGTGCCATGGCACATGTTGGGGCATGTCGTGGCCCGTGTTCCCCAGGAGAGAGCCTTGGGCTCTCTAACTTGTAGCACACCGTGACTAAAATTAAAAAAAGAAAAGCCAAAAAGGTTTTTAAGCTCGGGAACTCAAATCTAAATGCTTGGGAAGGATTCTAGTACCCGGTTTAGTAGAATTCGAGACCCGATTTTTAAGCCGTACTCACCCGCTCAGTTAAGACTGTGAACTTGGTGCTTGGTAACGCACCGTGACTGGCTTAGGCCACTGTTCTGAATTCTAATAGAGTGTTGTAGATTATCTGTTGTGCTTGATTAATTATGAAATTGATGAAATAAATTATTATATGTTATGCTATAAAGTTTTCTTGTTGGGCCTCAGCTCACAGGTGCTCTATGGTGCAGGTATGGGCAAGGAAAATGTCGATCAACCATGAGTTGGAGGGCATGGAGCGGTGCGTACATGTTTGGCTTATCTGGCCACCACGGCTAGGGTATTTTTGAGGAACGATGTGTAAAAGATCGATTTTGTCACCTAGGTCAACTGTATAAAGACTTTTGAGTTATAAATATGTCTTTAACACATTTTGGGATCCCATGTAACTTTTCTATAATTTAATGAATGTTTAAACTTTTTTATGAAAGTTTTATTAAGTGAATCTTTATTTGAACTTAATCGCACTTTTGGGTCTAAAACCTTGATTAGCAAGTTAGTTGCACATTATAAAATCACGTGGTAACGACTCTAGGGTAGTAGGGCGTTACAAATGGGAAAAATGCTGAGTAGCCCATACAACAACAACAACCCGAACAACTAGAAAGAGAACAGCTTGAGCAACAAATACAACCAAAACCACAAGAGCAACTGCAAGCGCGACCTCAAGAAGTTCCTTTTTATGAGATTTATTTTGATGATGAGAAGCTAACCGAAATCATAAGACGCATCGTGAAGAGAAAAGCCTGCTCGAGGAGGCAGGTTAAGTGGTATGTGGCTCCAGCTAGTACCCTCTCGAGCCGGGTACTTAAGAAGTATCCCCAAAGATATGGACTTACGGGGTAGATTTAGTTCTTCCTTGACCCAACCAACGGGCGCATAGTCCTAGTGGTGCTTATAGTGCCTAGTAGAGATATAATATTGAGGCAGGCACCAGACTTCCCTTCCATCTTTATTTTAAGAGCGTCGCAAATTACTTCAACGTCGCTCCTTTTCAAATAACCCCAAATGGATACTTAATGCTCTCAACATTATTTATCCTTTATCACAATCAAGGATGGGCCGTTCCTACTCCTCATGAGGTTCATGACTTATTCGATTGGAAATCGAATCCAGGCCATAAAGGAATTGGGTTCTTCTACTTCTGTCATTGGGACAAGACCACCGAGTTCCTGACTGAAGCCACGTTTAGGACCAACATGGGCAGTTATAACAAAGAGTACTTTCTAAAAATTTCCCTAGTCATAGACAATCAAACTTTCCAATAAGTAGGTAATTATTTTAGACTGCGAGGTTACATTCTTCGTTTTCCCTTTCATTCCTTTGCCTCATTTTTTCTTATGTTTAGGGCCATGGGATAGACCCATTCCTATTGTGGAGATGGCCAAGTGAGCAGTGGTCTTAGATCGGCTTCCCTCTAAAGCAAAGAATTGTACACTACTCGTAATCGATGAGAACCTGAGGAGAGTTGGTTTTCTCGATACCCACCATGCAATTGAAGATGGCATTGCTAGTGGAGGAACTATTGAGGAAGCAATTAAGGAAGGACTAAGGTATTCTGACCAATATCAAGTGGTCCTTTTCCCTCAAAGGAGGACACATGGATCAGCATAAGGGAACAAGGTGATATTCTTTGCCCTCGAGCCTCAGCACCTTCTAATGAAAAAGGAAAAGGCAAGAAAGTGTTGGAAGTGGAGGAGGATGAGCCCATATCTTTTGACAACGAGGAGGGGATTCCAAGTACTGTAGTATTCCCTTTTGTTGTGTGTATGTTGTGGTCGTAGGCTATTTTGAAAAGTCTTCCGAGTCATATTACATTTTGTATAAGTGTACTACTTATTTATATATTTCCATGATCTAATACACTTGCATTTTTTAACTACATCCATGTCTAATTCAGAGATGTTCAATCTCCATGCTTCCCCTCCTGCTCCAGCAAAAAGAGCACTAAAAGAAAGGTGACTCTATGAGCCAGCTCGAGCAAAGAGCAGGTAACAAAGTAGCAAAAGAGTGATCCTCCTACTCGTGAATCTTTTCCTGCTCCTCCAACGACGCCTTCTAGCCAACCGTCAGACAATCCTTCTGTTGTTGCTCCTGAGCAATGGGACACTCCGTCCCCTGCCCGCGGAATGGATCCTCTTGTAGATGAGAAGGATCAAGTAAAGGAGAAACTGAAGGCAACGTCTTGCTCCATCTCTTCCCAGTTCCAAACCCTTGTTCAATAGTCATCGAGCATTGATGCTGCCTTCAAGCATCGAAACGCGTCGGTCGACTCCAGCCTTGGACAAGCACTGTCTGAGATCCTTTCGATGAGTTGCTCTCTATTTGCTTCTCAATTTTTTCTTCGAAGTCTTATACTCATTTATTCATTTCATGTGCTTCATCCCATCTTGCTTTGTTTCTAGAGTGTGCTCTTACTCCCACCAAGACCCTCGTCGAATCAGTAAAACTCAAGGAGGCCTTGAGAAAATCATGGGATGCCGTGAAATTTTTTAAGGAGAGCCACACTCTCCAGTTTCAAGCTACTCGCGAATTGTAGAAGGACCTCGATATCAAAAACACTGAGATCGATAATAAAAGCAAAGTTATCAAGTTGCTCGAGGAGTCAACGGCAAAACTCAAGCACTAGCTAGAAGAGCTCAAGAAGAAGAGGAATTGTCTCGACGTTTGTGTTAAAGAACTTGAGGTGCAACAATTGAAGTGAACAGAGTCGAAGAAACTTCTCGAGGAAGAGCTTTGGCGTGAAAAGGAGTCTCACTCCTCGAACTTGACTAAGTTCAAGAGTGCGACCTTCAACTATTTTTCATGTTCTAGAAAAACAATAAGGAGGCCAACTTTGACTACATCCTAGCTCATCTTTGCAACAAAGAAATCGCCAAGTGCGTTGCTCGTGAAGAGGAGGAGCTTGCTATTGCTGCTGAAGAAGTCCCTACCACTCCTGGAGTTGAGCTAAAGGAGCATGAAGGGGAAGATGCCGAGGTAGTGGAGCCTTAAGGTGGGCATCTTATTATTATTATTATTATTATTATTTCACCTTGGACCTTAAGGTCCTTGGTGCAAAAACAATATTGGCCAAGTAGCTTTTAATCTCAGATAATATGTGTGACTATTTTTACTCTTGCTTTATTCGTATTATATACTACTCAGATGATTTTATTTTTATATAACAATTTCTTTGCTAAATACGATTTACTCTATTTCTTATTTCAAATATTTAGAAAATCTTGGTTTTTTTTATATGTCCTCACTGAACGAAGCACAATAATTTATAAATTTTTGAAAATTTTCTATGTATTACTCAGTTGTGCTATTTTAACTTATTTACTTATGTGTGATCATGTATACCCTATACGCCCCCCAAGTGATCGAGGAGGTCAGTCCTAGTTCACTTTCCAAATAACCAGACTTGCTCAAGCTAATACAACTGCTCGAATATTGTATCATATAACAGTATGATTGGAATCTTTGTTTAAGAATCACGCATGTTAAGTAATACTTGTTTAATAACAAAATTGGTAACAATGAGTGTGTCAAGCACACTCCCTTGTATATATCTCGTAAAAAAATGGACAAAACGTGTCTATTGATTAAAAATTCTACGAGTAATGCAGGTTTTGAAGAATAAACTTAAAGAATTGAATTGAACTAGGTTATTGGTCATTTATTAAGGGAAAAATGTGTCTATTAACCATATAACTAAAAAAATGCCTGCATAATAATTGGTAGTAAAAAACATGGGCAGTACGTGCCTTACAACAAATAAATAAACAATTGGGAAATGATCATCCCTTTACAAGTAGAGTGGATTAAGAATAATGTTGGTCATATTAAGTGGGAAAAATGTGGCTTTGACCAGTATTCATTGACAATACTTTCACAAGTGTTCACCATTTCAGTATCTTGCAATTATTCACTATTTAGTCGAGCAAGTTTTATGTTCCTGATTATGGTACTTCTACGATCTGATATGGTCCTTCCCAATTCGGTCCCAAAACTCTTGCTGCAGGATCCCTAGTGTTTTGGAACACTTGTCGCAATACTAGATCTCTTGGGGCAAACTTTCTATTCTTGACTCGAGAATTGAAGTAGCTGGCTACTTTTTGCTGGTAAGCAGCCACTCACAATTGTGATTTTTCTCTTTGCTCCTCGATCATGTTGAGGCGTTCAACTAATAATTGGTGGTTTTGATCTTGGCCATACATACTTCTCTGATGCGATTAGGGGGGGGGGGGGGTTAACTCAACTGGTATCATTACTTCATATCCATTAGCTATTGAAAATGGAGTACGTCCAGTTGAGGTTTGTTACACCCAAATTTCGACACAGTCATAAATGAGCCTTGAAATGTAGGCTCGTAAAGCGTAAGCTAGAAAATAACAAGCAGTCGATGGACACTTGTATAAATTTTCATGATTCTTGATTTGTTCTTGTTGGCGATCGAGCACAAGTTTAGAAGGCTCGAGCTTAATCATCAAGCTCAAAAGGGTGAATCTTCTCTGAGGCATATGGGTGTTATTCAAGCTTTAGTTGTAAGCTTGAAAATGTTGGTCTCTGAAGATTGAGCTCGGTGAAATCACTGGTTAAAGAGGAGGCTGGCTTGAATAACAAGCTCGAAGTGTTGGTCGATCTCAAAAGCGTGTAAACCTTGCATTCGAGGTCAGCAACGCGTTTTGTGCGCGACAACTATTAGGAGATCCCTATTCCTAAAGGATTTGTTGCTATATGATATTAAATCCAAATTATCATGGGATATTATGTAATTAATGCATTTTATTTGTATTTATTTGAAATTTTAATTGTAACTTCACGAAATAAGGGGAAGATATTCTATCAACCAGGTCTATAAATAGCCTGGGGAATTTCATTTGGAGAGACAATATTGTTCTGAGAATACTCTGTTGAATAGCTTTGATAAAGCTTTGAGAGAGTATCGTGAATTAATAATATTTCCTCGTGGACTAGGCAGATTTTAAGTGCTGAACCATGTAAAAACTCTACTTCTTTCATCAGTTCTTAATTAGTTGTTTAGTGCTCTTCCAATTTAAGTTGATGAAAAACGGCATCAACAAGGTTCGAGCAGTAGGTTGATATGACCATAAGACTTCTAGAAAAATATCCGACCAATTGCCTTTTGAGACACTTTTTCATTGTGTCCTTTAAGGTTTTGTTAACAACTTCTACTAGTTCGTTTGCTTGGGGATGAGCAACTGCGAAAAAGCTTTTGGTGATACCATGCCTTATACAAAAATTTGTAAATGTGTCACTGTCAAACTTAGTGCCATAATCTAAAACAATCTTCTTTGGTAACTCATATTTGCATATGATGTTTTTGACTACAAAATCGAGCACCTTTTGGGAAGCAATCGTAGTCAGTGGTTTGGCTTCAATCCACTTTGTAAAGTAATCCATTGCGACCATTGCGAATTTCACTCCACCCTTTCCTATTGGGAGTTGCTCGATCAAATCAATGCCCCATACTGTGAAGGGCCATGGGCTTTGCATTTGTTTGTGTTCATTAGGCGATGCTTGAGGAATTTTGGAGAATTTTTGACACTTATCAAATTTTTGGACGTACTCCATGGAATCTTCATTCATCATGGGCCAAAAATATCCTTGTCTCAGTATCTTTTTGGCTAGACTTTGCCCCCCTGCATGGTTGCTAGAGAGTCCTTCATGCACTTCTACCATTAGCAATTCGACTTCAGTTTTAGTTATACATCGGAGTAGAGGCATAGAATACCCTCTTCAGTACATTAATCCATCAATAATCATGTACCTAATAGATTGCCTTGAAAATCGTTGGGCTTCATTTCTGTCTTGTGGCAATGTGTCGTGTTCTAAGTATGTGGCTATAGGAGTCATCCAGGAGAGATTATTATTGAGCAGTAGTGTTTGCTCTATTATGTTACTATTTGGTTAGGCCAGGTGCTCAACTGGTATTACGTTTAGGGTGTTTACATCATTGGCACTTGTGAGTTTTGCTAGAGCGTCTACATTGGAATTTTGGTCACGGGGCACTTGTTGGATGGTAAATTTTTTGAATTTTGGTCACGAGGCATTGAAGTTGAACCTTAGCGTGCAATGAATATGATGTCCTTCAAGTGTGATAAGTATAAGTCTAGCTCCAGAATTATGCTCATTAGAGGATCCATCTACGAACAACCTCCAAACGGGCCAGTTTCTTCGTTCTCTTCAGTCTTTTTTGCTTGTTCATCCTCTTCTTGTATTCCAGTGCATTCATCAATTAAGTCTGCTAAAGCTTTCCCTTTGATAGCAGTCCTCGACTGGTAGGTAATATCATACTGCCCGAGCTCGGCAGCCCACTTAAGTAGTCGACCAGATGCCTCTGGCTTTTGCAAAACTTGCATGAGAGGTTGATCGGTTAAAACTATGATTGGATGAGATTGGAAGTAGGGCCTTAATTTTCTTACTGAGGCATAGTAAGTCAATTTTTCAGTTAATGGGTACCATGATTCCACCCCGACCTACCTTTTGCTTATATATTATATCTGATGTTGGGTCTTATTCGCTTCTCGGATTAGGGCTGCCCTAACATCGTATTGAGTGATTGCTAAATACAAGTAAAGAATTTCCCCCTCAATCAGTTTCGACAAGACTAGAGGTTGAGTCAAGTGTTTCTTAAGTTCCTGTAAAGTCTTTCATATCCCTTCGTCCATTCAAACTTCTTATTTCGTCTTAGAAGGTTGAAAAAGGGAACACATTTGTCAATGAATTTTGAGACAAATCTACTGAGGGTTGCAATCTGTCTCGTTAGAATTTGTACTTCCTTATCTTGGTTGAGGATTTCATATCGATCAACGCTTTGCTTTTTTCCGAGTTAGCTTCTATACCTCCCGCGTTGACAATAAACCAAGAAAATTGTCTGAGCTTACCCCAAATGAGCACTTTAAAGGGTTAGTCATTTTTTAATTCTTAAGGATGGAAAATCATTATGATAGATCCTTCACGTGCCCCTGGCCTCTTTTGATTTTACTAGCATGCCATCAACATAGATCTCCATGGTTTCTGAACATCATATATACCAGTCGTTGATATGTTGCGTTGACATTTTTTAGACCACAAGGCATTACTTTGTAATAATACAATCCTACGTCAGTTCTAAAACTGGTATGTTCCTCATCGGGAGGGTGCATACTGATCTGATTGTAGCCCTAGTAAGCATCCATAAATATGAGGATTTTGTGCCCTACCATGACATCGACTAGATGGTCGATTCTTGGTAGACGAAAACATTCCTTTGGGCATGCCTTGTTTAAGTCTGGGAAATCTACATAAGTCATCCATTTTCCATTGGGTTTTGGAACTAGCATTGAATTAGAAACCCACTCGGGGCAGAAGGCTTCCCTTATAAACCTATTTTCTTTTAGCCTTTAAACTTATTTTTTAAAGCCTTTGATCTCTCTTTATCAAGCAACCTTCTTTTCTGTTGTAAAGACTTAAAGTTGTATTTGTCTATATTTAGAGCATGGATGATAACTGTGGAGCTTATGCAAACCATGTCTTTGTGCTACCAAGCAAATGCGTGTTGATTTCTCCTTAGGAAGTTTACGAGTTCATATTTGACATCCTTACCTAAACTTCTTCCAATCTTGATTGTCTTCATTGGTTTGTTCTGGTCAAGTGGGACTTCCTCTAGGTCATCAGTAGGTCCCACCTCAGTATCAAAGTCCCCAAAGTGAGGATCTAAATTTTCTCACTCGCTTTGGGAAATTCCCTATTTTGAGCTGCTCGCCTCTTCTGAGGATGCATTACTTTATTGCTCGATGTTTCTTATGCCCATCTCTGTTGTTGGCTAGCTATTCGTTGGTCCAGCAAATATCTTGTTGGTCATGGCCAAACCTTTCTTAGTAGTTGTAATGGAATAATTACGGCGTTCACGAGCTTCTCTCTAATTTCCTTTTGCACATCCGATCCTGACGTTGGTAGGGAATTTCATCATGAGATGAAATACGGATGTTTCGGCTCACAAGTCGATCAAGAACGGTCTTCCTAAGAGGGCATTGAAGGCCGAGGGATTATCAACCACAACAAATGTTTCCATACCCGTGCTGTTTTCAGGCGTAGTTCCCACTGATACTGCTAACTTGATTGTTCCTGCAGGAGTCAGCCCTTCTTCGGTAAAACAATATAAAGTTTGTGTGCATAGTTATAGGTCTTGAATCAAAAACTTCATTCTCTCAAGGGTTGTTTTCAAGAAATTGGTCACTGAGGAACCATGGTCTATCATTGTTTGTGCCACGATCATGTTGGCAATCTAGGCCTCAATTACCAAAGGATCATTATGCGGAAATCTTACATGTGTGCGTCATCCTTAGTGAATGTTATTGGCTTTTACGCATAGCGAGGGGTTTTGGGGGTACGCTCCTCGACTGTCAATACTTCATTCACCAGTTCGTGGCAACGTGTCCAAGCATAGCGTTCTAAGGCTTTTCTAAATTTTCCTGCCAAGTGTGGTCCTACGCATATCACATCTAGTTGACCAGTTATGGGAGCTGGCTGTAATGGTTAAGCTAGTGCATCCGCATTTGGATCTGAACTTTGGGTTTGATCAGCAGGATGTCCAACATACCTTCTCATGGCTTGATGGTTTTGGAGGATGAGAATTTTGATTTCGTCCTTGAGATGGTACGCTCATTGGTGTCATGTCTGTAGTCGTTATTGAAATGATAGAACTTGTTCATGTCTCTCTTACTTATGTCTTTCCTTATGGGATTAGGTTTTCTATAAGGTACCTCAACTTGTCTAGCTAGAAAGACTTCTGGTCATGACCCCAAGAGCATAGAGTAAGTGGTAAAACGAGGATTGTATTCCCGTGGATTAACATTTGTTTTGAGCCTTTTGTTGTCATTATTATTTCCACCGTTTAAGTTGTTATTTTCTTTTCCACTTCTTTGTCCAGTATTATTTCCAATAACATTACCATTGGTGGTCTGGTTATGGTTTTGGTTTGGAGCTCCATTGTCTTTGGTTGGAAAGGCAGTATTGGAACCTGCCTGATTGGCTTGATCTTCTTTTATGATGGCCTCTTCTAGTTTAATGAACTCGTCTGCTCGATCTAAGAACTCTCTTATGGAGTAGACGATTTTCCTCCTTAAGTCAGTCCATAGGGGACTCTTTATTTGGATTCCAATCATGGTGGCCATCAATTTTACCTTGTCACTGGCGGTCTTTGATCGGGAAGCCTCTTGCATGAACCTCTGCACATAGTCCTTTAGAGGCTCGTTCGTTCCTTGCTTAATGTGAACAAGGTCTTTGAGTTCAGCAGGTGGGATACGAGCATCAAATAATTATGAGTAAAAGAGCCTCACAAATGTACCCAATGATGTAATGGTTCTTGGCTCTAGTTTGAAGAGCCATTGTTGAGCAATATCTCATAAAGTGGTAGGAAAGATCCTACAATGAACATTGTCTCTAACCCCTTGGAGATCCATCTGTATCTCAAAATTGTTAACATGTGAGACGGGATCTTCGCTTCCTAATCTGAGAAATGAGACCCTTTCTTTCTTTCCAGGTCAATGTCTATAAGCTTCAGAGTTGTTAATTCTCGTACCATCTGAGTAAGAGCATCCAATTGCGACTGGACTAGTGGTACAACAGCTAGTGTAGTGTATGTGTGATTATTGGTGCGACGGGTCCAACAACATTTGTTGCGTTGCCCTCTCTAAGATGAGTAAGGACATCATGGAGATCATGTTCTCTATTTCTAAGTCTATTAAAGACACTTCCCCTTGATCTCCCCCAACATTTTGACTGTCTGCTCAAGGAGGACCAAGAGGTAATCTTTTGGGACAGCTCCCTAGCTCTTGCTTCCATGGTGGGACAAATGGTCCACTTAAATTTTTCGTCCTGTCAGTGGTGATTATACTATTGATGGTTACGGGGTTGGTAGTATCGACTATCCCTTTCATCATCATTATAACCATCTTTGTAAGTTATTTGATAACTAGTGTTATCCTCTTGGTCATTTTTTCTTTTGTTTTTCTACGATTATGATCATAGTTGTGTCCGACACAATGAGGTGGCTGGCCTTGATTCTAGTTAGCGGGTCTCTCATCCCTTGGCTGTCGGTACTGAGGACTAGCTTCAAAATTTGGAGGCTGCCCTCCTTTTGAGGCTATTTTCCTAGGGTACTCATTAGCAGGTCTTCCAGATCTAGAAACTTGTCTGGCCCAAGCCTGCTCCCTATTAGGAGGCACCTGTTCATCTTGGTGGAGCAGTCGCTGCACCCTTTGATGAGTTCCCTTATGGGAGTGATGCCTCTTAGCAGGTCTAGGAGGGACCACTTGGTCACGAAACCACGATTGTGGGTAGGTTCTGGGGTTTGATCAGGCGGTCATTGGGTTTCAGGATTCGCCTGACTAATGTTCTCATGTTTAGGATTCACTGGTCGGGCTTTTGTTGCTTGATTTTGTGACAAGACGGCCTCTAGCAACCTTATTGCCTCAACATTATGATGGTCAGCTTCTCTTTGGCGAGCTTCAAGTGTTCACTGTCTCTAATCCATCTTGGCTTGAAAATCTTGTCGTTGTTTATTGAGGGATTCAGATGTAGCCTCTTTAGCAGCTGCCTAACTTCCATGCATGGAAATGAATTGCTCCTACATCAGCCCCATGATGAATTTTAGTTGTTCAAGGCTGGGGTACAGTTCTTCTCCTAAGTCCATGTGGGGCTCATCATGCCTAAATGTGGCTAGTGGAGGTAGGTTTCCAGGATGAAGAGATGGATGAGCATGGTGAAAATGAGGGATTTGACTTCTCGAGGGGCACTCAGGTTGGGCAGTGTTAGGGTTCCCCCCTGTGGCTCTTGACTTTGGCTTCTAGTAGTGATAGCCATTTTTCAGGTGGATCTAATAGAGTAAGATCTTGAGTTCAACTCTCAACGAAAGCACCAAAATATTGACCAGCGTTTTGGTCAACAACACTGAGTCAATTTATACGATAGAAAAATAATTAAACGAATTGGAATCAACTTAATGACACAAATAATTTTATATTGGTTCGACCCCAAGTGCTGGTAATGACCTATGTCCACTTGCACTTTTATTTATCGTAAAAGTGTCACTCTTAAGATCAAGAAGAAACAAGGTTCAAATGAGTTTCTTAAGCTGACGAAAGAATATAATTTAAAGGGTTTTGTACGTAGAATGCGTACAAAAGAAATCTCTAGCTCTTTCTCTCCTCTCTTTCGCTTAGGGTTAATGATTGAATAAACCCCTTATGTACAGAGAGTCTTAATGGGCTATGGTTCATTACAAGCAAATCTAGGCCCTACACGTGTAGGTGTGGGATCAATACATTCAGTTACATATTCAAATAATATAGGAATAATGCATTTTATATATCAGTTACATAAATATCTTGGAATATTTGATAGTGTCTCATGAAACCTGGATCATTGGGTGAAGCTAACTGCTTAACAAACAAGTCTTGTACTCTGATCAGCTTCATGAGATGGCACTAGTCTGCTCCATCATCGAGTAGGTTATTGGCTCTTTGCAAAACAACCTTTTATATTCTGACATAGCCTCCTCGAGCAGCTACTCATTTCGACTAGCATTCTGAATTTAATGTGGTATGACACCGCGTGTCTTCTTTGTAGCAGCCACGTCATCCAGTCAAAATTAGGTTGAACATATTTAAACAAACAAGCAGACACAATAGTTTTCTTATGAATAATTAAATAAGAAAAAACAAGTCTGACGATGGCTAGTTATTGGTGTATTAAAATTCCTCAACAGGAGATCGTTGGACTTTACATTGCCTCGAGTACACATTTAATTACTAAAATCAAAATTAATGCTTTAACTCTAATTAGTTTTGAACAAAATAATATATGGACAAATTGAAAATTAAAGAAACTAGAACCATAGGCACACAACTACCCCCCCCCCCCCCCCCCCCAAACACTCTGTTTCATAACCACCAAACAAGAAAGCATAAGCATCAGTTCTGACTCTATAACAAAAAGGACAAATTTAGGTTGTTCTTAAAGAATATACAAGATTTTTGACCAAATTCAAATATAAAAATAAACAAATAAGAGGAAAACAACTATTTCATCACAAGGTAATTCCATTGGATTGAAACAACTCTTCCATGAAATACAAAATAATGTCATATAACCCCTTACACATATCACATCATTCTACCCAACCTTAATTACACTGAAATTTCTATACCAACAAGCTATACAAAATGAATTTAGGTGCTGCCAAAATAAATATTCAAAATATATACCACAAAAACACACTAACTCAGCACCAATTCACAAAAAAATGCACCTAGCATATCCATTCGTGATGATTCCAAAAATTCAAATTATTCACACAACTTTCCAAAAGAAACCCTAACACTACATAAACCAGTCGCCAAATTTCACTTGTTATGCCCATAAGGGATTCTTTTCACAATATCCCATGCTTTGTTAATGTTTTAAAAGAAAATTTTAGCAGAAATGTGCATACACTCGTTATGACTATCAAACTGAAATCATAAAACATCAAAAAACAAACATTACTAAATAGAAAAACAAAACTAATAAGAAGCAAGTCATGCTTAGTAGCTAAACTAAAATAAAATTTACTAATAGTTCACTAAATCAAAATATCAAACTACATACTTTGTTCTGTAATTCTATTTTATGGTTAACCATCTTCACCATCAACAAAATCCAATGATCCACACCACTCACATGGACCGAGATAAATATCTATGAGGAAATAATAAAATAAATTATATAACATGAAAATACTGACGGCTAATAGAAAAAAAATATATATAAAAATTAAATAATAATACATAAACAAGGAAAAAATTACAATAACATACGTGTACATAGAAAGCCAAATCTTCTATGAAAAAAGCCTTCAACATTGAGTTATCCCCCCTTCCTCTAACTTCTCTTGGAAGGGTGAAAATGTCTTTGTAAACAAACCAAATTCATACATTTCCGTAAACAAAAAATTATATAACTATGTAAGTACTGCTGAAATAATTTTCCCAAGAACAATATCACATATGAATCAACTCGTTATCATCATTCAAGTAGTCAAACGTTCGTGCGGAGGCTTGTATTCCCGAGGCTTGTTGAAACGTTCGTGCGAAATTACGTGTTTTTCGTATTCCCCGAGTGGCGATATATCGCCCCCTAGAGTTACGATATATCGGCATATGCTGAAATATTATACACGTAATTGCACTTTTTCAGCCTAATTTGAATTGAGTAAACAGCTTTGACTGAGTCCTATAACGATTTAAAAGTTGCTGGTACACTCTGGGGTTTTCAAATATCCCTCTTATAAAACTATTCCTAAAAAATACTTAATTTCTCAATAAACATGCACATGACAAGTGTCATGACCTTATTGGTTCTATCTAAACCTTATAGTATAATAAATATCATCTTCATAATCAGCTATACTAATCAAACCTTATGTTATAATTAATATTCTTAAACTATAGGTTAAACTTATATAATCTACAAGTGTTGCTACAAGTGTCCAACTAAGTCCCGGCTTGAACCAAAATCCACAGTAATAAACATACTATAATTACTACTACTATCTAATTAGCTAAGTAAAGTTCTTGGACTCTACAATTCTCCTCTACTAAAAAGAATTTCGTCCTCGAAATATACTTACCAAACAATTCTGGATACCTTCCTTGCATGTCTTCCTCCAACTCCCACGCTGCCTCCCATTCAGAACTATTACTCCATAGGACTTTGACTATCGAAATACTCTTGGACCGTAACTGCTTCATCCCTCTATCTAGGATGCTAACCGGTCATTCCTCGTAACTCAAGTCCTTCTAGAGTGCTATCATATCGTACTTGAGGAAGTGAGATGGGTCTGACACATACTTTCATAGCATTGAGTTATGGAACACGTTGTGGCTATCTGCTAAAGCTGGCGGTAGGGCTAATCTATATGCAACTGCTCCCACTTTGTCCAATATCTCAAAAGGACCTATAAACCGGGGACTAAGGTTGCCTTTCTTCCTAAACCGCTTCACACCTTTCATTGGAGATATCTTCAGGAAGACTTGATCTCCGACTTTGAATTCGACATCACGTCGCTTGGCATCCGCATAGCTTTTCTGAAGGCTTTGAGCAGCGAGCATACGCTTTCTAATCAGCGCTACTGCTTCTTGAGCTTTTCTAACAGCTTCGAGACCAAGGAGTTGCCTCTCTCCTACCTCATCCTAGTGTAGCGGCGATCGACACCTCCTTCCATATAGCAACTCATAAGGTGCCATCTCGATCGTTGACTGGTAGCTATTATTGTAGGAGAACTCTATCAGCGGTAAGTACTTATTCCATGATCCTCCGAAATCAAGTACACAAGTGCATAACATATCCTCTAAAATATGTATGGTGCGCTCGGACTGGCCGTCTATCTGAGGATGAAAAGTTGTACTAAGACTTAACTTAGTACCCATGGCTTGCTGTAAACTTCCCCAAAATCTCGATGTAAACACTGATCCTCTATCAGACACTACTGTCTTGGGGATTCCATGCAACCTTACTATCTCTTGGACATAGATGTCTGTGTATTGATCTGTTGTGTATGAAGTCTTAACAGGAAGGAAATGAGCGGACTTGGTTAGTCTATTTATTACTACCAAAGCCGAATCATGCTGCTTACTTGTTCGTGGCAAACCTGTCACGAAATCCATAGCTATACCGTCCCATTTCCTACCCTTCTGTGCCCTATTTGATACCTCCACCAATCTATCAACTTTGTTATTGATGGAATCAATCTTCTCATCGATTAATCGGGATGCACTATGTAAACGCTTAAGCTCATTTTCGAGATTTTTAAATAGAATATTGTCCACAATCTTTCACACTTAAAATTGAGGAAAAAAATTGCCAATAATATAATGAATTTCCAATGTCTATATACCATAGACACATACGCAAATATACAACACAATAACAGCATACCAATACAATTATTGACATTAATATATCGCGTAGCCAATACAAAATACCAAAGGGAAAAAATATTTGACAAATCTCACATATCTTTCAATATGTATTCCCTTCACCCCTAGCATTCACAGTATAAAACAAAATTCTGAATTCGACACTACAGCTTAAACCTTATATGCACGCACCTAAAGCAGAGCAGCTCAGAATAATAATTCCTCTCGACCCATCAAAATTCTAAATCGCTATAACCATTAACAACAATAAACATAAAATACCCAAAGCAAATGCATCAAAACCTTACCATGGTTATACGACAAAAAAAAATACTCATTCATCATTTTCCCCCACCCAAAACGCTACACGGGGAATGAACCGAATTGCATATTCTCACTTACCATGGTCATACGACAAAAAAAAAATCATTCATCAATTTCCCAAACCAAAACGATACACATGGATCAAACCAAATAGAATATTCTCAAAATGAAAAATTAAAAAAGATACATCAATCCAAAACACTACACACCTTACTGCAGTACAGTCGAACTACACCATCCCTTCCGAACAAATCTCCTCTAAAAAACCACCCCACTTATGGATTCCCTTATTGCCCCTACTTCAGATCCAAAAATCTCATTCTTTCATGTAAAGAACACCTCAATATATTATTTTATAAAAACGTTGCTCACTCACACTGATTAGAAAAAAGTACCTTTTTAAAGAAAAGTTCCATGGGGCCTTGATAAAACATGCAATTTGGGCCCAATATTTTCAAATAAAAATGTTGTGTCTTTATGCAGTATTTGGAAATAAAATAAAATAATAAGTCCCACTAACGTAGTTTGAAACATAAACCATAACATAAGTTCTTAATTATTCTTGGTGCTCATCTTGATTGTTATTTGTTCATAGCACACTCGCGTCACACATGCCTAGATGACGAAACCTCCAACATCACTATGCGTGCCAAGGAGAAGCCATATTGCCTACTTGAAAGGAGAAAGTAAAGTGGTGAGCTAAAAACCCAATGAAGAAGTACAAACAGATGCAACAATATTCAAGAAAACAGAAGAAGACTAATTTCGTATCATAAACTCATGGCAAAACATGTTGTAACTATATCATATTATTACTCATAAATCATAATCATAAGAATTCATATTCATAATCATAATCATAATCATAATCATAATCATATTCATACATCATGCGATCATGGCACCCTTATTGTCCATGTCACATCATGAGGTAACCAGCAAAAGCATAAACTGGTAAGACCTCCTCTATGAGGTAAACATGATCACAGGTCCTTAAATAACATCGATGCGCCTGCCCTAAAAGTTATGTCATATCCTTAGTAACTCTTTTGTTGTGTCACGTTTAGCACACTAACAACCTATTACTTTTCATACAACATACAAGCAAACATACACAACTCATATCATAACATAATAATCCGTACTTTCCATAACACTTTAGCTCTCATACTTTCCATAACACAAAAATTCTTGCAAACATATCAATGCATACTTTTTATAACATAATTCATATAAATTCTAGTTAACTTCCTTACCTCAAGTCCAAGCAAAAGTAAAGTGTTGAATACTAAACCGAGCCTAGAATCACAATCAAACGTTTGTCTTAATATCAAGTAAGATTACACATGCCCAACATACATACCACACATGTTCATGGGCCATGCACACGTGACACATGTTGTAACACACTCTCAACATTCAACAATTTCACATAAAATCATAAAAGAATAATCTTAAGTCTACTAGTGAATCCTTAGTGTTTGCAAACCAAGAATCATGAACTTAGTGAAATGGCGTGTATTTGAACGTAAAACATAGGTTACATGTAACATGCATACGTGAAATGGTTCTTAAAACTTGCGTTGAAGTTGAAATTATTTGTTCCTTTATTTTCTTGTCAATTTCACAAAAATTCAGCAAGTATAAAATAATTTCCACTTAAATTACTCCTACATTATTCATTTAAATCACATATTGGTCATTCATAAATTTTATTACAAAAATATAATTTAAAAAATGAAAAACTATTTCCTTAGCTTTAATTTGCATAAATAATAATCTCATTTATTATTTGATAAAAATTAAGAGAAATAATTATTAAAAGAATTCCTTGATCACCTCTAGAAAATAATTTTACTTTATTTAAAAAAAATGGCATAAATATAAATGAGAAAATACATATTTAAAGTGTGGAAAAATTATATTTACCGTATGCATAGTCTAAGGTTTACTTTATTTGAACACGTGCTTTACTTATTTTATTTAAAAGACATTTTTCTTCTAAGAAACCAAAAATTCATCCAAGCATTTTATTTGTTTAAAATCTCATAATTGAACTAAAACCATATTTTCTTTCACAAAATAATAAAAAAACTGCATGTTTTTATTTAGATAAAAACCACGTCAACATGTGAAATAAAATGTCTTTAATTTATATAATATCAAAATATCACTTTGAGGCATATGTGAGGACTCATACTCCATGTTACCTGGATACCTATCTCAATTGTAGCAGAAGTCTCTAGGTACAATTACTGATTTTGAAGAAGAACATGGTCGTTTCTTGTATTGCTTCTTTTCCCTTGGTGTTTCTAGGAGGGGATTCCACTATTGATATAACTCCCTACTACCCTAGAGTTATTACCATGTGATTTTAAAATGTGCCATTAGCTCTCTAATCGAGGTTTTAGACTAAAAAGTGTGATTAAATTAAAGTGAAGACTTGTCTAATGAAATTTAAATATAAAAGGCTGGACATTCATTTAAACAATAAAAGTTTTATATTGGGATCCCAAAATATTGTTTTAAAATATATTTGCAACTCCAAAGTTAGGGTACATTCTACCTAAGTGACAAAATCAAACGTTTGCACAATGTTCCTCAAAACTACCCCTAGTTGTGGCGGCCCGGTAGGCCAAACATGTACGCGCCGCTCCATGCCCTCCAACTCATCCCTTGTCTGCCTTTCCCTTGCCCTTACCTGCACCATAGAGCACCCGTGAGCCAAGGACCAGCAAGAAAACTCCACACACATAGCATATAACAATTCATTCTAGTAAATGCATAGCTTTAAACAGACACAACAGACTATTCACGTAGCGGCCAATGCCAACCGAGGTGCTTTGTCAGGCACCGAATTCACGGTCTTCACTGAACGGGTGAGTAAAATACCCTAGATGGCCATGCCATGGTGGCCTGCATTCAACATGCTTTTTTTGTTTGGCCTGCATTCAACATTCTTGTTGTCGTTCCCGGCCTTTGCCAATCTCGGCCTTCGCCGATCAGTCATAAACACACAAACATGGCATAAAAATTATAAACATTCATACATAACACTAAATACATATAATCGGGTCATGCCCTACTCTACGGGCACAAACAATTTTCTTAACAGAGTCCCAAGTTGATCATATAGTGTGATCACGAGCACGATCACCTAAACCCAAGCCTTAGCGGTAAAACTTAGTCACAACACAATAATTATATCTATCAACCCCTAAACAAATTAAAAACTTTGGAATAATATTCTAGCCTCTGGGACCTCGAATTCTACTAAATTGGGTAGTAGAATCATTCTCGAGTCCTTAAATTTAAGTTCCCGAGCTTAAATCCTATTTTGTCCATTTCCCTTAATTTGGGTCGCAGCTCAGCCCCTAGGGCCGTAGCGTGCTACAAAGTAGAGAGCCCCAAGGCTCTCTCTTGGGGGAGGCAGGCCGCGGTGCGTCCTAACTTGCGTCGCGGCGCCTGGGCAACTTCAGGGACCATCCAAGGCCTTCTCACGCACATGGGTCATGATGCCTGAAGAACAGGGCTCAAGCTCCAAACCCAAAACTCCTCTGTGTTTTTCTCAAGCCAAATCCACTAAAACCCACCCGAATCAACACCCAAACCCAAAATTATATCTAGAAATCACATCAATACAACATAATCGCTATAATTACCCCAAAAACTACCCCATACTTTCATCAAAACCATAAATCAGACCAAGGCTTAAACCTTAAGGAAAGTCTTTAAATGACAGCTGAAATCTACCAAAGCATTAGAGTAAGACCTTACCTTACTGAAGAATCACACCCCTTACGTTGCTGCTAGTAAGTTCCTAGCTCCAATCACCCTTAAATTCCAAGCTTTTCTCTTTGAATTTCAGCAAAACCCCTAAGCTAAAGAGAGAGGGAGAGAGAGAGAGAGAGGGTGTATCAAGAGAGAGAGATAAAGGGCTGAAAATGTTGTGTTTTTTCCTAAGTGTTCTATTGAAGTAAGCTTAACCAAGTCTATCCTTAGCTTCAAAATGACTAAAATATCTCTAGGTTAACCCTTAGCCATTTCATGCCTCCAAGGGCAATCTCGTCATTTGCCACATTCCTGCTAATTCCTTGAGTAGTCCTATAAATCCCAAACTAACCCCGGCATACCAAAATAACCGCTAAGTAACTACTCGTTACCCGGTAAATCCCGAACAATCGCTAAGTTCCCAAAATACTCCTAGGCTTACCCTAAGCCAGGTATCTGACCCCGTTGTGACTATTCCACTAATCTGCTTCCTATGACCACCTCAGACCACACATCTCAAATATATATCCACAATACTATGGTCTCAGTCATATCACAAACATAACACACATATATATACCCTTAACGGGTCAAAAATTACAAATATGCCCATGTTAACACGAGATTAATCATTCATATCTAGTCATATAATAATATAATATAATTAGAGTAATCATGTACTGATACACATATATCACAATTAATCACGTAATAATACAAATAAATCAATTATTTCCCTCCCAGCACGCTAATCAAGGCACTAAGCCTTATTAGCAAATTTGGGATGTGACAATCGGCGTCTTGTCAGTTATGTGGATGACACATTCTTGAAGAACAAGTATGGTTGGTACATGCTCTATGATGCTGTGTTGGATGCAAACAACCATTTGTTTCCAATTGCGTTCGGACTGGTGGACAGTGAGAACTATAATTCTTGGACTTATTTCTTGAGAAAATTGAAGGAAGTCACAGGGGACGTTGACAACCTAGCTTTTGTATCGGACAAGCATGCAAGCTATAATGACCCGACTAACTTAAAGACCTTGGACCATTAAAACTACTAAGCATAACTACTATTTTGGAATACATACATAAAATAATAGAACTTTATTAGAAAATCCAAAATACGGGATCCCATTGTTATTACATAAAATCATAAGGAAAAACAAAAACTTTTAATTAATTGTTCGAACACTAAATGCGGAAAAACATAACTACATAATTAAAAAGACTTGAAACAAAACATCATCCTCGATCTTTCCCATCAGTCCATTCATTCAGTCCTCGCCCAATACACATGCCAAAGCTACCATGAATCCATCCCACCTTCCAAGCTTATTTACCTACGCCATCTAAAATAAAAAAGGAATGAGCCTAATGCCCAGCAAGGAAAATCTACTAAAACATATCATAAATCATAAGTCTAAAAATGTAAATCATAAATCATACGACTACAATGTTAATGGACATTAACTCATTACCGTAGTATGTGATAGAAACCGTCTAGGTCCTCTTGCTACTATTCGAGGTAGGTTTAAACACAATATAGTATATGATAAACCATCTAGGTCCTCTTGCTACTATTTGAGGTAGGTTAACTCATAATTATAGTCTACGATAATGATAAAAATCTTGGGATTTGCTTATTTGCTATCTAAGAAACTACACTTCCCAAGTGACTACAACATAAAACATATACATACATACTTACATACATATAGAGCACATAAACATAATCATAACACATAAAATCTTAACCTATTTTCCTTACCAAAAACCGGCATATTGGAGACTAGAGCAGGATTGGAAACTCCTAAAACCAAACAGTAAGAATCATAAGATTTTTAAAGAAATGAGGATGAAAAGAAGATCTAACCCATCATGATAAGAACTTACCGAAAACCTTAAGTTTCAAGAAACTCAAACACCTAACGAAAAGCCATTACAACAAGTTAGGATTTGGAAGAAAATGAAAAGAATAAGAGAAACTATAATGAACTAAACCGGAGGATAAAGAATACCTTGGACAGATTAGAACTTCGATCTACACCTCAATACTGAAATATCACTTTATCTTACTTCCTAAGTGTTTAGAAAAGCTTAGATTGGAAAGCTTTTAACCCCCAAACCCTAGTGTTTCTCTCTAGAACGAACTTACCAGCTTGAAGGCTCTGAAGAATGCTTGAATGATGAAGCAAATGGCTGAGTGAAAGATCATATTTATAGAATTTAAGGAGTGAAACTAAATCCTTTTAAAATGAATAAATAATTGATTAAAAATTGAATTTTTTGCTCAACAGAATCCCAGAATTCGGTCAAAATCGTTCAAGAGCAAGTCTGAGTTGTTGAGGGTTGTTTCTAGCTCGGATTCCATGGATTTTCAAAACACACAAGTGAAGCCAATATATCGCCCCTATATGCGATATATCGCCTCCCCCATTGTCCCGAGCCTCCATGTTTTTGTTCATGCGAAGTCGACGTGTTTTCTGTATCACCCAAAGGCGATATATCGATTCCTATAGCTGAGATATATCGGCATACGCTGATATATCAAACACGTTTTTGCACACTTTCAACACACTTGAAGTTCGTTTAAACAACTTTGACTCAGTAAAACATAATCCTAATAGTTGAGGGAAGGTTCTAGACTTCCTAGGTTTATCCTTTATTAATTTATTCATCTAAAATCCTTAAATCCTTAATAAACATCCATGTGACAAGTGTCACGTTCTGAATTATTCTGTCTAAAATTTAGCATATAATAAATTTCTTTTCTAGGACTAGCTATATTAATCAAACCTTATGTTAAAATTAATATTTCTAAACTATATGCTAAACTTATAAAATCCATAACTATCTCTATGAGTTTCCAACTAAAACCCCGCTTGAACCAATAACCACGAAAACTAAAATATTAAGCTACTACTACTACTACTACCTAGCTAAGTAAAATTTTGAGACGCTACAATTCTCCCCTACTTAAAAAGAAACTTTTCCCCGAAATTTACTTACCAAACAATTCTGGATACTGTGCTTAGATGTCTCCCTCCAACTCCCACGTTGCCTCCCGTTCCATACTATTACTCCATAAGACCTTGACTATCAGAATAGACTGTAATTCCTTCATCCCCTTCTCTAGGATGCTAACCGGTCGTTCCTTGTAACTCAGGTCTTTCTGAAGTGTTAAAGTGTCATACTTGAGAATGTGGGATGGGTCTGACACATATCTACCCAGCATCAAGATGTGAAACACATTGTGGCTATCTGCTAAAGCTAGCGATAGGGCTCATCTATATGCTACTGGTCTCACCTTGTCCAATATCACAAAATGACCTATAAACCGAGGACTAAGTTTTCCTTTCTTCCCAAACCACTTCACACCTTTCATAGGAGATATTCTTAAGAAGACATAATCTCCGACTTTGAATTCCACATCTTGTCGCTTGGCATCCGCATAACTCTTTTGTCGGTGAGCATACTCTTTCTAATCAATTCCACCTGCGTCTTGAGCCTCTCTAATAGCCTCAGGTCCAAGAAGTTGTCTTTCTCTTACCTCGTCCCAATGTAACAGCGATCGACACTTCCTTCCATAAAGCAAATCATACGGTGCCATATCGATCATTGTCTGGTAGCTATTATTGTAGGAGAACTCTATAAGTGTCAAATACTTACTCCATGATCCTCTGAAGTCTAATACACAAGCGCGCAACATATCTTTTAAAAATTTTATGGTACGCTCGGACTGTCCGTCGGTCTGAGGATGAAATGCCATACTAAGACTTAGCTTGGTACCCATGGCTTGCTGCAAGCTTCCCCAAGACCTTGATGTAAACACCGATCCTCTATCGAATACTATGGTCTTAGGGATTCCATGTAGTCGTTCAATTTATTGAACATAAATGTCTGCATACTGGTCTGCAAGGTACGTTGTCTTGACAGGCAGGAAGTGAGCTGACTTGGTGAGTCTATCCACCACAACCTAAGACGAGTCGTGTTGCTTATTTTTTCGTGGTAATCCTGTCACGAAGTCCATGGCTATGTCTTCCCACTTCCATTCCAGAATATTAAGCGGTTACAATAAGCCTGTGGGTCGCTAATGTTCCTCCTTCACTTACTGGCATATAAGGCATTTGGACACATACTTTGCTACGTCTTTCTTCATTCCCGGCCACCAGTATAGTGTTTTAAGGTCGTGAGTCATCTTGTTCGACCCTGGGTGAACTAAGTATGGGGTAGTGTGTGCCTCTTCTAAAAACTTCATCCTAATTCCATGGTCATTTGGCAGGCATACCTGGCCTTTATATCTCAAGAACCCTTGTCTTGATATAGAGAAATCCTTAGTCTTGCAGTCATTGACTACAGCCATATGTGATACTAACGTGTCATCATGCTCTTGCCTGATCCATATATTATCTAGTAGACTAGATTGGATGGACAAGTTAGCCAGTTGACCCATGACTAGTTCTATCCCGGCGTTAATCAGCTTTTGCTGCAGCGGCTTTTCAATTCATGATATTTCTGCTAGATTTCGATAACTCTTCCTGCTTAATGCATCTGTGTTTACCCAAAAAAGACCACTGATGATGTGGCAAAGATTACTTACACATAGATTGATACATGGCAGAATTAAAAGGTAGAGGTGCTGTTCGGCTATCGACCAGAAGCGCGCCTCCTTGTCGGAGTTAATATTTGTCACGATCAGGCTGGTCGTTAAGCCCGATTTATTTCTTTCTTAAGTTGTAATCTAATATTAACTACATTTGAATATTTCTTCATAATTATCCTTGATACGTGGTTATTGAGGATAAGATAAGACACGTTATCATATGTAACTCTCATTGAGCCTATAAATATGCATGAAATAGCTCAAGGAAGGGCCTTTTGGAAGCACTTTAGCTTTTTTTCTTAAGATTAAGAGAAAATGAGCTAAGGTGAGTTGTTACCATCTGATTGTATTACGCCTAAGGACTATGAAACTAAAGAACCCTAGTTCTTTGATCACAACTTTAGGATTCTATAATAACAGTATCATAAAGTGGACGTAGGTTATTACCAATCACTGGGGCCGAACCACTATAATTCTTGGTGTTTTTTCCTTTCCATTAGATTATCTTTTCAAGCGTCGTGGTATTTCCTGTCGTATATTTGACTCCACATCGTTGGATAATTTGAGGGTCAACATTCTGGTGCTTCCATTGAGAGATTGTGAAAGAATCTAATGGCAAAACCATCCAAGAAGATCGAACAGGTCGCTGGCGTTGCATCATCCCAGCCTCCTCCCCCAAATGTGGCTGAGGACAAACCGCATTTGGAGTTTGATGATGAGGAGTTAGATTTTGAAACCTTGAAAGCAACACTAGGGGTGTTGCAGGATGAGTTCGCCAATCTGAGGGCCAATCAAGAGAATGTTGCAGAGATAATGGCGTCGCAGCAAAGAGAAATAGAATGCCAGCGTCAGGAGCTCAGGGAGCGGCAGGCTGACATGGACCGTCAACAGAGGGATGCCATGGCCGCCCTTGAAGCAACCATCCAGCTGGCTAGGAGTCAGGTTGCGCCAGCCTCCCAGCCAGACCAGCCACCAAACGGGCCACCTCAAAGGGGTCCCAATCCTAGTCCTCCGCTCCAGCCAGTAAGCCCTCAAAGGTCAAAGCAGCCACCTGTGGCTCAGGATGATGTCCCACCTAGGGATCCTGAGCAGCAGCCTCCATCTCAAATTGGTCGAGGCAATCCCCCACGCCTGAGGCAGAATAGGGTCGGGCAACCGCTCCGCAGCCCTAGACGCCCAAGGGATGAAGAGCCACATTCACCAAGCAGGGGCCAGCATCCTTCTACCAACAGGAGGAACTCCGAGACAGACTCTGCGGTTAGGGGCCCCCCACGGCATAATAATGCATGGAGACCCACCGACCAGCGCAGGCCTCCCCCTAACGCTAGGGAAATGCTAGCCCAAGGAGGCAACAAAGTGAATAGCTGGTCGCACCATAGTCAGCCACGATTCAGAGATGGCCACGACTACAATGAAGTCGACTCTGGCAGAAGAAATGTTGGTCAAAGGAACGAAGAAAGAGGTGGAGGCAGGAACCCCCCACCTAGAGAAGACTGACTAGGGGCCATAACACTGGGGGGCAGCCCAGGCAAAATAACATCTTTAGTCGGCTGGGAGCCAGCGAACAACGGTGAAGAGACGATGATCTGAGGGACATACTTAACAACCACCGAGAAAGGCACGATGAGTACATTCCCCCGGCACCAGAGGCCCCAACAATCCTAGAATTTTTTCAAGCTCAGATCGATGCCCTGAACCAGGCGGTGCAGCAGCTAGTCGGGGGGCGAACATCTCACATTGAGTACATTCGGAGGAGAGGCACCCCCTTCGTACAGAGGATTGCTGTGGCTAAAACCCCCAATATGTTCAAGATGCCAACATTGCCAAACTTTGACGGGTATGGAGACTCGGTATCTCACGTTAATAAGTTTGAGATACAAATGGATATACAAAAGGTGTTAGAAGATGCTCGCTACCACATCTTCCCGGCAACACTGTCTGACACTGCCTAGTAATGGTTCTTTAAGTTCCCTCCTGCTAGTATAGTATCGTGGGAAATGTTCGTAAAGGAGCTTTACGGACAGTTCTATGCAGGTCGTGTACACCCCACTGAGGCAAACCAACTGGTCAAGATACGCCAAAAAGAGGGAGAGCCTTTGAAAGAATATGTTCAGCGCTTCATGCGAGCTGTAGCTGGAGCCAAAACTGTGGGCGATGAAGGTAAGATGATGGCCCTAACTGCTGGGGTAAGACTCCATTCACCCCTCTGGAGCAGCCTCAGAAAGAATGGGGTAAGAAGCACCCAAGAGTTCTTAGATCGAGCTGATCGGTACATCAAGCTCAAAGACGCTATTGCCAACGAAGGGAAATCGCCAACAAAAGGAAAGGGGCCTAAGGAAGAACCCGCCAAAGCCGCCAATGGGTCCAAAAAACCCAATGGCAATGGCAAAGGCAACGGGAATGGCAATGGTAGAAATGGTGGGAAGCGGGCGAACAACGAACCCTCGACCTCTGAGAAAAAGCGCCCCAAAGGTAATCGGTATAAACCGAGATTCACCAACTACACTGCCCTTGTTGAAAGACGAGCTGGGGTCTACCAGGCGACCAGCACAAGCATGCCCTACAAACGACTCGCACCTATAAGGAAAGATATCTCCAAGAGAGATACCACAAAGTTCTGTCATTTAAGAAGATTTGTGTGAGCCGCGGGAGGTTCTCAGAGAGAGGCTCAAGGTGGCAACGAGTCGGCACCTGCATGCCAATGCTCGCCACCTTTACAGCCAGCTCCTATGGCAGGCACCCTACTCACCATCTGCGGAGGCCCACATCTTGCAGGAGATAGTGGAAAGGCAAGGGAACGATATGCTCAAACCCTGCACCACGACCAAGACATCGAGATGATGAGTGTTGAGGATCGAGCATTGAAAAAGGCTTGAACAGAGGAGGAACTGATCACCTTCTCTGACGATGATGCCCAGCACATGCGATTCCCACACTCTGATTCTCTAGTTGTGGACGTACAGATTGCAAACATGATGGTGAAAAGGGTGTTGGTCGATACAGGAAGTTTGGTCAACATCCTATACAAGTCTTCGCTGGAAAGGATGAAGTTGTCCGTAAAAGACCTGGAGCCATGCAACCAAACCATTTATGGATTTTCTGGAGAAAGGCTCGCCCCAACAGGGTCGATTAGACTCCCAATCGCAGCAGGAACTGCACCTACTAATAGGACATTACTCACTACTTTTATAGTAGTTGATTGTCCTTCGGTGTACAACGCTATAATAGGGAGACCAATCTTGGTCGACCTACGAGCCGTCACCTCCATATGGCACCTCGCTATGAAATTCCCAACGGACGCAGGGATAGGATGTGTATTGGGAAACCAGAGGGAAGCGAGGGAGTGCTACAACGCCTCGATCACCAAGGCGAAGAAGGGTGTATGGAGAGATGCCACTAGAGAGGAGTTGCAAATGGCGACTGATGTTCAGGCACACTCAGGTGATACTCTCACCAAATAGGGCGTTGCCCAAAGCGAGGATAGGGACTTAGATCCTCGCTTTGGGGATTTTGAAGAAGAAGTGGGACCCATCGAGGACCTTGAAGAGGTCCAACTCGATGAGGAAAATCCGAACAGAGTTGTGAAAGTCGGTAAAAACTTAGAGACAACAACAAAACAAGCGCTGGTGGAGATTTTAAGGAGGAACCAGGAGGTCTTTGCCTGGTCGCACAAAGACATGGTCGGGATAGATCCTGTAGTCATCAGCCATGTCCTGAACATCGACAAAAGCTTTCCACCAGTACAAAAAAAAAGAAGGTTGCTCGATAAAGATAGATCAAGGGCGTTGAAAGAGGAAGTCGAGAAGCTGAAGGAGAATGGGTTCATCAGGGTGGTGTTTTATCCATCGTGGGTCTCTAATCCCGTGCTAGTGCCCAAGCCGAATGGAAAGTGGCGTACGTGCGTGTATTTTACAGACCTAAATAAAGCCTGCCCCAAAGATTGTTTCCCACTTCCAAGGATCGACCAACTAGTCGATGCCACTGCAAGGCATGAGATCCTCTCATTCATGGATGTGTACTCCGGGTATAATCAAATAAGTATGCATCCCCCTGATGAAGATCACACTAGCTTTCAGACTGATACAGGACTCTACTGCTACAAGGTGATGCCCTTTGGTTAGAAAAATGCTGGTGCGACTTACCAGAGACTTGTCAACCACATGTTCAAGGAGCTGATCGGCACAAACATGGAGGTCTATGTCGACGACATCCTGGTCAAGTCGAAGAAAGCAGAAGGGCATGTAAGGGATTTGCAGGAATGCTTCAACGTCTTGAATAAATATCGGATGAAGTTAAATCCCCTTAAATGCTCCTTCGGAGTAGGAACAGGGAAGTTCTTCGAATTTATAGTTAACTCAAGAGGAATTGAAGCTAATCGTGAGAAAATTAAAGCCCTGATCGAGATGAAATTTCCAATAAAGATTAAAGATGTTCAAAGCCTAACCGGGAGGATTGTTGCTCTCAGTAGATTCATTTCGAAATCGACAGACAAGTGTGTTCCGTTTTTCAATCTACTAAGAGGCAATAAGAAATTTGAATGGACAGATGAGTGCGAACAGGCCTTTCAAGCACTAAAAACACATATGGCACAACCACCCATCCTGTCAAAGCTGGTCAATAAAGAAACTTTGTTCATCTACCTGGCAATCACGGAATACGCTGCTAGTGCTGTTTTAGTAAGAGAAGAAGAAGGCGTGCAAAAGGTTGTCTACTACATAAGCAAAAGGCTGATTGGAGCAAAAATGCGGTACCCGCCCATCGAGAAACTATCCTATTGCCTAGTTTTGGCCTCTAGGAAGCTGCGGCCTTACTTCCAAGCTCATCCAATTACGGTCTTGACCGACCAGCCTCTTTGACAAGTCCTGCAAAAGCTAGAGGCTGCGAATAGATTGCTAAAGTGGGCAGTCGAATTCGGGCAGTTCGACATATCTTACTTGCTGTGAGCAGTGATAAAAGGACAAGCCTTGGCTGACGTCATCGCGAAATTCACTGAACTTAGAGTGGCGAGCAGACTAAAGAGCCCAGTGAACCTGAATGTCAAATCCAAGATCCCACATGGATATTATTTACGGACGGTTCTTCTAACGAGTCCCACGCTGCGGCAGGAGTAATACTGATAATGCCAGAAGGGCATCGATTTCACTGTGCAATCAGATTTGACTTCACTGCTTCTAACAATGAGGCCGAGTATGAAGCACTACTCGCTGGATTGCTGTTAGCCAAGGATATCAATATAAAAGCGCTTGACATCTATAGTGATTCTCAGCTGGTGGTGAATCAAGTCTTGGGAGAATACCAGGTGCGAGGTTTAAAGATGGTTGCCTATCTGAACAAAACAAAGGATTTGTTAGCCCAGTTCAACAGATACAGTCTCCAGCAAGTACCTCACGATCAGAATTCCAACGCGGACGCTTTGGAAAAATTGGCAAGTGCGAAGGATGCTGATACGCTGAACATAGTGCCAGTCGAGCAACTATCTGTACTAAGCATCCAAACAGTAGAGACCACTCTAGTAATCTAGATGGCGGATATGTGGATGGCACCATATGTAGAGTATCTATCGAACAGCGTGTTACCAAAGGACAGAAACAAAGCCAGGACCCTTCAGCGGCAAGCTGCTAGGTATATCCTAGTCGAAGGAATCATGTACCAAAGGGGATACTCAATGCCACTCCTCAGATGTATTACAAAGGAGAAAGCCAAAGAGTTGATGAAAGAGGTTAACGAAGGTTTTTGTGGAGACCACGCTGGGGGGCAAAGTTTGTCAAAAAAGATCCTAAGGCAAGGATATTTCTGGCCAACGATGAATGAAGACTCGATGGAATTCGTGCGGAAGTGTGATAAATGCTAGAGATTCTCCAAAATCCCACGAGCAGCCCCTCATGAGCTTAAACAAATGCAAAGCCTATGGCCGTTTGCCGTTTGGGGTATTGATCTTATTGGAACTTTGCCCACGGGAAAAGGCCGTGTCAAATATGCTGTGGTTGCCATCGACTACTTCACCAAATGGACCGAAGCTGAACCGCTAACAACCATAACGACCAAGAAAGTGCTAAATTTTGTGATAAAAAACATCATTTGTCGCTATGGATTGTCAAGGAAGATCGTCTTAGATAATGGCACCCAGTTTGACAGTGATTTATTCACGGATTTCTATGAGCGGCATGGTATCATCAAAAGCTTCTCTTCAGTCACTCATCCCCAAGCAAATGGACAAGTTAAAGTAGTCAACAAAACACTAAAGGATACACTAAGGAAAAGGCAAGAAGAAGCTAAGGGGGCGTGGACAAAACAATTGCCTAAAGTACTCTGGTCGTACAGAACTTCCCACCGAACAGCAACGGGTCATACTCGATTCTCTTTGGCTTATGGATATGAAGCTATGTTGCCTGTTGAGTTAGATCCGTCTTCGCATTGCAGAATAACGTACGATCAAGATTCGAATAGCCATCTATTGATGGAATCCCTGGACTCAATCGATGAGAAATGTGAACAAGCCCAACTCCGAGTAGCTGCGTACCAGCAGAAGTTCGCCCAATATTTCAACTCTAAAGTGCGAGAAAGAAAGTTCAATGTTGGAGATCTTGTACTCCGAAGAGTTTTTCTAAAGACCCGCGACCAAGTTGCTGGAGTACTCGGACCTAATTGGGAAGGGCCATACCAAATTAACGAAGTCCTTCACCCAGGCACCTATAAACTTGCATGCTTAAATGGAGATCTCGTTCCTTGCTATTGCTATGGAGAACACCTGCACAAGTATTACCAATAAACAATTCTTCTTAAAGAATTGGCTTGTATTAATTTTACTTTTTACAAGTTTTGAAAAAGGGTTGGTCATTTTATGTGACTGATCGCTTATAAGTGTAAGGTCTTATTGATCACTTGTACAGACATGTTTAGTCCATTTATTACGAGAAATATAAGGGACTGTGCGCAGCCAGTCATTTCTTGCAAATTATTGTATTTATTACAAGTATTTGCTCATTACGTGTGTTGTTTTGCTGTATTATAATTCTAATTATATTGCTACGAGCAGTAATGTTTGAACAGGTTCTGGTCAAGGCAAGTGGCCAAGGACCTAAAGCTCCTCGATCACTTGAGGGGCATATAAGGTACTATTAAGAAAAGCATATCGTTAAAAGGTATGTAAACACATGAGCAAAATAAGTGAAAGCATGCTAGGGTACTTAGAGTATTTTTCAAAATTTATATTTTGTTAAATCAATACAAAGTGTTATGCTAAGTTCGGTCATGCGAACAGATATTATAATAAATTAAAAAGGTGTTATAATATAAAAAAATAATTACTTTACACTGCGAGTAGAGCTGCTCGGATGTAATTGTCTGATTAAAAAGAAAATAGCTGCCCATGCAGCAATAAAAAATTAATGTCTTTACATTACAACCCGTAGGTCGGGTACTTGAAATATTAAAAGAAAAAGACTAAGGGGCTGGAGGATCTGGAGGGGGGCCCTGATTGACGACATTTGCAGTTTCATTATCCGCCTCGTCCATGCCAGTCGCCAAGGAGATTTTGGGCGAAACAGGTACTCTTGCCCTCTCCTCGTCTGCCAGTCGAGCAGCGTAGCAAGCTAGCTTGGCTTGCCTTGCGCGTTCGGGAAGGTAGTTAAAGTCCGCCCATTGGTTGTGTTTCTAGAAGTCATAGAAACACTTACTTGTGGCATTCTTGTACCTTTCCAAATTACTGGCATTGCTTTCTCAAGCTCCTCGATCCGGCCCTCCAAAGTTGTAGTCTCTTGTCTGCTTGCTGCCAAGTCTTCTTCGAGCTTTTTAGTCGCGCGGTAATTGACGCGGTTAGACTCCTTGAAGTTGTCTCTCTACTCGATAGCCTTGTCCAGAGCACTTTGCTTCTCCTTCAACTCCTCAGCCAGTTTGTTCTTCTCCTCGAGCGCCGCTGCAAGATGTTCGACATATTTCACTTCGGCAGCTTTGAGTTCATCAACATGTTGTTGCTCCAAGGATTTAGACTGCTCGGTGATAGTACCCAAGCGTAGCCAACCGACAGTAAGGGTCAGAAATGCCTACGATCAGAGCAAATATTAGACTGATTGTAAAGTATACAAGAAGCCATCTCCACAGGAAAAGATAACTTACACTGGCAAATTCATTTAAAGCGCGGGTTAGGATCTGGTCGACATCCATTGTCTCAGTCATAGCCATCGCCTCTTGGCAGCGGTTGTGCTTCACAATTTCCACGACCCTATCTTTGACTGATCTGAAGGCACAACTTGTTATGTCGCCCCCGGTGGAAGCAGGACCGACCTGCTGAGTCTAGTCAGTTGGGGCTGCTGGAGATGGAGTCGACCCGGCAGGAGCAGGGGGAGTCTGCTGCTCGTGGGGAGAAGGTGGTGGAGTTGCATTGGCTGAGGGTCCGTCCTCTATGAGGCCTGCAGTGCAAGGCTTCTTAGCCTAAGGTACTTTACTGCTTTCCCCAGGATGCCTCTTGCTCGCTTTCTTTTTGCTCGAGGGAGCCGCGGGAGCCTCAGGGGCGCTGTATATCTCGAACACGCACTCGGAGTCCATATCTGAAACAGAAGCAAACATTCGAGCAGTGAGACAGTATAAACATTTAAATATGTCACGTCAGGAAAAGAAATAGAAAAAATTGTAAGTGAAATACCCGAGCTATCATTACTGGCCGCTACATTATAAACTCTACTAGTCTTATACTCACTCTCTGGCATGAAGAATGATGAATCTAAATTTGGAGCGTACTTAAAATTTCCGTCCCCGTCAAATAAGTGACAGGGAATTTGCAAGCTATCTAAGAGCGAGAGGTTAGTATCGTTCTCGTCTGAGGATTCGTTGAGGGGCTCGAGGGGTTCGTTGGCTTTCTTTTTCCCTTTTCCCTTTGGGACAGGGGGACCGGCAGCCTACGGGGTGCTAGAAGGTTCCCTGATTTTTACTCCAGTGGCCCTCCTCAAATGAGTTTATTCCACGTCCGAGTGCTGCTCGAGAACTTCTCCGCCAATAGCACTCCCTGCTGTTGACTCCCTCGTGTCCTGATGAGGCGCCAAAAGGTCGACCAACCTAAGGTTAGCCTTCGTGACCAAATGTTTAATGATTTTCTCCACGCAGTCATACTGGCCAAGAGAGCTGATCTCAACTCCATGTCTGGAGTGGGGTCTGGTCGCAGCCATGGGCCTAAAAGGCAATAAAAGTCTAAGAAAATATGGAGGAAACACTAAATAAATATCAACAGCCAGTGGTACAAAGGTTTTACCTCCTTGAGCAAAGACCAAATTGTTCACGATCATATTGGTCGTAAGGAAATACTCCTGGTAGTACCTCCAAACGTTCGATATGTGAGTGGTGTCGGTCAAGAAAGTGGGCCCAGTCTACTGGTGACAAAAATGAAAGAACCCCGAACCTTCTTGGTTGGGGTTGGATTTGAGGTCAAACAAATAGTTAACCTCATGAGGAGTTGGCATGGGCCATTTTTTGTGGCTATAAAGGATATAGAGTGTTGAAAGCATTCTATACCCATTGGGAGTTATTTGAAAAGGGGCAACTCCGAAATAGTTGGCCACCCCTTGGAAGAATGAATGAAGAGGCAAGGTAGCCCCTGCCTCAATATGGTACCTCGACCAGGTGCTGAAGGCGCCTTCGGACAGGTTCGCCCGTTGATCTTGGTTGGGTTGAACTAATGTTACCCCCGTGAGTCCATATTTCTTGATGTAGTTGGCGATCATCCTGATCGTCACTCAGCTCTCAGGTACTACATACCACTCAGCATCTGGTTGAATGGCATTTCGGGGCTGAGCGTGAGTTTGGATATTGGGGTCAGGAATATTTTCTGCTCAACCACTGGTCAAGGGAATTTCAGCGCGAGGAGCAGGCTGATTTGAAGGATTGGGAGTTTTCTTTTTCTGGGTTGTAGTTTTTGCTCGAGCCATATTTTGAATAAGGACAAATGGAGTGTTTAAAGTGGCACGTGAAAATGGAATGTCAGGAATTAGCGATGATGGTTACTCCTCGTCCTCAAGCAACTGAGCCAATAAGTCATCGTTGATGGGTCTTTCTCCTCCCCACAGATCTTGCATGAAAGCTCCGAACAGAGAAAGGAGGAGATAAGACTCACAGCTTGAAAGCTTGTGTTGAAAGTTGGAATAATGTTACTCGCGTATACGACCAGTAGCATTCTAACAGAAACACTAAGTTTTATACGAGCAGTTTGAAAAACAGATTGAAAAGCGAAAGTAAAGAGTTTTTTGGGAAAAAGCTTTTTCAACTCCGAAGGGGCAGGAAAAACCCAATTTTTCACCTAGCTTAAAAATTGAATTTTTACTTCGATTTTACGCCCTAAATCTACAATCTTGACTACCAAACTAACTCCTAACTCATACGAAACAATATTTCACTATCCTATCAATCATCTGTCAATATGCAAACAATCACCATACATTTTCAACCAAGAACACGAAAGGGTTTAGAGATGAAAACACGCATAAGGCAGTTTCGAATAGCAACTAAAAGGACAAGAAAGTTCATAAAACTTACTCAGGTAAAGATTGAAGTCCAAAGATGAGAGCTATCGGACGTCCGAGTATAGATGTCTGAAAGTTTCTGGGTTCTGGGGCACGAGTTCTTCAGCGTTCTTCAAGAAGGCAAAGGCAAGTAAACGGTAAAAATGGTAACTTAAGGATTATTTATGAAGACCAAGGCATGTTAAAAGAGGCAATCATGAGTTACTTTTTTCTAAGTATGGGAAGTGGAATGGTCGTCGGACACACTCTTGGGAAACTGAAAGGACTTGATTAGATATGATTGGTCACGTTTTTTGAGAAGGCATGGGTGGTTCTGACAGATTTCGTGGGGCATACGAAAGGCTAATTTCCTAAGTTTACTTATTGCTGGTCGCAATAAATAAACTTGGGGGGGCAAATGTTTACCCAAAAAATATCACTGATGACGTGGAGAAGATTACTTACACATAGATTGACACGTGGCAGAATTAAAAGGCAGAGGTGCTGTTCGGCTATCGACCAGAAGCGCGCCTCCTTGTCGGAGTTAATATTTGTCACGACCAGGCTGGTCGTGAAGCCTGAATTATTTCCTTCTTAAGTTGTAATCTAATATTAACTACATTTGAATATTTCTTCATAATTATCCTTGATATGCGGTTATTGAGGATAAGATAAGACACGTTATCATATGTAACCCTCCTTGAGCCTATAAATATGCATGAAATAGCTCAAGGAAGGGACTTTTGGAAGCATTTTAGCTTTTTTGCTTAAGATTGAGAGAAAAGGAGCTAAGGTGAGTTGTTACCATCTGATTGTATTACGCCTAAGGTCTATGAAAATCAAGAACCCTAGTTCTTTGATCACAACTTTACGATTCTATAATAACAATATCATAAAGTGGACGTAGGTTATTACCAATCACTGGGGCTGAACCACTATAATTCTTGGTGTTTTTTCCTTTCCATTAGATTATCTTTTCAAGCGTCATGCTCTTTCCTGTTGTATATTTGACTCCGCGTCGTTGGCTAATTTAAGGGTCAACAATCTGCAACTACATTTTCTTTTCCTGGGTGGTATAGGATTTCAAATTCATAATCCTTTACTAGTTCTAACCACCTACGCTGCCTCATGTTGAGCTCCTTCTGCATGAAGAAATATTTTAAGCTCTTGTGGTCTGTATAAATCTCACATAATTCTCCATAAAGATAGTGGTGCCAGATTTTCAATGCGAAGACCACCACTGCCAACTCTATATTGTGTGTTGGATAACGTTGCTCGTATTCCTTCAACTGCCTTGAGGCTTAGGCTATCACCCTGTCATTTTGTATCAGCATACATCCCAAACCTTGCTTGGACGCATCATAATATACTACAAACTTATCATTGGGTGTCGGTATGCATAGTACTAGTACTGAGTATAATTTTTCTTTTAGGAACTGGAAGCTTTCATGACATTTATCCATCCGGTTGAACTTTTGCTGTTTCCGAGTTAGGTTGGTAAGTGGAGTAACTATCTTAAAAGAGCCTTCTATAAATCATCGGCAATAGCCTGCTAGCCCAAGAAAACTTCTAACCTCTGACACATTCTTAGGTCTTGGCCAATCCTTGACAGCCTCTACTTTAGTTGGGTTTACTGTGACTCCATCCTTGGATACTATGTGACAGAGGAACACTACTTGTGATAGCCAAAATTCGCATTTCTTGAACTTGGCATAAAGTTAATGCTCCTTTAGTCGCAACATGGTCAGTCTTAAATGTTCCTCGTGCTCAACTTCATCCTCGGATTACACCAAAATATCGTCAATGAACACTACGATGAATTTGTCCAAGTAATCATTGAAAACCCGATTCATTATGTCCATAAATGTGGCTGGAGCATTGGTAAGACCAAAAGACATGACTAGGAACTCGTAATGTCTGTATCGAGTCCTAAAAGTTGTGTTTGGTATATCTTCTTCCCTTACCTTGAGCTGGTGATAACCAGACCATAGATCAATCTTTGAAAATACAGTCACTCCTCGGACTTGATCAAATAATTCGTCGATCCAGGGTAGCGGGTACTTATTCCTACTTGTCACTTTGTTCAGCTTGCATTAATCAATACACATCTGCATGCTTCCATCCTTCTTTTTCACAAATAGAATCGATGCTCCCCATGGCGAATGACTCGGTCTAATGAAACCCAAGTCTAAGAGTTCTTGTAACTGCATTTTCAACTCCTTGAATTCAGTAGGATCCATCCGGTATGGTGCGTTTGAGATAGGCTCGGTTCCTAGTACTAGTTCGATTGTGAAGTTAATTTCCCGAGTAGAGGGTAACCTAGTAAGTCGTAAGGAAATATCTCTAGAAATTCCTTTATAATGCGGACATCTCCAACCTTTAATGGTGCTTCTTGTGCCACATCCATCACGCTTGCTAAGAATGTGTGACATCCTTTCTCTATCATCTTCTGAGCTTTGAGAGGTGAGATAAGCGGTGTCCGTAGTCCTGAAATCTTTCCCATAAAACATAGTTTCTGACATTTGGGAGTTTCGAACGTCACTTGCTTGCGTCTACAGTCGATGGTTGTGCCATGCCTTTCTAGCTTGTCCATGCCCAATATTATGTTGAAGTCCTTTATCTCTAGCTCTATCAGGTCTCCTTCTAGTTCCGTGCCCTTGATTTTGATCAGTACTATTCGTGATGATAGACTACTTCCCCCGAAGGCAGTTCCGTAACAAACCTAGTTCAAAATCTTTCACAAGCTTTGTATAATTTCTCTCTCATTCTTAACGAGATATACAAGTGTGTTGCTCCCAAATCAAAAAATACTTAACATATATTATTGAGGATAGGAAGTTGACCTGTGACCACTTTTTTACTAGCTTCGGCTTCTCCCAAGGTCAAGGTGAATACTCTTGTTGGAACCATCTTGTTGTCCTTCTTTTCTTCTTATTTCAGTTGTGGGCAATCCTTTTTCCAATGACCTTCCTGGCCACAATTGAAACAAAACTTGATGTTTGCACGACACTCCCCAGGATGTCTTTTTCTGACACTTAGAGCATTGAGGGTATTCCACATAACCCGACCTATTATTACAGTTATTAGTCTCTGCTCTTTTTTCAGCATCGACTTGCTTATTATTAGGATGCTTTCTTTTCTGCCCATTATTGTTATGCCGGTTGTTATTGTGGATTTGACCATTCTGAGTCTGATTTTGCTATCTGGGTTCAGACTTGCTTGCCTCCTCCTCACTAACATTTGCTTGGAGCCATTCCACCTCTATAGTCATTTCCAGAACATCGGCGTAAGAAGTGGTTCTAGGATTTGCCAGCTTGACACCTAACTCAATCTTGGGTCTGTGTCTCCTGGTGAACTTGGTAACCCTCAAGTAATCGGTTGGGACCAACTCTGGTGCGAACTGGGCTAGACGATCAAATTATCGACTACCGTTAAATTGCCCTACTTCAGATTGGCAAATTCTTCCACCCTCGTAGCAATGACAGCCGAGTTGTAATACTTTTTGTGAAACAGCTCCACAAATCTAGCCCAAGTCATGGTGGTGACATTATGAGTTTGCTATACCAAATCCCACCAAATTCTGGTTTCCTTTTTCAGTAGAGAAGAAACACAGGATATGCGATCCACGTTGCTGAGGTTCATGTGTGCTAGAATCAGCTCTACATTCATGAGCCATTCTTCCGCCTTAAAGGGGTCGGTTGTCCCTTAAAAGTTTGGAGTGTGCTACTTACGGAAAAGCTCATAGATTAGCTGGATAAGGCGCATAGTTTGCCACCGGCCATCCCCCATGCGGATATCCTAAGTTCTTCCCTTGCTGGGGTACTTCAGCCATTGCCTGAGGCTAAAGCTAAGTTTGCAGCTGAGGCTATTGTTATTGTTGTTGTAGCAGTTCTTCCACTTGTTACCGTAACCGGATAATCTTAGCGTTATGGTCAACCGGAGGAGGTGCATTTCTATTAGCAGCAGCATTGGTAGCATGTGTTCTCCTTCTTGAGATTGGAGGGGCTTCATGAGCCTCGTTAGCGGTGCTGAAGGAATTGTTGTTCGTGCGTGCAGACCTTCAGAGCGACATCTTCAGAATATTTCTAACAATCGATAAAACACGTGAGAACTTACCCTAATAGGTTCTAAGGCAAAACTTAGTCTAAACAAACATAACTTAGATCTATCAGTTATGATTTCTTATGAAAAATTATGTAAGCCATCTTTATAAATTAGGGTGTGTTTCTATACTTAGAACATTAAGCCATCTTTATTATTTTCTAAGTCTGTTTCTAACCATCTTATATGACTTAATTCTCAGGCTTGAAACTTGTCGTTGTTCCAAAGTTAACCATATTGAGAGAGAGATGGGATCAGTACAATCGTTCCCACTACTATGGCCCCCTAAACACTCAATACAAAACAAATTCCATTGATTTGTATCCACCCTCACTTAACTCAGTCATTATTTATTGAATTTATTCTAAATTTATTATGATTGTAAAAAAAATCAAACTCATACATGTCATTCAAAAATAACAACTTTATTCATCATAAATTCAAAATAAATAAAGATAGTATACTACTAATAACTAGGGTAAATCTCTAAAAATCAGGATCTTCTACACCTAACCCTTCATCTAACATATCATCATTTATTTCTTCATAATCATCATTATCTTGAGCCTCGAAACTACCTCGGGGAATATTCATTAAGATATGTTGCTTTTATTCATTAGTGAATTGAAACTCAAACCTATAGGTAAACCCAAGTATAAGAAAATAATATTTCATGGCTACCAGTAAATCATCTTCATCATCAATAGTGTCCCATAATTCTTCTAATTTTGAAACTATAGGAGGAAAATCCTTAAAAAGCATAATTGCAAGGACATATTGTTCCATGGCTCTTATCATAATTTGCCTATTGATTTGAAGGTAGACTATCTCCTTGTGAATTATGACCAATCTCTGAGTGATTCTTTCAAGCACTCTTATTGTATCCCTTAGCTCTCTAACCTTTTTCAATGCCATAATGGCTCGGATATCAGATAGGTCAAAGCACCATTCATTTTGACTGAAAACATAATTACTAAACTGTTACTTATTAACATAAACATAATATTCAAAACATAAACACTTACAGTGGCGGTTAGATCCAGAGCTTTTGTGTGTGTATCATGGAGAACTTCATGCATATGAATCGTGGCTCTGATACCAGCTGTAACAACCTGACTAACTTAAAGACCTCAGACCATTAAAACTACTAAGCATAACTACTAGTTTGGAATACATATATAAAAAAATAGAACTTTATTAGAAAATCCAAAATACGGGATCCCATTGTTATTACATAAAATCATATGGAAAAACAAAAGCTTTTAATTAATTGTTCAAACACTAAATATAGAAAAACATAAATACATAATTAAAGAGACTTGAAACAAAACATCATCCTTGATCTTTCCCACCAGTCCATTCATTCAGTCCTTGCCCAATACACATGCCAAAGCTACCATGAATCAATCTCGCCTTCCAAGCTTATTTTCCTGCACCATCTAAAATAAAAAGGAACGAGCCTAATGCTCAGCAAGGAAAATCTACTTAAACATATCATAAATTATAAGTCTAAAAAACATAAATAATAAAACGTATGCCGTAAAAACGTAAATCATAAATCATAGGACTACAATATTAGTGGCCATTAACTCATTGCCGTAGTATGTAATGGAAACCATCTAGGTCCTCTTGCAACTATTTGAGGTAGGTTTAAACACAATATAGTATATGATAAACCATTTGTGTCCTCTTGCTACTATTTGAGGTATGTTAAATCATAATGATAGTCTGCAATAATGATAAAAATCTTGGGATTTGCTTATTTGCAATCTAAGAAACTACATTTCCCAAGTGACTACAACATAAAACATATACATACATACTTACATACATATATAGCACATAAACATAATCATAACACATAAAATCTAATCTATTTTCCTTACCAAAAACTCAGATATTAGAGACAAGAGCGGGATTGAAAACTCCTAAAACCAAACAGTAAGAATCATAAATTTTCTAAAGATATGAGGATGAAAAGAAGATCTAACCCATCATGATAAGAACTTATCGAAAACCTTAAGTTTCAAGAAACTCAAACACCTAACCAAAAGCCATTACAACAAGTTAGGATTCGGAAGAAAATGAAAAGAATAAGAGGAAATATAATGAACTAAACCTGAGGATAAAAAATACCTTGGATAGATTAGAACTTCGATCTATACCTCAATACTGAAACATCACTTTATCTTACTTCCCAAGTGTTTAGAAAAGCTTCGATTGGAAATCTTTTAACCCCAAAACCCCAGTGTTTCTCTTTAGAACGAACTTAGAAGCTTGGAGGGTCTGAAGAATGCTTGAATGATGAAGAAAATGCATGAGTGAAACGTCATATTTATAGATGTTGTACCCTAAATTTAGCATGAGTTCAATTACTCAGCTCTGGTACAGATGGCAGATAAATACGGGGAAAAATAACCATGTTGAATATCTGGTTATTAACCATGTGAGCAACTCAAGATTCAATCCAGTTCATACACGGTATATGTAACGCCCTACTTCCTTAGAGCCGTTACTAAGTGAGTTTAAAAACGTGCTTTCAACTCGCTAATCGAGGTTTTAAGTCAAACAGTGTGATTAAGCCATAAACAGAGCAAAAAGTATAATTAACTCCATATCATTTAAGATCATAAAAGTTTGACACCTGGGATCCCAAAACACTGTTTAGAAATATTTACAACATAAAAAACTGTACTAAGTCAGCTAAACGACAAAATCTAAGTTCATTTACAAGCATCTCCCAAAATCCTCTGGCTGTGGTAGCCAGGCTGGCCAAACATGTACACGCCGCCTCATGCCTACTGTACTCACGGTTGGTTGATCTTCTCTTTACCCTTACCTGCACCATAGAGCATCTGTGAGCCGAAGCCCAGCAAGAAAACCCATAAATAGATAACATATGCAACACATATCAAGCATATAAACATGCCACCAATTGGCTAAACACATACGGCCTAGCCATCCCAGGCATTACCAAGCCCTGGATTCCCGGACCACGCCATGAGGATAACCCAGGTATCCGTCTAGGGACTCGCACTCCACGTGCTCAACGCTGCTCCCGGCCCCTTGCCGTTCCCGGCCTTGCACTCAACGTGCCCAACGCCGTTCCTGGCCCTTCGCCGTTCTCGGCCTACACCGTTCTCGGCTCTTGCCGATCATTCACATCACAATACATATAGCATAGCAAGCAAGTACAGAATTCTAGCATAGTCAGTTAAAGGGCTACGCCCCGCAGTTCTAACATATTGGGCTCGGCTCTGCATACCAATTCTATTCAAATACATTGGGCTCAGCCCTGCACACAAGCTCTATGGGAACAAGGGTTTTCTTACTTGAGTTCCGAGCTTTTTGAGTACCGATGCCCCGAGCATAGTCCTCTAATGTGAGCCTCGTCGAAACCCTAGTCACAACACATTTACAATGTCCATCCATCAAATTCTAATCCACTAAACAACTTCGAGCCATAATCCTAACCTCCGAGACCTTGAATTATATCAATCCAGGTCATAAAATCCATCCCGAGCCTTACCCCCTTGAGTTCCCAAGTCTAAAATACCCTTAAAAACTCAAACTGGCACTAAGGGCCGCGGCCCCACCCACAAGAGCCGCGGCTAGCCTCGAAACAGAGGCTAGCACCACACTGACCCCACACGGGCCGCGGTGCACGCACCAAGCGCCGCGGCACGCATGAACCTCTCGGCCACCCATGGCCGCGAGTGCACACGGGCCGCGGCGCACCCTTCCTAGGGTCACGACTCTCTCCTCCAAACCCATATTTTTCCACCATTTTTCCACACCTTTCCTCAAGCCAATTTACCCAAAACTCATCTATTTAACCCAGATAACTAACACAATTATTTCAGCTTAGTAACAGCACCAAAACCCCATCAAAGTCTACTCCAAAATCCAACTAAAACCCCAAGAACAAATTCGATTCTACCCACACGCAAAGCTTAGAAACACAGCTGAAATTTTAAGCATAACTTCCATGAAAAAGATTACCTCTTGCTTAATTAAATCTTAGAACCAGCCCCCCTTAAGCTCCAAGCTCCCTAAATCTCAGCTGAACTCCATAGACCTTCATGTTGATTCCCCTAGTTTTCCTTGTGTTTATCTTAGAGAGTGAATGAGGAAGGAAGAGATATACTATCCTCAGCTGAAAGAAAAAAGAGTAAGTCGGTTCCCTAGAGTTTCTAAGTAATTCCTCTTTTTTTGTTTTCTTTCACTTAAATCTAAAGGGTTACCTCAAGGCTCGGGGTACCAAAACGTCCCCAAGGGAAAAATGGTAAATTTCCCCAATATTCCCGCCTAGACATTCTATCCTCAAATATATCTGCAAATATTTATTTCCATGTCCCGATAACCCCATAACTCATCTAACACCCGAATTACCCCTCGACTCGCCCCGAGTCCAAATCTCAGCCCTGTTGTGACTTTCAGGCTAACCACTCCCCAGGACTGTCTCGGATCGCGCTGCACAAACATATCACATATATAACATTTATCACACTTATGCCCCTAATATCCAGACGGGGCCCACATGTACATTTAACTCAATTAAACACAAATCATAATCACATATTCACATAAATCCACATATAAGCATATTAGATCATATATTGCCCTCCAGGCACACTAATCAAGGCCCCAAGCCCGATTAGCAAATTCGGGTCGTTACAACTACCCCCTCCTTACAGAGATTTTGTCCTCGAAATTACCTGAACAACTCGGGGTACCGCTCCCTCATCTTTGACTCGAGCTCCCACGTCGCCTCCTCAGCCTTGCTGTTTCTCCACAGCACTTTCACCAAGGCGATGGTCTTGTTCCTCAAGACCTTATCTTTTCGGTCAAGAATCTGAATAAGCTTCTCCACATAGGATAAATCTTGATCATGCTCCAAATTTTTAAACCTTAGAACATGCGTTGAGTCTGACATATACTTCCGGAGCATGGATACATGGAAAACATCATGAACCCCTGATAAAGCTGGAGGCATCGCTAGTCTATAATCTACCTCCCCAACCCGTTCCAGAATCTCGAAGGGGCCAATAAACCTAGCGTTCAACTTGTCCCGAACACCAAACCGTTTCACACCTCTCATGGGTGAAACCCTAAGGAACACATGATCACCAACCTGAAACTCCACGCTCCTGCGTCTCAGGTCTGAATAACTTTTCTGTTAACTCTGGGAGGCAAGCATACGCGCTCTAATCTTCTCAATAGCCTCATTGGTCCCTGAACCATCTCTGGACCCAAATACCTCCTCTCACCTGTCTCATCCCAATGAATAGGTGATCTTTACTTCCTTCCATAAAGCGTCTCGTACGGAGCCACACCAATGGTCGCCTGATAACTATTGTTGTATGAGAACTCAATCAAAGGAAGATACTTACTCCACGATCCCCCAAAGTCAAGCACACAGGCTCGCAGCAGATCCTCCAATATCTGAATCTTCCTCTCATACTGCCAATCCGTTTAAGGATGATAAGCGGTACTAAATCATAACTGCGTGCCCATATCCTTCTACAGACTCTCCCAAAACTTGGAGGTGAAGGTGGGGTCTCTGTTTGACACTATCGACCTCGGAGCCCCATGAAGTCGAACAATCTCCTTCACATACAACTCAGCGTACTGCTCCACAGTATAAGTTGTCCTAACAAGCAAAAAGTGGGCGGACTTGGTATACCTATCCACAATCACCCACACTGATTCATGCTGTCCCACAGTTCTTGGTAAACCAACTACGAAATCCATAGTAATATCTTCCCACTTCCATTCTGGAATCCCCAAAGGATGTAACAACCCCGCTGGCCTCTGGTTCTCAGCCTTAACCTGCTGACAAGTTAAGTACTTAGCCACATCATCCACCACATCCCTCTTCATGCATGACTACCAATACAAAGCTCTCAAGTCCTGGTACATCTTCGTCGTACCCGGGTGCAAAGAATAGGGATTGGTATGCGATTCATCCAAGATCTCTCACTGAATACCAGAATCCATCGGAACCCAGATCCGACCATTGTACTTTAGTAACCCTATCTCTGAAATAGAAAAGTCCTTTGTCGCTCCGACTAAGGCACTCTCCCTATGACCTCGTAACTGAGAATCCTTCCCCTATGCTTCCTTGATCCTCTTAAGGAATGTAGACTGAAGAGTGATGTTGGCCAACTGACCAACCACCAACTCTATACCTGCTCTGGTCATCTCGCTAACTTGTCAGATATCTGCCTCGAGCTAAACAACTGTCCTGGGCCCTTCCGACTCAATGCATCAGCCACTACATTTGCCTTCCCAGGATGGTAAAGGATATCACAATCATAATCCTTAACCAACTCCAGCAACCGCCTCTGGCGCATATTCAAGTCCTTCTAGGGAAAGAAAAACTTTAGGCTCTTATGGTCGATGTATATCTCGCACTTCTCACCCTAATGATAATGCCTCCAAATCTTAAGTGCAAACACCACCACTGCCAATTCCAGGTCATGTGTAGGATATCTCTGCTCATATTCCTTCAACTGTCTCGATGCATAGGCTATCACCTTGCCAGCTTGCATCAACACGCACCCCAAACCCTGCCTGGATGCATCACAGTAGACCACAAACTTTTCATTCTGTGTCGGCAAGCTTAACCCTGGCGCAGTAATCAGTCACCACTTCAGTTCCTTAAAACTGTTCTCACATCTATCCGTCCAAACATACCTTGTCTTCTTCTTTGTTAATTCTGTCAATGGCGTAGCTATTCTGGAGAACCCCTCAACAAACCACCGATAATACCCTGCTAAACCCAAGAAGTTTCTCACTTTAGGAACATTACTCGGTCTATGCCAATCTCTGACCGCCTCAATCTTACTTGGGTCAACCAGAATCCCCTCCTTACTGACGACATGGCCCAGAAATGTAGCTTGTGGCAACCAGAACTCACACTTACTTAACTTAGCATATAACTTATGCTCTCTCAACCGCTGTAGAACCAACCGCAGACGCTGCTCGTGCTCCCTCTCCGACTGGGAGTACACTAAGATGTCGTCGATGAATACTATCACAAACTTGTCCAGATAATCCTTGAAAACCCTATTCATCATGTCCATGAAAGCTACTGGGGCATTGGTTAATCCAAAGGACATAGTGTCCATACCTCGTCCAGAAAGCAGTCTTTGGTATGTCCTCCTCTTTAATCCTTAACTGATGGTGACCTGATCGAAGATCTATCTTGGAAAACACTATTCTTCCCTGTAGCTGATCAAATAAATCGTCAATCCTAGGCAGTCGATACTTGTTCTTGATGGTTAACTTATTTAGCTCCCTATAATCAATACACATCCTAAGGGACCCATCCTTCTTCTTAACGAGCAACACTGGCGCACCCCATGGTGAGAAACTCGGTCTAATGAACCCCAAATCAAGTAACTCCTGCAACTGAATCTTTAACTCCTTTAGCTCCGCCAGAGCCATTCTGTAGGGTGTCCTAGATACTGGCTCCGCTCCTGGTACCAACTCTATAACAAAGTCAATCTTTCTCTGCGGCGGCAACCCTGGTAAATCCGCTGGAAACAAATTTGGAAACTCACACACCAACCTTGTCTCACCCGGTCCAACCGACACCACCCTAGAAGTATCCACAAAGTTTGCCAAGAATCCTATGCAACCTTCCTGCATCAGGTCCCTAGCCCTTAAGGCTGAAATCATTGGTACACGCGGTCCACTAACTGACCCCACAAACACAAAGGGAACGTCCCCTTCTGGTTCAAAAGCCACCATTCTGCGCTTGCAATCAATCGTTGCCCCATACTTGGATAGCCATTCCATCCCCAAAATCATATCAAAATCATCCATCTCTAGCTCAATCAAATCAACAGACAACTCCCTACCATCTACCTCTACTGGTAATGCCCTAATCCACTTCATAGAGACTACCAGTTCTCCTGTTGGCAACAAGGTCTGAAATCCCCTAGCATACACACCACTTAGTCTACAAAGCTGATCTATCACTCTAGTAGACACAAATGAATGGGTAGCCCCTGAATCAAACAATGCAGTATACAAAGAACCAGCACTAGAGATCTGACCTGTAACAAGTGAGGGGCTAGCCTCCGCCTCAGTCTAAGTCAAAGCGAATACCCTGGCAGGAGCAAGACTATCACTCTGCTTCTGCTCCTCCTTCTTAACTTGAGGGCAATCCCTCTTCAGATGGCCGGCACTCCCACAAATGAAGCAGGCCCTGATCCTGCACTCACCCTGATGTCGACGCCTGCACCGTGGACACATAGGAAAACTCCTCCAATTATCACTGCCTCCCTGACGGCCAACAGAAGCACCCCGCACTCTCCTATCAGAACTAGGAGGAGTAAATGAATCTGGAACCCTTCTTTTCTGCTCACTGGGGCCACTGCCCCGACTAGACCCAAAAAAATGAGGCACCATCCTCCTGGCATCGCGCCTAATAGCGTTGTCCTTCCATATCTGATCCTCAGCCCTCTCTGCAATAAGGGCCTTATCCACTGCTTGTGCATAAGTAGTAGTCTCTGGAATCAATGTAATATTCACATCACGGGCGATCATCACATTCAACCCCCGTATAAATCTATCTCTCCTATCCGTGGGCACCAAGTTTGGTGCAAACTTCGCCAGTCTGTCGAATCTCAAGGCATACTCAGTAACTGATAACCTGTTATGAGTCAGGTTGATAAACTCATCAACCTTCGCAACTCTGACTGCTATGCTGTAGTATTTCTCATTAAAGATACTCTTAAATTCCTCCCATGTCATGACTGCAATATTCCTCCGCTGACTCACCACATCCCACCAGATGTAGGCATCCTCCCTAAGCATATAGCTCGCACAAGCAACCCGTTCACTTCCTTCGACCCTCATAAAGTCTAAGATCAAGGAAATCATGTTCATCCACTACTCTGCCTGTAGTGGGTCCGATCCACCCTCAAAGGTGGGAGGTTGTTGCTTCCTGAATCTTTCATACAAGGGTTCCCACCTGTTCTCAGTCACAGGCTGAACCAGCACTGGCGCCACATTCTGCTGTATTGGCAACCCTGCAACCTGTGGTGGGGCCTGTTGCCTCATCTGACGGAGTTCTTCCTTCGTTCTCTGCAGTCTAGCCTCCATTTCGGCCAATATCCATTGCCAGTTCTACGGGGCAGGTGGAGGGTCCCGACCCTGATTGTCATCCTCGGCCCTACTGCCGTGGAGTCTAGCTGATTATTCGAGGCATCTCAACAACTATGCTTACAACCAATGACGCCGCTCATCAGGCATGATAACAACATCCAAAACCACCTCCCAAACACATCAGTCATCCACAATAATATTCCATATAACATATAACACACAACGGGCCATGCCCTAGCATCATGCATATGTTAACTCATTCATCATGCTCTATATAAAATAAGTAGGCATACAGGGCATTCAAACACATTTTCAAACATATTAGCCAATCTTACCAACCAATCCTGACTTAAGCCTGTCACTGACTGCGTGTGTACATGTTCGGTCAATCTCTAGAACCAATAACCTTGGCTCGCTCTGATACCAAGTTGTAATGCCCTACTTCCTTAGAGTCGTTTCTAAGTGAGTTTAAAAACGTGCTTTTAACTCGCTAATCGAGGTTTTAGGTCAAACAGTGTGATTAAGCCATAAACAGAGGAAAAATGTAGAATTAACTCCATATCATTGAAGATCATAAAAGTTTGACACCTGGGATCCCAAAACACTGTTTAGAAATATTTACAACATAAAAAACTGTACTAAGTCGGCTAAACGACAAAATCTAAGTTCATTTACAAGCATCTCCCAAAATCCTCTGGCTGTGGTAGCCAGGCTGGCCAAACATGTACACGCCGCCTCACGCCTGCTATACTCACGGTTGGTTGATCTTCTCTTTAACCTTACCTGCACCATAGAGCATCTGTGAGCCGAAGCCCAACAAGAAAACCCATAAACAGATAACATATGCAACACATATACCAAGCATATAAATAGGCCACCAATTGGCTAAACACATACGGCCTAGCCGTCCCAGGCGTTACCAAGCCCTGGATTCGCGGACCACGCCGTGAGGATAACCCAGGTATCCGTCTAGGGACTCGCCCTGGAAACTCGCACTCCACGTGCTCAATGCTGCTTCCGGCCCCTTGCCGTTCCTGGCCTTGCACTCAACGTGCCCAACGCCGTTCCTGGCCCTTCGTCGTTCTTGGCCTACACTATTCCCGGCTCTTGCCGATCATTCACATCACAATACATATAGCATAGCAAGCAAGTACAGAATTCTAGCATAGTCAGTTAAAGGGCTACGCCCCATAGTTCTAACATATTGGGCTCGGCCATGCATACCAATTCTATTCAAATACATTGGGCTCAGCCCTGCACACAAGCTCTATGGGAATAAGGGTTTTCTTACCTGAGTTCCGAGCTTTCAGAGCACCAATGCCCCGAGCACAATCCTCTAATGTGAGCCTCGCCGAAACCCTAGTCACAACACATTAATAATGTCCATCCATCAAATTCTAATCCACTAAACAACTTCGAGCCATAATCCTAACCTCCGGGACCTTGAATTCTATCAATCCAGGTCATAAAATCCATCCCAAGCCTTACCCCATTGAGTTCCCAAGTCTAAAATACCCTTAAAAACTCAAACTGGCACTAAGGGCCGCGGCCTCACCCACAAGAGCCGCGGCTAGCCTCGAAACAGAGGCTAGCACCACACGGGCCACGGCGCGCATGAACCTCTCGGCCACCCATGGTCGTGCATGTACACGGGCCGCGGCTCTCACCTCCAAACCCAGATTTTTCCACCATTTTTCCACACCTTTCCTCAAGCCAATTCACCCAAAACTCATGTATTAGACCCAGATAACTAACACAATTATTTCAGCTTAGTAACAGCACCAAAACCCCATCAAAGTCTACTTCAAAATCCAACTAAAACCCCAAGAACAAATTAGCTTCTACCCACACGCAAAGCTTAGAAACACAGCTGAAATTTTAAGCATAACTTCCATGAAAAAGCTTACCTCTTGCTGAATTAAATCTTAGAACCAGCCCCCTTAAGCTCCAAGCTCCAAGCTCCCTAAATCCCAGCTGAACTCCATAGACCTTCAAGTTGATTCCCCTAGTTTTCCTTGTGTTTATCTTAGAGAGTGAATGAAGAAGGAAGAGATAAACTATCCTCAGCTGAAAGAAAAGAGAGTAAGTCGGTTCCCTAAAGTTTCTAAGTAATTCCTCTTTTTTAGTTTTATTTCACTTAAATCTAAAGGGTTACCTCAAGGCTCGGGGTACCAAAACGTCCCCGAGGGCAAAATGGTAAATTTCCCCAATATTCCCCCCTAGACATTCTATCCTCAAATATATCTCCAAATATTTATTTCCATGTCCCGATAACCCCATAACTCATCTAACACCCGAATTACCCCTCGACTCGCCCCGAGTCCAAATCTCAGCCCTGTTGTGACTTTCAGGCTAACTACTCCCCAGGATTGTCTCGGATCGCGCTGCACAGACATATCACATATATAACATTTATCACATTTATCACACTTATGCCCCTAATATCCAGACGGGGCCCACATGCACATTTAACTCAATTAAACACGCATCATAATCACATATTCACATAAATCCACATATAAGCATATTAGATCATTTATTGCCCTCCAAGCACACTAATCAAGGCCCCAAGCCCGATTAGCAAATTCGGGTCATTACAGTATACAAGTCATTATCTGACCAACACTTAAGGTAATAATCTAGCCCAAGACTCATAATGGTCAAACCCAACTTTAGGCATTCTGAACCTACTCTGATCTCAAAGTCAGATAGTTGTCAGGCACGAGCTCAGGTGAGATATTCACCTCGTGAGGACCTAGATATAACACATACTGAAGGATCCCAGGGGATTTGGGAATTCTTTGTGCGCTCATTAATAGCCAAGTGGTATCATATATCTGTCATTTATTATCCGAGATAGAAGGAGTGTATTTATTCTGTTATCAAATCATATCCCAATGTAAATGTGAATAATTTGTATTAATTATATACCATATATATAATTACGCGATTTATTTATGCAATGACCCAAACATGTCCATGGAATTCCCCTATAAATATTAGGAATGTTGGACAGAGAGGGGAGGTCATTTTTTTGTATTACCGAAACTCTGCAAAAATAGAGAAAGAAATAGTAATAATATTGACTCATGGACTTGGTGGATTTTAACCATTGAACAACGTAAAAATTCTGGGCTTTTGAGTGAATGCTTATCATTTCATTGCGGTTTATAATCTAGCACTAATCTACCCATTTTATTTCTTAATATACTATTGACAAAAAATCGCATCAACAGCTTAGGTTTTTCATTGAGAGTAAATTAGTGCTTCACAAGTTCTAGTCAACTTTCATTATGGTGGTCACTCGCTCAATGCATGATAATGAGACAGAACATCCTTGTGGGCAGGAGGCCCATCATACCGCTGTTCCCAATGAAAGGGGGACGGATGTTCAACAACGTCTGGGAAAACAACCAGCGGGTCAGGACGATACTGGGAGTTCGGCATCGCTACAGCCAAATCCTAACCCAGGGTACCTGGCTGTCGTCCAGATGGAAAACATCCAATTGAGGAGCCATCTCGCTAGGGAAAACAGATAGATTGAGGAGGTCTTGGGACGGTTACCCCCATTTGCAACCGACGTTAATGTGGGAAAGAGGCAAAGTGGGTCTCATTAGTCCCACAAGAATAACCGTCCTAAACCGAGTTGATCCATCAGAACTGCCACTCCAAGTTCTATGCCTTCAGGGTGAAATCACCAGAATGCTCAGCCCGCTGATCATCACAGGGGTCATCAACATGTTAGTCGGTCAGTTAGGATTGTGACCCCAAGTTCGGTGCCTTCTTCATTGATTCCCAAGAATGCCCATAACAATCTGCGAGGAGGGCCTGAGAAATGCTCACAAAGGCATAACGCTTCAGCAAATCCCTCTGTGCCACAATCGAAGCACCAAGCACAGAGAACTAGGGATGCTGGAGTAGAACCAAGGTGAGCTAATTTAGTCCATCCTGATGGAATGAGGATAGCCTCGGCAATAAGGTATCCTTCGTCACCAGTAAGACATCCAACACCACCTTGTCCCCAACGAGATATTCCAGCTCGTGGGGACATTAGGAGAAATCCTCCCCCATCCGCAAATATTTCTGTCCCACAGACACGTGTTGATAATCTAGGTCCTCGATCTCAACTACTAGCTGTAAGTTTCGTAAATGGAAGTTATTAGACAGAGAGCCATCGTGGAGGCAGGTCCGAGAGCGACCTGAGAAATCATTTAAGTTTAGCACAAAGTCCTCGATATGATTCATAGCCCAACATGCACGATCATATGAACTCACAGAGAAGGTATCCTACTCGGGATGAAGATATTAGCTATACTCAACATGAGGGAGGTCCACCCATAGTACGCGACAACGAGAATGTCCCACATAACCGTGCTCGAGCTTGTAGGGACAATAACCCATCAAACACGTATAATAGGATGAGAGTTTTTGAATAGCCCCCCAGCTAACCTGGGGACTAGGGACTGAACCCTTGAGTGACTGGCTCTAATGGAAGAGCAAATGAAAAGACTCTTGTCCGGGAAGGAAAAAGACGATTGCGACTCAGATGAGGAGCTCAAACATTTTTCTCCAAACAATGTAGCGAAAACATATCCTGTAGGTTTTAGGATGTCGCACATGTCAAAGTTTGATGGAGATGGAGATGGAGATCCGCCTGATCACCTCAGAATATTTAACACCATGATGATGGCCCACAATGTCAGGCTCAATCTAAGATGTATCTTGGTTCCTACAACTCTGGTCGGGCTTGCTAGGCAGTGGTTTAAACAATACAAGAGGCATTCCATAAGCTCATGGAAGAAATTTTCCTCCGATTTCAAAAAAGCATTCCAAGCTTCACGGGCAGCTCGAGTTGAGGCCGATTCATTGGCCAACATAAAGCAACAACCTGGCGAGACACTGAAAGCATATCTAAGCAGATTTTCTAATGTTGTTGCATGAGCTAAGGATGCTGATGACAGCTCCAAGCTCATGGCAATGAGAACGAGAATCCTCGTCGAGGGCGACCTATGGCAAGAACTCCAAAGAAAAGGAGTTAAAAGCGTAGATGAATTCTTGGCCTGATCTCATGAATGGATAAACCTGGAGTGGTGATGAATGTTGCAACTACGACTCAAGTCGTTACCCAGGATAACCAAGGGGGGAACAATAAAAGGAACGGATTGGTGAAGGCGACCAGAGCGAGACACAGAAAAACAAGTTCATGGAGAAGTTCAAGCTTATCTACACTACATATACCGACCAAACGGATACCCGAGAGTGTATCTTTCTGGCTAATTCTAATCGCCTCCCATGTAAGAAGCCAGAACCTTTAAGAAACCAGAAGGCGAAGAGAGATCCTTCAAAATTCTGCTGATTCCATAATGACATTGTTCATAACACTGATCATTGTCGGCAGCAGAAGGATTAAATTGAGACTCTCATCCTAGCTGTATCGTTGGCCTAGTATGCCCAAAACTGGGTAGTTCCCATTCAGTTGCCGGGCAGAATTCTCAGTCAGTCCCAGAAGCTCCGATAGGCCAATCTGGAGCTCAGGAGAATCAAGTCGATCCTCCTCCAATATAAGGGGAGATATAGCCACTATGGCGGCAGAACCTCATTTTGCTGGCACGAGCAGCGGGGCCCAAAAGAGGTACATTAATGAGTTGAAGGCTCATAACGGGGTGGAGTTCGTCTCAGAGCAACGGCTGTCGTACTAAAGACGATTCAAAAACAACCAATCATTTTCACAGAAGAGGACGCTAGCCACGTCCAATTCACACATAATGATCTGCTGGTGGTAACCGTGCAGGTCGTCAACCGAATGGTCCGAAGAATACTAGTGGATAACAGAAGCTCCATAAATTTACTTTTTAGGTCCACCCTGGAAAAAATGGGACTATTCGTATCCGATTTAAAGGCGACCTCGACGACTCTATACATGTTTTCGGGTGAAGGAGCGGTGGCCATAGGGACAATCAGACTAGTGGTGACATTGGGAGAAGAGTCACGAGCTATCTCCAAAATACTTGAGTTTGTGGTAATCGATTGTTCAGCTGCATACAATGCAATTTTGGGCCGACCCACGCTGATGGTTTTTGAAGCCATAACATCGATTCAACCCCTGGCAATGAAATTCCCTCAGCCTTGGGGATATGCACAGTCAGAGGTGATCAACTTGCTGCCAGAGAATGCTATAGCATTTCTATGAAGGGAAAGTCACAACCTAGGCAACAAGCAATGGTCATAAATGACGGAGGTGAGAAGTCCCAGGAAGTAGAAGTCACTCGTGGGACGGTAGAGCCTCAACAAGAAGAGGATAGTGAGGTCGTCCAACGTGACGACATTGGTCTGCGGATAGGCAAAGACAGGTCAGAGCTCAAAGTCATAGAAGAGCTCGAGGAAGTGAACATCGACCCCAAAGAAGCTTCAAGAGTCGTAAAAGTTGGAAAGAATCTTGAAGACAAAAGAAAGAAGGAACTGGTCGATTTCGTAGGGAAGAACCTAGATGTTTTTGCCTAGCCACATGAGGATATGGCGGGATTCAGTCCGAATATAATAATGCACACATTAAATTTGGACGAAAATGTGCCTGGAAAATCCCAAAAATGGAGGCTTTTGGGAACAGTCCAAGCTTAAGCATTAGAGGAAGAAGTAGCTCAGTTACTAAAATGCAAGTTTATCTGGGAGGCAAAATATCCGGTTTGGGTGGCCAATCCCTTGCTGGTCTTGAAGCCGAACGGGAAGTGGAGAACCTGTATCTACTTCTCCGACTTAAGCAAGGCTTGTCCCAAGGACTATTTCCCACTGCCAAGGATTGATTAGTTGGTAGACGCCATGGCAGGTCACGAGCTAATGTCCATCATTGACGCATACTCTTGATATAACTAGATTGCGATGAACCTTGCGGACCAAGAGCATACTAGCTTCATGATAGGGCATAATGTATATTGTTGTAAAGTTATGTCGTTTGGATTGAAAAATGTCAGGGCTACATACCAATGCTTGGTCAACAAAATGTTCGCTAACCAGGTCGGGGGAAACATGGAGGTGTATGTCGATGATAAGCTTGTCAATTCAAATACTGCCAATAACCATGTATTCGACTTAGAAGAATGTCTTGGAATCTTAAGGAGATATGACATGAAGCTGAATCCCCAAAAATACACTTTCAGGGTAGCATCTGGAAAATATTTGGGGTTCATAGTCAACACAAGGGGAATAGAGGTGAACCCTGAACAAATTAGATGGTTGTTAGACATGCCTTCACCTAGGTCGCATAAGGAAGTTCAAAGCCTAACTAGAAGGGTGGCAGATTTAAATCGCTTCATTTCGAAATCCACTAACAAGTATCTACAATTCTACAACTTGCTAAGAGGAAACAAGAAATTTGAGTGAACCGAAGAATGTGAATAGGCATTCCACGATCTAAAAATGCATCTAGCTAAACCCCCGGTATTATCCAAACCGACATCGAAAGAGTCTCTGTTTCTTTATCTGGCTATGCTAAAGAGTGCATTCAATGTCGTGTTAGTTCAAGAAGAAGATCATATTCAGAAACTAGTGCATTATTTAAGCAAGAGGCTTCTCGGAGCTAAATCACGGTACCCATTGATAGAGAAGCTAGCATTCTACCTAATTTTGGCTTCTAGAAAGCTCTGGCCATATTTTTAGTTCCATTCTCTCAGCATCTTAATCGACCAACCTTTAAGGCAGGTATTGCAAAAACCTCAAGCATCGAGACGCCTTTTAAAATAGGTCGTCAAACTTAGCCAGTTTGAGATATTATATATGCCACGAACTGCAATCAAGAGTCAAGCCATTGCTGATTTCATGGCTGAGTGCACTGGTTTTCAAGACGTGCTCATTAAGGAGCCAGTGCAGGAATTATGGAAAATCTTCGTTGATGGATCGTCAAACAAAAATGGATCGAGAGCCAGGATAATCTTAATCTCACTTGAGGGACATTGGTTCCATACAGCTCTTAGATTTGGATTGGAAGCATTCAACAACGAAGCAGAATATGAGGCTTTATTAGCAGGGCTAAGGATGGCAAAGGAGCTGAAGGCGAAAGCATTCCAATGCTATAGTGATTCCCAACTCGTGGTAAATCAGATTTGGGAGAATATCAAGCGCGAGGCATCAAGATGGCGGCCTACCTGGCTAAAGTAAAGGGGGAAATGTATGACTTGTAGTTTAGCTCTGTTGAACGGATACCCCGTGAGCAGAACTCTAACGCTGACGCTTTGGCACGACTTGCTACCACCAAAGAGGCTGAAACATTGAATGTAGTACTAGTGGAATTCTTGAAAAGCCCAAGTGTAATGGGAGAAACGGTGGAGGTCAGAATGATTGACATAAGACTGACTTGGATGACCCCTATAATGGAATATCTCGCGACTGGAAAGTTACCTGACGACAGAAAAGGTGCGAGAAAATTACTGTATCAAGCTCCACAGAATGTAATAGTTGATGGAATCCTTTATCGGTGAGGTCATTCATTGCTCCTCCTACGGTGTATTCTACCCGAGGAAGCCATAACCATTTTGCAATAAATACACAAAGAATTTTTCAGAGACCAGGCTGGGGGGGAAAAACTTAGCACTGAAGGTACTGAGACAGAGCTATTTCTTGCCCACTTTAACGAAAGATTCAATCTCATATGTTTAGAAATGCAAAAAATGTCAGCATTTCACCATAGTTGCATGAGCTGCTCCAGTCGAGCTAACAATGATTTCATCCCTGGACCATTTGCAGCATGGGGGATTAACTTGATAGGTTCCCTACCTATGGGGAAAGGAGGAGTTCAATATGCAATGGTGGCAATGGATTACTTCCCGAAGCGGGTAGAAGCTGAACCTCTAGCAACCATCACCTCAAAGAGAGTCTTGGATTTCATGGTAAAATATATCATCTGTCGATTTGGACTCCATAAAAAGATTGTATTAGACAATAGGATGCAGTTCGATAGTGATCTCTTCACAGAATTTTGTGAAAGATACAACATAACGAAGAGTTTCTTGTCGGTAGCCTACCCACAAACCAATGGACAAGTCGAGGCAGTAAATAAGACCCTCAAGGTAAGCCTACCCACAAACCAATGGACAAGTCGAGGCAGTAAATAAGACCCTCAAGGTAAGCCTGAAGAAAAGTTTGGATGAAGCCAAAGGATTATGGCCCGAGCAGCTCCCGCAAGTACTTTAGGCCTACCGAACTTCTCATAAAGCCTCCACGGGGCATACTCCTTTTTCCCTAACCTTTGGAAGTGAGGTCATGCTTCCAATTGAAGCAATGGTGGCTACTCATAGGCAGAGGACATTTGATCAAGAACAGAATAACGAGCTACTTAGTGCATCTCTCGATATGATCGAAGAAAAACAAGAGGAATCACAATTACAGCTCGCCCATTACCAACAAAAGATCACTCGTTATTTCAATTCAAAAGTCAAGGGACTCGGATTAGGCGATCTGGTTCTCCGAAGGGTCTTTTTGGCGAATAAAGACCCCAAAGATGGTATGTTGGACCCAAACTGGGAAGAACCGTACCAGATCGTAGAGGTCTTACGTGAAGGAACTTTTAAGCTAGCCTGTTTAAATGGAGAAATAGTCTCACAGACTTGGAATGCTCTTCATTTAAAAAATTATTATCAATAGAATTATTATAAATGTAAGGCTTATTTATAAAATCCATTTAAGATAAATGACATATATTATTGAATAACCACTTCTTAGTTTTATTATTGCAAGCTCGTGCTCTCACATTGTAAAAGCAACCAGGAAAGTTTATGCATCTAGTTACTTGGGGGGCACATAACAAAGGTGAGTTTTTGAGAAAATTAAGCTTAATTGGATAAGATTAAAAACTTATAAGCTTGGAAAAATTGGTTATTCAACAGCTTTTTAAAGCTCGAGTTTTCAATAAACCTAGCACGAACTAAGTTTGAAAAATCATCTAAAACCCTAGATATAACTAGGTCTGAAGCTTAGAAGCTTGGAGAACTCGATTATTCAACGGCTTTTTAAAGCCCAAATTATATATAAACCTAGCGCAAACTAAGCCAAAAATAAAATTTATTGAAAACCCTAGATATAACCAGGTCCGAGGCCTGAGTCCTAATAGGTATAATGCTATTAAGTTATTAAAAACCCTGGATATAACCAGTTCCAAGACCTGATTCTTAATAGGTATGATGCAAATAAGCGAGCAAAATTTTGGATACAACCAAGATTGATAAAATCTATCTCGATCTAAAAGTCGATCCCTTAGATTTCAAATGTACAAGAGTCTAAGGATTCATAAACATGAGAAAATAATAAAGGAAAGACAAATATATCAAAATTTAGATGTATGTTCAAATAAAAAAATATTGTCACATCGAGGAGAAAAAACCTTGAGCTATGCCCAAAGGCAATCGATTTAATCCTAAGGGATTGTTACAGAAACTTAAAAAAAATAGTTACAATAAAAATCTTGAAAAAATGTCATTAGGCCCCATCAGCACGCTCCATTGAGGTGACCTCCTCACCGTCTCCTTCTACCGCTCCGGAAGCCTCGCTGGTCTCCGAGGGTTCCTACGAAAATCGAATCTTGAATCTAGCAAGATACGGGTCCCACAGCTCAGGCTGCATGAAGGAGAAATTTCCACCCTGGTTGAAAGCCTAGCAACGATAAAGCTTCTCCTCCAATGCCGGCAAGGACATTGCAACTTCCTCTTTGGCGTTAGCCTCGACCTCGATTGGCTTCGCTTTGAGTTCGTCATTCTCGGCCTGGAGCTGATCAGAACGACGACTCACCTCCACGACCTGAGCCTGAGAAGTGGACAGTGTAGCCTTCGCAGACTGTTTGCCCTCTTGTGAAGAAATGAGAGCAGCTTTGGCAACATGCTCACTCTCTTGGGAAACACTCAGGGCGCCCTGGGTGGCCTACTCATTCTCTTTAGCAGCTTTTAAAGTAGCTTGTAGATCCTCGTTCATGGCTTTAACATGAGTTATACTTCGATATTGAGCCAAGACAGACTGCAGAATAGCGAAGCAAGTAAAAAAAAAAGAAAGAAAAATCACAATAAAAAGAAAGAAGAGGAAAGGTTAGAAATGGGAAAAGGACTCAAAGTGAGATTCATCCCCATAGCAGATGTGAGGACATCTTCCGAGGTGCGTTCTTCTATGGCCCTCAGATCCCTAGTACTAGCTTTGTATGCATGGCCCACCACGAGGCTTTCCGTCTTGTACACGATACCCCAAAAACCCTCAGGGATCTTGTCCAGATCGTGTGGCTCGACCGATATCCGGACAAGAGGAATCTCACTTCGGACGGGGGCCTCGATTTGAATCACTTGGGGATGTGAGGGTGGCATATGTCGAGGAGGGGGAGGAGGAGACTGTTGGACAGTGACAGTTGTTACCAGAGCTGGGGGGATTTCTCTTGGTGGCTGCTCTCGGGCAGTGCTTGCACCTTTACCCTTAGGAGGAGATTTTGTGGTACCCCTTGTCTTAGGGGTGGTCTTCTTTGCCACCCAGGGCCTTTTGACCACGGGACCAGCTCCGGACCCTCTGACCCTAAAGGCACTCCTTAAATCTAAAGCTCTCGACAAATCTATTTATTCACCTAGAAAAAGATCAAACAGAAGATTCCGTTCACAGGATTAATGCTACAAAAATATTATAATTACAAAAAAAAAAGAACAAGAATCCTACCCCAAGCTAGGGGAAGAACCTATCACGATCAGCTCGGGTGTATTGACTGGGCTAGGTATAACCTCCAATTATGGGATTAACGGAGGGGGGGGGGGGGAATCTATAGCTACAATCTCCTGGATCCTAGTGGGTTTAGGTCCTTCCTTGGCACTGGACTCATCTACGTATTTCCTAAAACCCGGAGCAAATACACCCTGGAGCAGGGAAGGCCAGGTCCTACGGTTTGTCCCATACTCTTCAAAGATGGAGGATTTAATGTGTTGTCAACTATGACAATGCCTTTGGGATAGCTATGATCATAGATTACCACCAAATGATCCACACATTGGAGAAGGGTTACGTTTAGGTCTGGATCGGTAGGGTGACGGTTAATGAGCTGGTTAGGGTTAAAATAGATCAAACTATAGCTGGCAGTAGCCCGATCTAATTCTCTGAAAAGGTATGGGTTACCTTGGCCAGAGGGGCCGGCTGCTGGCCGGGACGCAGCTCATTAAGGATCAGGCCCCAGATTATCTTCAGGAGCTCGTCTTTTTCGCACCAATGGTTCCACATCTTCTTCCTCCTCAGTGTCCGCGGTGGTTGGAAAGGGCCCTTGAGAAGAGAGGAGCTTGGGGATGACAGGAAGTGGAGCTCGGGTCCTCAGAGCTAATGTCTGACCTTTGCTGATTAATTTGCATGCCACCATGGTGGCGTCATTCACGATTTGGCGATAGTCTTTTTCCCGAGGAGGAAGGCTAGACAAAGTCTCGTACTGACCCTCGAGGGTCTCAGATCATCCCGTCCTCAGGAATATAGCTGCATAAGGAGCAAACTTAATCAGAACATATATAAAAAAAATCATGATGGTGATAAAAGCTCACGTGTTGAATTCACAAAGATAGAAGACTTACGAGGACGGGTGAAGTACTGATGATCACAATTCTTGAACCCATTCAACATAAAGAATAAATCTTTATAGTAATTTGGGTGGCTGGAAAGATCGATGAAAAAAGTGGAGTTCGGAAACCGAGTAAGGTAATAAAATCTGTCACCTCACCCTTTCTGGTCAGGACTAGCCTTGAGGCAGAAGAAGTATAGGATATCTGCCGGAGTGGGGACCTCCCACTCATGCCTCTAAAATAGATATTTTAATCCCACTGAAAGCCTATAGGAATTTGGGGGAGCTGAGAGGGAGCCAATTTAATGTAGTTAAGAAAATCTGTGAAATATTGGTCCAATGGGAGGAAGGCACCAGCCTTCAGGTGTTCATCACTCCAAGCAACGTAGTCATCTTGGAAGGGGGCATAGCTATGTTCCCCCTCAAGTGCAAGTCGAGCGATGAGACCATCACCTCCCATCTCGATATTGTGACTCAGCAGGATCTTGTTCACCTTCCCCTGAGCTGCTATCCTCGAGGCTATATGCGCAGCCTCGAAAAATGCATTGGGGTCGACGACAACCTCTCTCTCCATCACAAGACCAAAGTGTGGGATGGGAGAATCAGAGGTGACCTGCTTGCCTTTGCCTGTGTTTTGGGTAGATGAGTTCGCGACATTCTTCTTGGGAGGCGCCATGATTTAGATCGCCTGACGATAAAGCGGCCTAATTAGTAGGCGGCCTAAGATGGTCTATAGCTATGATCGTGGAGTACGGGAAATGAAAAGGCCTAATTGGACTACTTTCGAAATTTGAAAGCTCATACGAGCTAAATTTTTCCCTAGCTTCAATGCGTGGTCCCACGCAGTATCCTAGGCCACACACCTTGATTTCTTAAAATCCCCAGATACTTTGGGATCTGCATGTCAGAGCCGTCAGACTCATTGCTTTCATTTTGGAAGGGGTTTAATGAAAAACCGCCTAAGGAATCGTAATCCCTACGCTACCTAGGATTAAAACTAAAACCCTTTCGGTTTCTACACCCCAAACAGGTAGTCAAACCGGTTCGCCATTAGGGTTTTCCCATATCAACCCAAAGAATTGCCCAGATTTATGAATATCTTATTTCTAAACAAGTTTGGTTTCATCCGTGTGACCTAAATCGAAGCCCATTTCTTATTTGCACTCAGAAATAGCCTAACGATACTGAACAACGAGCATTTTTTGAAGTAAAAAACTTACTAGACATTGAAAAATAATAAAAAAATTAAACCAGATGGTGAAATACTTATAGAAAATAAGTTCGATTCAGAGAAGATGTCGATATATCCACAGGAAGCTCCTTGAAAGCTTCGAAAGGTTTGAGAGGCGATGAAGGTTTTTGGAGATTCTGGAGAAGAATTAGGAAAGCTTGAGTGTTTGAAAGGGAAATTTTTTTAATACAAAGGTGGTGAGGTCTCAGGACTGATCACCCTATTTATACGTAAACTACAGAAATTAATCTGAACCATTTGATTGGGTTAGTTCGAGATCCAAGGGTGAAGATTAAATAAACTATACGACGACAAAAAGTTGATAGGACAGTTGTTTCAGTCCTCAAAACCTGAATGGACGCCAATCGCAGGAAGCCACATGTCCAATACTTAGGTAGTGGGTAGACACGATTTTATATGATAGAAGTCTAAAAGCTCCTAATGTGTATGTCAGAAAGTGAAAATATCAAACACAAGCAGGAGCTTGGGGGGCAAATGTTGTACCCTAAATTTAGCACAAGTTCAATTACTCAGCTCAGGTACAGATGGCATGTAAATATGTGAAAAAATAACCAAGTATAATATCTGATTATTAACCATGTGAGTAGCTAGAGATTCAATCCAGTTTGTACACGGTATACAAGTCATTATCTAACCAATACTTAAGGTAATAATCGAGCTTGAGACTCATAATGGTCAAACCCAACTTTAGGCATTCTGAACCTACTCCAATCTCAGAGTCAGATAGTTGTCAAGCTCGAGCTCAGGTGAGATATTCTACTCGTGAGGACCTAGTTATAACACATACTGAAGGATCCCAGGAGATTCGAGAATGCTTTGTGCGCTCATTAATCGCCAAGCGGTATCATATATCTGTCATTTATTATTCGACATAGAAGGAGAGTATTTATTCAGATGTCAAATCATATCCCAATGTAAATGGGAATAATCTATATTAATTATATACCGTATATATAATTACGTGATTTGTTTATGCAGTGATACAACCTGTCCATGGAATTCCTCTATAAATATTAGGAATGTTGGACAGGTAGGGGGGATCATTGTTTTGTATTATCGAAACTCTGCAGAAATAGAGAAAGAAACAGTAATAATATTGACTCGTGGACTAGGTGTATTTTAACCACTGAACCACATAAAAATTCTAGGCTTTTGACTGAATGCTTATCATTTCATTGCGGTTTATAATCTAGCACTAATCTACCCATTTTATTTCTTAATATACTGTTGGCGAAAAACCTCGTCAACAATAGAGTTCAAGGAGTGAAACTAACTCCTTTTAAAATGAATAAATAATTGAATATAAATTGAATTTTCTACTCAACAGATGCCCAGAAGTCGGTCAAAATCGTTCAAGATCAAGTCCAAATTGTTGAGGGCTAATTCTGGCTCGGATTCCACGGATTTTCAAAACATACAAGTGAAGACGATTATCTCCCCCTATAGGCGATATATCACCTCCCCCTTAGTCCTGAGCCTCCATGTTTTAATTCGTACGAAGTCGATGTATTTTCCCCATCACCCATAGGCGATATATCGACTCCTGTAGCTGAGATATATCGGCATACACTGATATATCAAAAACGTTTTTGCACACTTTCAGCACACTTGAAGTTCGTTTAAACAATTTTGACTTAGTAAAACATAATCCTAATAGCTGAGGGAAGGTTCTAGACTTCCTAGGGTTATCCTTTATTAATTTATTCATCTAAAATCCTTAAATTCTTAATAAACATGCATGTGACAAGTGTCACGTTCTTAATTATTCTATCTAAACTTTAGGTTATAATAAATATCATTTCTAGGACCAGTTATATTAATCAAACCATATGTTAAAATTAATATTTCTAAACTATAGGCTAAACTTATAAAATCCATAACTATCTCTATGAGTTTCCAATTAAAACTCGGCTTGAACCAATAACCACGAAAACTAAAATACTAAGTTACTACTACTACTACTACTACTACTACTATCTAGCTAAGTAAAATTCTGAGATGCTACACAAGCGTTATTCATGCTTTGGAGGTTGTGTTCCCATATGCCTACCACAGTGCTTGTTACCACCAAATTTGTATGAATATGGTGGCAAAATTCAAAACCGACCACTGTCAAGACATCATGGGGTGTGCATCGTACGCATTTAGAAAGATAGGATTTCACAAGTTCTTTGAAAAGATTAAGGTAATTGATCCTCCCATTGCTCAATATCTTGAGGGCGTTGGTTTTGAAAAGTGGAATCGCACTTATTTTCCTGGAAATTGATACAATATCATGAGGAGCAACTACGCATAAAGATTTAACAATAAAATCAAGGAGGCAAGGAGCTTTCTAGTTGCCAGTTTTCTTAAATACATACGATTCACTCTACAGACGTGGTTTGCCGATAGACATGAAAAAGCAGCAAAAGCAACAAGTGTGTTAGCACCCCTGATGGAGGCAGATTTGAAGCAAATGAGTGTGAAAGCAAATTTCCTAGATGTCCAAGTCCTTGGTTATCATGAATTTCTTGTGGTTGATGGTTATGGTGATGGTGAGGCGACCTTGGCCACAAAGTCCATGCATTTGCTGCAGCCAGAAAAAGGAGCGTAAGCATCTACTGACTATGTTCCCCTTACTATAGAATTGACTCATGGAGGAACACTTATAAAGAAACTATTTACCCTGTTGGTAACGAGGATGAATGGGTAATCCCTGATCACATCAGAGATATGGTTGTCGGCATCCCTGTTGAGAAAAATATTGTAGGACTGAATAAGAAGAAGTTGGGTAGGCCAAAGAACAATCGTTATTCTTCTAACAGGGGAAAGGTCGTCCAGCTACTTAAGTGTAGCAGATGTGGTTGTAGTGGGAACAATAGGAAGTCATGTAATGCTAGGCTTTAAAAATTTTCCTATCAATGTATTGTCTACAACTTAATTACTTGTCTATCATCACATTATTGGTATGCTAACTTCTGGTGTATGAATTGATGTCACTGGGATATTGCTATTATAATAATGTAATTTATTTTGTTGTGTTTATTTCATTCAGATACTTTTGCTGTTATTTTTTTAGTTTTGCTCTAAATAAAAAGAATTTAGCAAATTTTTCCTTGTCTGCCTCGACAACACCTCGTCGCTGAATATTGTCTAGGTCTATCGAGGAAGCATCGACGCCTATCAAGGCCGCTATGTTCATTTCTTGATTTGGCCCCATCGAGGCCTATCAAGATTCGTCGAGGCAGATTTATTTTAACATTTTGAGGGTCCTTAGATGGTGTTGTTGAGGCCCATCGAGACATTTTGTTTGACATATCGATTTTTGTCGAGGCATACAAATTTATGTGATTTAGGTGTATTTTTTAATACTAGTGAAAATTTTGGGTCAAGCCTAATCGAGTTCTATCGTGGCAGATCGAGGTAGACAATTAGTGATATTTTTTGTATTCTATCGAGGTATGTACAAAAAAATAATGTTCACCTATTGAACCATATACAAAACTAACCATATCCAAGTCTATATAACATGTGTACAAAGAAAAGTGAAAATAAATAGCATCACAGTGCCAATGTCTGAAAGAATAGGTCCACACACCATTTGGTTCTGAAAAGCTGCATGTTCGCATCGCCAACAGTATCGAGTGGTAGACTGGCCATCAAATGCTCGATATGTTTGATGGAAAACATACCATAATCCCCACTGCATATAATTGAATTTGTGTCAATTATAAATAAATTTTGTATAATTAAATTCAATAAACATATTTAAAAAATCACTAATTATAAAGGGGAATACCTTCTCCTAGTCTGAGGCACCTCCTCAGGGCCAAGACAATAGTACTGGAATGGGTTTGGTTTCTCGCCAGGTTGCAACTGGAGCTTCTCATGGTCGTCAAACAAGCCAGACTTGTACAACAATGAAGGCAACAATAAGCACCAAGGCTTAATGATTTTTTCCAACAGAGACTGACTAAGCATGGTATAGTTGGAATCATAAATGTTAATGCACCACAATGGAATGGAAAGTTCAATGACGACCCAATGTTGTGCTTGTGGGATGTGCAAGGAAAAATATACTTCACTCACAACTGGCCAGGATACAATGTATTGATTTGGGTCGCCCTTCAGCAATTTAAGCACGTCATCCCATGTATACTTCTCACTGGTCTTCTTGAAACAATTCCAATGACCTAGGCACACCTAGGGAAAGGTGGAGTTCATGATAGCAGCATCCTGCCGAAATGCGGCGTGACAAAAGTGGTGTCAACGACGTAGCATGTGCAGAGCGACATCAATGTGCTGAAAAACATGTAAATTCGTCAGTACCATCAATATGTTTTAGGATTGAATATAAAACATAATTGTAATTTACATACCAAATCCCAAAGCCAAGTATGAATGTTGTGCAAGTGCAAGAACCATGCCACGACGTGCGTCCCAGTATGGACAAATCAATCCCTCTTGTTGTCAATCTTCCCGATTAGCCACTTATGGAAACTCTTCTCTTGCTGCTAGTCACACTTCCTCAAAGGGTCTGTAACTAGTGAGTTTTTATCTGTTCTTGGCCGTTGCGTAGGGTCGATGAAGTCATCATAACGCTTAGGCTTGCATTTCTTCTTGATAACTTAAAGGCCAGCTTCCTCATCAGGCTGTAACACTCGTACTCTAGGAATATCGACATCACTAGCAAGAACATATATCTGAACCTATGGAGTGGAAAGTGGATCATCGGGGTCGTAGTCATGAGGCATAATATCCTACTCTATATCTGAGTGTGGGTGGATTGGTTGACTCTATTCCCTGGTTCGATTAGAGACCATTGAAATCAACTACGCCAACTAATCCATGATCGTAGTCTGATTCTTAAGTAAAGTCACATGGCCCTCCTTAACCCTCTGGAGCCTCTACACCAACTATGCATAATCAGATTGGCCATCCTCAATCCTTTGGAGCCTCTGCATCAACCACTCATAATCAGGCTGGGGAACCTGACTAGAGGAAGGTGCAGTAGCCTGTGTAGTGCCCTCCCCAACCCTCGGGAAATCCTCGTAAAAAATAAAAGTTGCCTTTTCAACCTCCGCCAACTTCTCTGCCTCCTTCTCAAGCTTTACTTCCTCCATTGCAGTCTCAGCCTCCCCTACAACTGATCCCAACTCAGGGAATAACTGACCATCAATGTTTGGGAGGCTATTGTAGTAGTCTACCTCACAGGGACATTATTTCAACATGGAAAATACCACCAACTGCATTAACAAATAACATATGTTAGAAAAACTTTAATAAAGTAAACCGTCAATAAATTAATTTGTCACATTTAAGAAGATAAAGTTGAACTTACTCGAGTCTTGCCGAACAACGGAACCAACTGAGCTGTGGAAGGAAAGATATCGGTCTTCGTAGACCAAGTAAGCATCCTGGGAATCTGGTTCCCACTTTTTTCATAGTATTTCCTCCCAATATCTGACATGGCCTCAAAATCCCAATACTGAAGTGCGGGGGCATAGCCATAGAAACTGTACTTGGACTCCTTTTGTTGTTTCCCTGAACCCTCTTTCTTCTTGTCCTCGTAGTGTTTCAATTGCTTCTTCATGTCTTTCTAAACTCCTCTAATCAACTTCTTAATGGACAAATTCCCCCACAGATACATGAAAAAGTAATTAAGATCCTCAACCAGCTACAGTGAACCACCCCATATGCTAGTTGTCTTCTCAGGGGCATACAATACCCCATCTATCAAGTAGCATAAACCCAGCTTAAATGTGTCTTCTGGGTTTTTCGAGGCCTTCAAAGCATCTTCCAACTGACCAAAAATAACCTTTGCCTCACCATTAAAATATTACTGGATGATCTGATCACTTGAAAGATGCACTTTCAACTCATCTGGGGATGGCGTGTTTCCAAAATTCAGGCCGGTAACTAGGCCAAACTCTACAATACCAAATCTACATAGAGAGTTACCCGCGTAGAACTAACCCTCTTCAAGCTTCTTGTTTTCCACCTTACGCAACATCAATTGGTGCAGTAAAACTCAAGAAAAACTAAAGGCCTTTGCCTTAAAGAACTGTCCCAATGGGCATGCCTTTGTCCATTCAATCAGCCCATGCCTCTAAAACTGCTCTATAAAGGTATCCAAGTAAGCACTACCCCTATAAGTAACGCAAGCAGGAAAGTGCTTCTCTAATGGTACAATAATGTCAGGCATTTGAAACAACAAATAATTGCTAATAATAAATTTTTAAGTAATCTGGTAACCATCGAGGCCTGTCGAGGCATATCGAGGTAACACATATTTAAAGCAATACTATTTTTATCGAGGCACATCGAGACCTGTCGAGGCATATCGAGGTACAATTAGATTCATTTTTTTTAAAGCGAACTGGAACATCATCGAGGCCTATCGAGATAACATTTACATTTATGTACAATTGAGCTGCATCGAGACCTGTCAAGGACTGTTGAGGCACATTCAAATTCTACACCTAAATAAGCCTATCGAGACCTATCGAGGTCTATCAAGGCATATTGAGACACTAAAAATCCTAAAAATTCCAAATTTGATCACATTATAACAAGGCATGTCGAGGCCCATCGAGGCCTGTCAAGGTAACCTCTACATTTTTGTACAATCAAGCTACATCGAGACCTGTCAAGGTCTGTCGAGGCACATTTAAATTCTACACACCTAAATAAGCCTATAGAGACCTGTCGAGATCTATCGAGGCCCATCGAGGCCTATCGAGTGGCTAAGCATCGAGACATGTCGATTTTTATCGAGGTGGGTCAAAAAACTTAAAAAAAGCCCAGATTTTGTTATTTCCCAGTCCCGGTCTATCCTATGAACAAAAATCAACAAAAAAAAAAAAACTAGGCACATACACATATTGCAGATTAAAAAGGAAATCCCTCACTTTCACCTTCTTCAGAGTTGTTTCCTCAAAGCTTGGTTTGTTTGCTCAATGTTCTTCTCCTTTACCTTCTCTGATCGTCAACTTCAACGATATTTGAACCACAGATGCTTGGTCGTGGTAGTGGAAAACAATGCTTCTCCGATTTTCTTGGGTTATGACAAATTAAATTGGGTTTGAGGATTTTTTTCCTTCGGGACCGAAAGAGTGAGAGAGAGAGAATAGAGAGAGTGTGAAGGAAACAAATGCCAAGGGTATTTTGGGAACTAAGGAAAAATAATAGGACCAAAATGACATGTGTATAGAGGTTAGGATATTTTTGACATAGGACCCCATTTAATTCATAAATACCAAAATTTCCCTTTTAAAATCATTGATTTATCATCTCCATCAAATAAATAAAAAAACAACAGCAAGTGCATATTTGTCTAATTGCACCTTTAATCATGTTAACACATTACCTAACATATTTCTACAACTCATGCATCCTCTTTAAAATGTTTTGATCAAGTCACCCTAACATGTTTCTATACATTGAAAAACAAAGAATACATTTAATCATGCAAACCCACAACAAAAATCAAAACAAGCTTAAACCATGATGTATGCTTATGTTGAATTCTTTGCAACATAAAAACATAAAATATCACAATTATTCCATGCCCATAATAAATAATAAAAAAAGAAACCAAAACATAATCTCACAACCCTTAAAGATACCATAGGCCAAAACCCTATTAGCATACATCCAATGTCCAATTTGCATTTTTATTATCAAGACCCGAGACTTATTAAAACAACAATAACCCAATTTTAATCTTTCAAAAATCAAAACTCTTATAGATTCCCAATGAAAACCCTAACATGTTCCTATCTTCAATAACATCCATAAGTTGATAGAAAATCATTTAAATAAAATAAACCTCACATATTTATATATAATACAAACAATATTACATACACTACACCAGATCCATAGATCTATATTTTAAATTCTCATGCTTGTACCAAAACACACACACGCCAACACATAAGGCAACACATGCCCACACCACAAGTACACATACAAGTATGCATAAATGCATTCATCTATAAAAATAAACCAAACACTCACAACCCAAGCATGTTGCTATGAACTTGAAAAATATTAAGACATGGAAAACAACCATCAACACACATAGAATCCTAAAAATCTAAAAAACACTTTCAATAGGGAAACCTAAAGTCAACAACACATCAAGGCAAAGTTCTTTCTCATCTTAAGTACACACAAGCCGAAAACCAAACTAGTCTTCTTGATTTGTCAATTCCAACACCTTAGAATAAACGTTAAACTATTAGGCTAACCAACAAAAAGTCAAATCAACCAATCATAGGAATCTAAGAAGAATGATCTTACCCTTGTAGACCAAACCCTAAGCCAAGACCTCAACAATTGTCCTTGTGGAATTCACCTACCATCACCATGAACATTTCACAAGCTTATAACTAAGAGGATGAAGAAGAAGAAAACCATGAACCTCAATACATACCTTAGGGATTCGGGGCCCTCTTTTCTCTTCCTCCTTTCTTTCTTTCCTCTTCTTTCTATGCCTCACAAGCACTCTCTCTCTCCTCCTCTCTCTAGGTCCAGCCAGCCAAGCAAAATGAGAACCCTCAAGTTCTAATTTTGCTTTTATAAAGGCCCTAGTGGCCAAACCCTAGCTAATGGGAAAAGGTAAGTACCAAATTCTAATTTCCTTGATTTTTGTCTTGGAATCAATTAGATTAATGGACACAATTAAAGGAAATTGTGTCAACCTAGCAAAAAGGAAACTAATCCCAAGTCTTGATTTCCTCTCCCCTTGACTGACCCCCTCATCCTCACTCTCTCTCTATACTTTGCTAAGGATGACCTTTTCACACACTCTCATCTCAATCCTTCCTTTCCTTATTTAGTTCAAGCACCAAGTGTTACCTCACCCAATTTGTCTCCCACTTTACTTACCTCTAATTTCCACCAAGGAAAATAATAATAAAATAAATAGTTAACTATAAGAGGTTTCCCACTTTTAATGCTCACGTCCACTCTCTCTCCATTGTTTACCATTTGTTTTCTAAATTTCTCTTTTCATAATAATAATTAAAAGTAAATAAATAATAGGAAAATATACACTATACATGGAAACTAATGCATGCTCACCATGCATACCATGCACATGTACACACACAAGTGCTATGGGTGTATTTCTACTAACCATGCGCCTTGGTGCACATAATCAAATCACAAATTAAAACAATTAAATAAAATAATTAACAATTTTTAATTCACACAATTTCTACCAAAAACTTCAAACGAATGAAATAAATTCCTAACACTTAACTATTAATAATAAAATAAAACACAAAATTAAATAAAAAAAATTGGTGTGCTACATTCTGATATGAACGCCTACGAGTAATGTCGAAGCCCTTTCAAATACAAATATAAATCAAGACCTAATTTCCTATGCTTGTTCGACAAAAGCAAAAAAAAAAACTCATTCAATATATCTTACATAAAATTATTAATTCTATGTGCCACACCCGAGACTCACCCTATATTATATTGAGTGGCAAACTCAAAATTTTATTTTTATGCACTAAAACCTAGAGGAATACTAAGAAGTGTCTCTAAGCCACTATTTCTTAATTTATTGATATGTATCATCTTTTAAATTATATTTAATTTTACAAATAATTAGTTATGATATTTTAATTATATTATAGTTATATCATTATATTATTATTAAGAATTTTTATATTTTTAATATATATATATATAATTGATAAAATGACAAGCAAATAAATTTTAATAAAAATAAAACATATATATTAAAAAAAATTTAATGGTTATTACTCATGAATGATTACTTAAAAAATTGATGACATAGGAAAATGGTGACTTGTTCTACCAAGTCACCAACAAGTACAATTTTTTTTTTTTTGTCAATGTTCATTTATTTTTATTTTTTTGCATTAAATTTGGTATTTTTTTGTTCATAACAAATGATAATTCCAACAAATGAGAGATAAGATATTTTTGGAAATTTTTTACCACTTAAATCATTGACCAATTTTTTTAAAAAAATAATTAATATCAATACAGGTTTGTGCAGCTCAATTTTAATAGAAATTACTTCAAACATTTATGAAAGAAAATTTAGAAAAAGAAAAAGTTCTGATTAACCTTAGTTTCATTTTAGAAGTTATATGATGATTGATATACAAGATTTTTTTTAACAAACTCTCGGACATAAGACTTTTGTTTTAAAGTAATTTTTTACAGCATTTTGATGTTCTCATTGTTTTTTCGAGAAACAAATAAATGATATTCTCAATTCCTTTATAAGCATAGGACTTAGATACAAGCTTACAACCATGAATAATATTATGAACATCTAAAAGTCTATAGTAGAAAAAGTTATTGGCTTGGGCTCTTATGGTAGGTCCTAACGCATTAAGAATTGGTAAATTTTGCCACGGTCCACATGACCAAGGAGTCATTGTTTTAATCTTTAAAACGGGAACGTTTATCATAATGCATGGTTTATTACTTCATACTTATAGAGTTGTGTAGAAATCAATGCTTATGTTCATCGATCTACCATTGTAGCTTAAGAATTTATTGAGTTATGTTTTTCACACTTAAATTCAAATCAGATATATATACATATTAATGAATTCTGAAAAATCCTTTAAAAAAATTGAAATTAATTTATAGAGAAAAAATATAATTTGAATTTTTAATTAGTATACAATAAATAAATAAAACGATATTGATTGTAAAAAATTAAAAAAAAAATGGAAATGGCATTAAATAGGAAAGTATATTTTTGTATAATGGTTTATAAGATAATGAAAAAATAAATAAGAAAAGGTAATAAATTTTGAAATTTGGATAATTTTTATTAGTAGGAAGGATAGTGATCATTAATCATTCCTATTCATTTGAAATTGATATTTTTAAGAAGAAAAAAAATAGCATTTAATATCTAAAAGAATCAATCAAGAATGAAGAAAAAATGGGAAAGGAATAGAAAATGAATCTTAAATAAAATGATTTCTTAATTTTTAATTAAATTAATATATAACTGACATATCATTGGATAACCTTCAAATAGTTTTAAATAGTCTATAATAATTTTTAGAAATATTAATTAATAACTATAAATATGAATTATATCATCTTGATCCAAGGGCTAATAATCAAGTAACCATCATGGATAAAAAAAAAACAGCAACCATCAAAAGTGCATATATATATATATATATTCAACATAATTAAAAAAAACTCACAACCAGAATAATAAAGTTAAATTTTTTAATTTAAATTAGTTTTTTTTAAATAAAAAGTAATTGTCAAAGTACATTTTTAATGACCTATCCATTTGCATATATGAGTTTTTTTTTTTAAAATGAAAGAGTAAATTATCAATGCTTATTATTATTCTCTTCCTAAAGTGAATACTTCAAAATTGTAGAAGACAAATTTTAATTTGTCAAATTATATTTTTGATGACCTATCAATTTGGATAATGGTTAACAATATCTCCCAGCTAGGAATCCAAATTTAAATTCTATACATAAGAGTATAAATTAATTTTTGTTTGGTTTCTAATTTTTTTTTTTTTTAAATCTATAAAGTAATGCTATATATTTATAAATTTTATAAGTTTTTGGAATCTCTCTCTATAAATCATGTTTTGTTAATTGGACATATGGTTTTTTTGTACGAAATGAAATATGTCACAAGAATATTTAATTAGTAGCACTTTTTTTTTTTTTTAAAAAAAAAGTAGTTCTTGAAATTTTTTATCAATGGCCACAACAATATCATTCGATAACAAATTCATAAAAAAATATTAGTCATTCCAAGTTTGGTGATTAAAAAAAAAGTGAGTTAAGTGATTTAATAATAATGACATAGCTGTAATAAATTAAAATATAATGACTAATTATTTTGTAAAATGAGATGTAGCTTAAATAAAAATAAGTTAAGTGATTTAATAATAGTGGCATAATTGTAATAAAATTAAAATATCATGACTACTTATAATGTAAAATTAGATATAGCTTAAAACACATGACACATATTATCAAATTGAATAGAGTGTAAAAAAGAGTGGGCTAGAGAGTTTTCTTACCACTCAAAAGATTATACTTCAAAATTAAAGAGAAAAATTTTGTAATTTTTTTATAAGCTTTTGTCAAAATTTGTATATAATGATTAGAAAAAACATGCGTCATTTATTCAAAGGACTCTAAAAGAGAGAGCTAAAGTAATATAACTTTTCGGTGACGCTAGACACACACTCAATTTGGACATACTTTCTACACACAATGATGTGTGTTTAATTTTAGTCATATCACTTTTAATTGTGTGATTAAGATTAAATACGCATCATTATGTATGATTTGAATGTATCTCAATCATTACTCTTTATAAAAAGTGTACATCGTTTATACTAGGGGTGGCAATTCGTGTTATCGTGTCATAATCGTGTCGACACGATTATGACACGACACGATTAGAGTAAACCCGTACACGACACGATTATTATTCGTGTCAGAAATCCAAACCCGTACACGACACGATTATCTTAGCGGGTCACACGTGTCGACACGATAACACGTTTAATAAATTTGTCATTTGACACAAATATAAAACTGACACGATTAATACACAATTAAACGTGTAATGACATGACACGAAATTGACACGACACGAAATTGACACGAAATTGACACGATTAACATAATATAAATAAATTAAAATGTTTATATAATCTTAAACGTGTCTTAAGCGTGTCATTTTCGGGTTAAGCGGGTAGACCCGAAAATGACACGTTTAATAAACGTGTTAAACGTGTCGACACGATTATGACAGGAAAATTAAATGTGTCACCCAAACCCATTTATTTCGTGTCGTTTTCGAGTCGTGTCATCGTGTCGTATCGAAAATTTCCAGCCCTAGTTTATACCCATATTTAAAAATATTTTACTTTGTCTATACTTATTTTTTTGAGAGAAAAAAGAAACTTAATTTGTTTCTCTTCCCACAAAGCACATCACAAAAGTGGGACTTAATCCCACAAAAAGTAGAAAATAGAGAAGGAAGCTGAGATTGAATTTTTATTTTTTTTTCATTTTTCTATGTTTTTTAAAAAACTACCTTTTGATTTCCTTCAAAATAATTTAAGATACCAATCGGTGTTATTTTAAAATATGATTTAATTTGTAGTTATATTATGATATCTTATTATTTAATGGATATTTTAGATACCTTCAAACCTATTTTAGAAAACTAATGAGTTACCAAAAATTGTGTTTTTATTTCACATAATAAACTTACCATGTAGTATCCTGAACAAGCTAATTTTCAGTTACTTTTCTATTTATTAGTTAATAAAAAATGTTACTAAAATTCAAATATAAATATAATTTAATGGTAGTTTATTATTGAAGTTAATATTTGGAAATATATTAATATAGTTTTTTTTTTAACTTCATTGATTATTTGATGTTTAAGATACCTTTTTGTTACCAAATAAGTTGTTTTAGAAAACTATCAAAGTCATTTTTTATAAAATACTTATTTATGATACTATTTAGTAACTTTTTGGTAACTCATGAGGATAGTTGGTTTTGAATTTTGTTTAAGTTTAATTTTAGTTACTTTTTGGTTAACTAAATATAAAAGTAATTGCAATGTTACTTTTGAAGCATAATAATTTTAGTCATCTTCTTTAGCAACATTGATAAAATCCGAGCTTGCCATATACCAAAATGACCTCCTTGAAGAGCAAGTCACATTGGTACTACTCTTGAGTCCAAACAGTCATTAGTTGCGCTGGAAAAGGCTTAGAAAATGGTGAATATATCAAAAAAAATTCAGAGAACGACGACGATGTAGGGGAAAAATGTGGTTGGGTTTTGTTTATCTCGAGATGCTCATTATACTGGTGCCACCCACTGACCTTGAAGTGGTTGAAGTTGGCTAGAAAATACAGTCAAAGACATACCTCCGGCAACTTAGACCAGTGAGTGTGGCTTGCTCCGTCGTTGCCTACAGATGGAACTTTGTCATCGAGCTCGTTGTTCGATGCTCTTCTTAGATGTGTGACGTGTGTGGTGGTTGGAGCAATGACATGTGATGATTAGATGTTGTCGTGGTTGTCCATGGAGAAAGAAGAAGATAAAGAAAGAGAGGAATTTTTTTTTCCAGTTTGAAGAGTTCAACCTATCAAAACTGCACTATTTTAGTCATAACCAATCAAATATGCATTAAGTGAAAATTTCATATTTTGGATTCAATCCAATTCACATTCTGATTCAAAATCAATCCAATCTAATCTACAAAAGTGCAGATTTGATTGGTTATTTTAGATTAGTTACTTATTTTTTTCGTAGACTATTAGTTTTGATACTTTTCACTATTATTTACAATTTTACTTTTTGAAAAACAAAATTAGTAGTCAGCATCAAATTATATAACAAATAATTTAAAGTTCACATGTTTAAAATTATAATAATAAAATTAAATATGACAACCACTTTTGAATTTGACACAAGAAATAAACATAAAAAGTTCCCAAATTAAAAATTTGAGTATTAGTTAATATATTTTTATTTATTTCTTTTTGAAATAATTATTATAATGTTACTACTATTGTTTGTATCATATATAAAATAATTTAACATTATTATTTCACATATATATTAAAAAAATATATTTATATAAATAAAGTGCAAATTAGATTGGTTATTTTTGTTGGAAACACACTATTTTAAATTAACATTTTGAGGCATGACTTTTATTGAGAATCGCTTGTTATTAATAAGATGTATTTGGAGATTTGTGTCTCCTTCATTAGTATATAAAAATCAAGTATTAATTTACTCAAAATGGTTATGGAGTGCATGAGAAATTGTCACCTAAAGTAGGCAAAATTATAAGATAAAATAATGGGATTTGTGTTAATCCTGCATGGAAATTTGAGTACTCTTTCAAAGGGGCATATATATAATTCCATATCCTTAGCTTGGTAAGCTGTTAAACAAGAAGACTCACTCTTGGGAATCATTGTGGGTGAAGCAAAAACGCATGTGACTTGTGTGCGCTGGTGTAATATCCGAACACACACATTTTAATTATTGTTTATTTTAATTTATTTATTGTTGTTTAATTATTTTAATTTATCTAATTCACTTATTTTAATTTAATTAATTTTTTAATATTCATATAGTCTTGTTTATTTTCTTAATTAGATGTCACATTATTTACTATCATAGTTATTCTTTTATTTATTGATGTAGTTAATTACTTACCTTTATTTGATTTACTTATTTATGCCTTGTTATGATATGAGTTTATAGTTTGGCTTTATGAGGTTTGTTTTATGTTGATTGTTTGATTCTCCTTACTCGGCTTTAGCTCACCCCCTTTTTCCTTCTCCATAGGCAACAACTGAATATGTGATGGCATGTTGAGCAGGGACTGTTCCAAGAAGGTGCATGTGCTCTGTGAGGGGACCGCATGGATGGAGACAATCCTATGCACACCATAGTTTATTTTTAGTTTTATGAAATACATTTATTTTATGTTGGGACATATTTTATTTAAATTGCATGTTTTGGCTTTATCATTTACGAAACCTAGTTCTTGAGCATTAATAAAGACTATTTTCTATTGCATTAAAAAAAAATATTCAACGAATATGTCCTAGTTAAATTAGGGTGTTACAAGTTGGTATCAAAGCTATGTTGTTCATCAAAAACTTGGAACTCTCACAAAATACATGTACAAGATTGGAAGGAACCTAACTCATTATTTTGTTTGCAAGTTGTTTTATTTTATGATTTTCAGTGTGATATATTTATTGTTATGTGCAATTGAGCTTGAATGGAAACACTTAGAGATGTCATTTTTAAGGAGGTCCGAAACATTTAAAAGATAGAAGAAGACCTGGATGATAGTCGTCCACCGATTAGGCCATTTCGTCAAGTTATGGAAGTCAGCTGTGCAATGAAAAATATTATATACCAGAGAAGAGCCTTAGTCACAAGAAAAGAGAAATACCTAACGCTTCGGGCAACCATTAAGGATCCTAGAGCTAGTGACGAAAATGAATATTTATGGATGGAAATAATGGGCAATCCTCTAGAAGACATAGATAGGTATCCAATTCTTGTTACTCGCTGAGCATATGAATTTGAAGTAAACAAAGTGAGAGTTACAACCAAAGAAGAAGCAGACGGATTTAAGTCCAAGGAGATCGATTTTATAGAAGACCACCTTACCCTAGACTCGTGTGAGCAATTGACAAAGACCATACCAGATATTCCACCAGAAATCTTTTGGGGAAACCTAAACCTAAATTACCCAGAAATCAATGAAAACCTATTTTTGGAAGAAGCTGAGAGGGAATAGATTAGATGCCCAGTAATTCAAGTTTCTTTTGTTATGTTATTTGATGTATTGAACTTTGGTTTCTATTATTTAAATAAATTTTTATTTCTTTATTTTGGAGTCTATTTAAAATATTTCTCATTTTAAACTTAAGTTGTGTATCGTAGTATATTACAATGGCACCAGGAAGAGAAACGCGAGCCACAGTTGGCAGAAAAAGTGGAAGGGGAAGGGGAAGAAGGGCAGCTAATACCCCTGCTGAAATTCCCAATGCTGCTAATGCCGCTGATGTTGCTAATGCCCCTAGAAATCCAGTGGAGCCAAAAATTGAGGTTCCTCAGGTAGAGATAGCTAGGTTGCGAGAACAGCTAAGGCTAAGAGATGAGGAATAAGCTCATGCTGGAAGAGGGCAACCTCCGGTACAAGCGCCACAACAGCAAGTGCCTATTGGACAGACTTTAGGGCAGGGAGAACAGTTGGTGGGGCACTTCATACTAGAATTTGAGCTAGTATACGAACAATTCAGGAAGCAGCATCCGCCCAGCTTTGAAGGGAATGCCAACCCTATCGAAATAGAGGAGTGGCTTAGGACAGTAGAATATATTTTGGATCACATGCGTCTGAATGACGAGGATAGGGTGTCTTATGCATCACATTTGCTAAAGAATGACATTGTAAAGTAAACTAGAGATGCGATTTCCATGACCTGGATCAAATTCGTAGAAGTTTTCAATAAGAAATATAGCACCGCAATTATGGAAGTAAAGGTGGATTATTTCATAGCTTTAACTCAAAGAAACTCCACAGTGACAGAATATGTATGAAATTTGATCAACTGGCAAAGTTTCCAAAGGATATGGTGCCTACTGAGACCCTAAGGATTCAACGATTCATGAGAGGGTTGAGAGCGATGATTGCCAGAGATGTCAAGTTAACCACTATGGGAGTTATGACGTATGCAATGACATTAGAACGTGCGCTCGAAGAGAAACTGATAAGGGCATTTTTAATATTATATTTGTTATCCTTTCACATTTAGATAATGTTATTTTCTAGTGTTTTTTGGTGTTCTTAGCTTCGTTTTATGAATCTTTGATTTTTAAGCCATAAAATATTTTATAAGGTATTATTGATGAATTTTTTGTATTTTTGTGGTTAGGAATTGATGTGTAATGATGGGACTCAAAAAAATGAAATTTTGGATGAGTTTGAAGTGTTTTAGAAGTCCATACACCCGAGGTTCGAGCTTAAAGTTGAATATTACAAAGAAAAAGCACGCAAGTAGAAAAAGGCATGTGGCCGCGGCTAGCCTTAATTTAGGCTGCAGCCTGGGAGTCAGAGACTAGTGGTCGCGGCCACCACAAACTCCTAGCAGCGACCACCGTGCGTATTTTTTCCCAAAAAAGTCTCGTGGCTGCGACCACTAAGAATCACTAGCTGCGGCCTGCGATATAGTTTTTTTATTAAATTTGGATTTTTGAATGTAACTTTTAATGGGCTATAAAATGGGTTAGGGTTAACTTTTAATATAACTTTGGATTATGAATTTTTGAGGCTAGAGCAGCAGAGGAGGAGAAAATACATCAACATCTACATTCTTCAATCTATTTTTTTCTTTCTTCTTAAAAATCATTTATTTTCATTGAATATTTATGTTTTTGAATATGAATGTGATTATGGAGTAGTTTTCTTTGTAGTTGAGGGTTATTTCAAGACCCTAGACATGAGATCTTGAATGTAATCATAAATTTTATTCCTTTTATTCCCTTATATTAAATTGCTTCTATTTTTCTAATTTAATGCTATGAATATTGTGGGATCTTTTTAGGTGGCCAACTAATTAGGGTTTTGCATTATTATACTATCATCTTAGAATTTCTATTCAGCTAATAGTTTAGGATTCTAATTAGAGTGATAAATTTCGATTAGGGTATTGTGTCGGGTATCTTGATTGTGATGAAAAATAGAACCTAGGTTAAATGAATTGCATGCTTAATGAATTTGTTTCCTAGATTAACATGTTTCCATAGAGTGTAATGCTTTTACTAGGTTAAATAGATCACATGCTTAATGGGTTTATTTCTTGGTAAAAAGGATTAATTAAGAGTGTTTAGATTAAATTAATTATAACAGAAAAACTGGGATAATTGACTGCTTAAGTGTTATATGCGGGGTTAATAGTTTAATTAGGAATAGGGAATATTATTTGTCATTGTTGATAGATTGATTGTCGAAGGTGGAGAGTAATTCTTGACTATTTCTTTAATATCATTTTATCCTTAGTTGTTTAATCTTTGATCATCATTTCATTTTATGTTTTTAGTGTTTAAAATTAAACCTCCTATCTAATTTCTGTTTAGTTCTTATTTTGAATAATAAGTTGATCATAGTCCTCGTGGGTTCGACCCTTATTTATCGCTATACTGAAGTAGCTGGTATAAGTGATTGATAAAATAAATATTTAAATTTTATACGGCATATGACACCCATCAAATTTTTGGCGCCATTCCTGGGGACTATAGTAAGTCTTTTTACTATTCAATTTAATTAACTACATACTAACTAGTTTAAACTTTTTATTGCATGTGTATATGTCTGGCGACGATACTCAAGAAAGACTACAAGCCATAAAGAAATATCTTGAGACATCTTCGTCCCGCTCTTCAAGGACTATCACTGACAATCCACTCTTTCAGCATTCAAGGAAATTCAATCAAGTACAAATACCATTACCATCTGATGACGATTCTGACTCTGAAACATCAGTTAAGTCTCAGATGGCTCAGGAAAGGGCGTTGAAAGAGTTGGTGGTGCCAAATCTAGACCATCAACCTCTATGTATTCAATATCTGGCGTTGGAAATTAATTTTGAAATTAAGTCGGGCCTCATACATTTACTACCCTATTTCCATGGGCTACCAGGAGAGGACCCGAATAAGCGTCTGACAGAGTTTCACATAGTCTGCTCTAGTATCAAGCCAGCGTTAGTAACTGAAGAGCAGATTAAATTGAGAGCCTTTCCATTTTCTTTGAAGGATAGTGCAAACGAATGGCTCTATTACCTTCCTCCTGGAAAGAAATGAAGACATTGTTCTTGGAGGGTTACTTCCCATCATCTAAGGTTGGTAGTATAAGGGAGGAAATATGTGGCATTGGCCAACAGACTGGGGAGTCATTATATGAGTATTGGGAGAGATTTAAGAGGCTATATGCCAGCTGCCCCCACCACCAAATAAGTGAATAACTCGTGATCCAATACATTTATGAATGACTATTTCCATTGGAGAGGAGCATGATTAATGCAGCAAGTGGGGGAGCACTAGTGGACAAGGCTCCTGCTGCAGCTAGGAGTTTAATTTCTAATATGGCAATAAACTCTCAACAATTTGGAGTTTGTCATGAGGGTTCGCTTAATGGAGTAAATAAGACAAATTCTAAAGTAAAGCAGTAACTTGCGCAGTTGACTAGTATGGTTCAACAAATGGCTTTAGGTCAGCAAGTGAGATCTTGTGGCATATGTCAGTTGGTGAGGCATCTTATTTATGCATGTCCCACACTTCAAGAGGAAACCAATGAGCATGTAAATGCAATGGGGAGATTCCCAGGGCTACCTAGGCAAAGGTATAACCCTTATGCTATAACTTATAATGAAGGGAGGAAGGAACATCCTCATCTTCAATATGGGAATAAAAAATGAACCGTGCCTACTAGGCCACCAGGGTTTCCTTATCAACAAAGGCCTCAACTAGCCTGTGCAGCTCATCCTCAACAACTCTATCTCACAAGCTCAGAAAAATCAATGGAGGACATGTTAAAAACATTAGTGGCCAATTTACAGACTCAAGTAATTCTTCAAAACGCTCAAACGTCCCTTAAAATTCTAGAGAACACCATGGGTTTGTAAAGACCCGACTAACTTAAAGATCTCAGACCTTTAAAAACTACTAAGAAATACTACTATCTTTTGGATATATACATAAAATAATAGACTTTATTCTTAAAATCCAAAATATGGGATCCCATTATTATTACATAAAATCATAAAGAAAACAAAACTATTATTTTAATTGTTCAAATACTAAATGCAGAAAACATAAATACATAAATAAAAGACTCAAATGTCAACATCATCCTCGATCGATTCCATCGGTCCATTCCTTTAGTCATCTCCCAATACACATGCCAAAGCCACCTAGAATCTGTCTCGCCTTCCATGTTCATTTACCTGCACCATCTAAATAAAAAGGAATGAGCCTAATGTCTAGTAAGGAAAAACTACTAAAGCATAACATAAAAAATAAGACTACAAATTAATGGCCACTAACTCATTCTTGTAGTATGTGATAGAAACCATCTAGGTCCTCTTGCTACTATTTAGAGGTAGGTTTAAACACAACTATAGTCTACGATAATGATAAAAATCTTGGAATCTGCTTATTTTCTATTTAAGCACCCATATTTCCCAAGCGACTACAAACATAAAAACAAAATACATACATACATACATACACATAGCATATAAACATAATCATAGCACAAAAAATCTAACTTATTTTCCTTACAAAAAACCGAGGTATTGGAGACAAGTGCGGGATTGGAAACTCCTAAAACCAAGCAGTAAAACCATAAGTTTCCTAAAGGAAAGAAGATAAAAAGAAGAACTAAACCATCAACATAAGAACATACCAAAAACCTTAAGTTTCAAGAAAATCAAACACCTAACCAAAAGCCATTATAGCAAGTTAGGATTTGAAGAAAAGGAAAAGAATAAGAGGAACTATAATGAACTAAATTTGAGGATTAATAGTATCTTCGATAGCTTAGAACTTTGACCTACACCTCAATACCAAAATCACACTCTAGCTTACTTCCCAAGTGTTTAGAAAAGCATAGATTTGAAAGCTTTTAACCCCAAAATCCTAGTGTTTCTCTCTAGAACAAATTTTGCATCTTTGAGGCTCTGAGAAGTGTTTGAATGATGATGCAAATGGCTGAGTGAAGGGTCCTATTTATAAAGTTCAATTAGTGAAACTAACTCCTTTTAAAATGAATAAATAAATTAATAAAAATTGAATTTTCTACTCAATAGATGCCCAGAACTCGGTCAAAATTGTTCAAGAGCAAGTCCAAGTTGTTGAGGGTCGTTTCTAGCTCGGATTCCACAACATTTCAAACTATGGAAGTGAATCTGATATATCGCCCCATATAGGAGATATATCGCCTCCCCCATGTTCCCGAGGCTCCGTGGTTTCGTTCGTGCTAAGTCAACGTGTTTTCCGTATCATCATAAAGGATATATCGGCCCCTATAGCTACGATATATCGACTTACTCTGATATATTTAAACATGTTTTTCACACTTTGAACACACTTGAAGTTGTTAAAACCACTTTGACTGAGTAATACAAGATCCTAACAACTGATGGAAGGTTCTAGACTTCATAGGTTTATCCTCTATTAATTTATTCATCTAGAATCCTTAAATCCTTAATAAACATACATGTGACATTTATCACATCCTTAATTATTTTATCTACACCTTAGGTTATAATAAATAATATTTCTAGGACTAGCTATATTAATCAAACCTTATGTAACGACCCAAAATTCACTAATAAGGCTTAAGGGCCTTGATTAGCGTGTCGAGAGGACATAATTGTTATATGTGTGATTAAATGCTTAAAATGCATGATTATGTGGCTTGCATGATTAATATGATTATATGTATATATTATATGCATGTTTATGAGTATTAGATATGCATGTGGGCATTTATAACTTATAAGGGTGTAACTGTAATTTTTCCCCGTTGAGGGCATAAATGTGATTATTTGTCATAAATTGTTAAGACCACATTATTATGTGGGTATATTTGCAGCATATGGCTCGGGACGGTCCTAGTGAGCGGATTAGTGAAATAGTCACGGTAGGGTTCAACACCCGACTCTGGGGAGCCTAGGAGTATTTTTGGGAATTTGGAGAATATTTTGGGAATTATTAGATATTGAATGAATCATTGGTAATTATTTCGAATGATGGGATTAATTATTTGGGAATCATTGCTACTGTATGTGAATGAATATTTGAATGACTGTTTGCATCTTGATTGCTTATGTGGATTGAGATTCGATGGTGGGCTATGGAAAGATTGTTCCCCTACCATCATTTTTTGACCACCGAGTCGTTGATTGAAGATAAACTTGGATAGCTATGCATCCAAGGCGATCGATACGACTAATCGGCACAAGGTCTGAGGCTAGAGATGATAACCAGGGCTAGAACCCTTCGCCAGTCCTTGAGAACTAGCAATAGATACTTGTAGACATTCAAGCTCGGTTATAGAGTCAAGAGGAGAAAACCTGTTTCTTGAGACAGCAGGCTCCGACAGGGAGCGCTGCACCTATTTTTCCACTTGTTGTGTCACCAGTTGTACAGACACCTGAGGTTGGAAGCAGGTGGGAGCCACTGTATGAGCAGTTTAGGAGACAGCATCCTCTAACCTTTGAGGGAGGACTACATCCATTGAAGGCTGAAAAATGGATGAGTATGATTTCTTCTATCCTAGATTTTATGTGGGTGGAAGGTAATGATAGGGTAGCCTGTGCCACCTACATGCCTAGAGAGGATGCCCGTATTTGGTTGGAAGTGGCATCACAGACCAGAGATATTTCCACTTTGAGTTGGGATGGGTTTAGAGATCTGTTTAACCAGAAGTATTACAATGTTACCATTAAGGCCACAAAGATAAATGAATTCACATGATTGGTACAGGGCAGCATGACGGTTACAGAGTATGCCCTGAAGTTTGATAGGCTAGCGAAGTTTGCATAGGATTTGGTGCCTACAGATGCAGCTAGGCAAGACAGATTCGTCTAAGGGCTCAATGCCATGATAGCTCAGGATGTGAGGATTACCTCAGTACCTGGGCAAATCATTTATGCCCAGGTGGTTGAGAAGGCACTTACTACTGAAGAGGCAGAAAACAAGATCTGGAGGGAGAGCACTGCGAGACGGGATGTTTGCAGGGCAGTGCCTCAATCCACAGGGTTCGGTAGGGATGGAGGCCCCAGTGATCTGAAGAGGAAGATCCTTGACACTTCGACCATTGCTGGTCTTGATAGGAGGGGTCGGGGTGTTCAGGGTGGCCTCCAGGGAGGCGAGACATGGAGGAGTTACCCTGAGTGCACGAGGTGCAGGAAGCGCCATCTGAGTGAATGTCGGGCAAACACTTGCTATCTGTGTGGGGTGGTGGGACACCTCAAGAAAGGTTGCCCAACAGCGAAGAAGGAGGAATTAGGGAAGGTGGACAGATTGACTCCGGCTTGAATTTTCACCTTTACACAAGTTGAGGCCGAGGCTAGTCTCTCGGTAGTGATAGGTCATCTTTCTAGCGCTGGCTCTTTTTATACTGTATTGATTGACTCTAGTGCTACACATTCTTTTATTTCTAGTAAGGTAATTGATGGATTTTGTAGACCTAGTTAGTATTATACTGCGGGTTTTGGGACTATACTGCCTAAAGGGGAACTGGTAGTTTCTAGGAGATGGATTAGAGCACTGCCAGTGATGGCAGATAGTAGGGAACTATCAGTAGACTTGATCGAACTGAGTATGGATGAATTTGATATGATCTTGGGGATGGATTGGTTGGTCAGAGATGGAGCTACTATAGACTTCAGGAAGAAGATGGTGACTTTTGGGCCTGAGGGAGAGGATCCCTTTGTTTTCGTGGGTGCGATACCCCACTTACTCATGATATCAGCATTGAGAGCTAGAAACCTATTACAGGGAGGTTGTATAGGTTTCTTAGCTAGTGTGGCGGTACTACCAGAGTTATGCCAGCAGGGCCGGGAGGGACCAGATTGGTACGTGAGTTCTTGGATATGTTTCCTGAGGATTTACCAGGGCTACTGCCACACAGGGAGATTCAGTTCGTCATCGAGTTAGCATCAGGTTCAGAGCCAGTGTCGAGGATAGAATGGCTCTGGCAGAACTGAAGGAATTGAAGATACAGTTGCAAGAGCTTCTTGATTTAGGGTTTATCAGGTCTAGCTACTCGCCATGGGGTGCTCCAGTTTTGTTTGTGAAGAAGAAGTATGGGACTCTGAGGATGTGTTTAGACTATAGGGAGTCGAACAATTTAACCATTAAGAATAAAACCCTCTACCAAGGATCGATGACTTGTTTGATCAGCTGCAGGGAAAGACAGTGTTCTCAAAGATTGATCTTCTATCTGGTTATCACCAGTTGAGGATCAAGGACGAGGATATACCAAAGACGACCTTCCGAACAAGGTATGGGCATTATGAGTTTCTGGTCATGTCTTTGGTTTGACCAATACCCCAGCAACATTTATGGATTTGATGAACAGGGTGTTCAAGGACTTTCTAGACTAGTTTGTGATTGTCTTCATCGACAATATCTTAATTTACTCCAGTTTAGAGGCAGAGCATGAACAGCATCTGTGACAGGTCTTGCAGAGATTGAGGGAGAATCAATTGTATGCCAAATTAAAGAAGTGTGAATTCTGGCTACCAGAGGTAACCCTCCTTGGACATATTGTTGGTGAAGATGGAATTAAGGTGGATCTAGCGAAGGTGGAGGCAGTGCAAGATTGGTTGAGACCAAGGAACGCCTCAGAGGTTAGAAGCTTCCTTGGGTTAGCGGGTTATTACAGAAGCTTTGTGGAAGAGTTCTCGAAGATTGCTGCACCAATAACATAATTGACAGGGAAGAATATGAAGTTCATCTATTTAGACAAGTGTGAGAATAGCTTCTAGGAATTGAAGCGACGGCTGATTACTGCTCCGGTGTTGAGTCTTCCTCGTAGGAAGGGAAGTTTGTGGTCTACTACGATGCATAAAGGATGGGGTTGGGGTGCGTGTTGATGAAGAATGAGAAGGTTATTGCTTATGCATCATGGCAGCTGAAGGAGTATGAGTAGCGGTATCCTACCCATGATCTAGAATTGGCAGTGGTGGTATTTGCACTAAAGGTTTGGCGACACTATCTGTATGGGGAGAAGTGCAAGATATACACCAATCATAAGAGTTTGAAATATTTCTTCACCTAGAAGGATTTGAATATGAGGCAGAGGCGTTGGCTAAAATTGGTGAAGGACTATGATTGTGACATCCTTTACCACCCAGGGAAAGCCAATGTAGTGGCGGATGCGTTGAGACGGAGTGGCCCGGGACAGTTGTTTAGCTCTGTACAGATATTGAGAGAGTTAGAAGAAGAGATGACTAGAGCGAGGATAGAGTTGTTTGTGGGCCGGTTGGCCAATATCACTTTGCAGTCGACTCTTCTGGAGAGGGTAATAGAGGGTCAGATGGTTGATTCATCGTTGCAGGAGGTTTGAGGGAATGTCCTAGTTGGAGTGGCTAAGGACTATTCCATTTTAAAGATAGGGTTATTACGATATAAGGGTCGGATCTGTGTCCTGAATGATATGGGGATTAGACGAGAGACACTCAATGAATCTCATACTACACCAGACTCACTCCATCCAGGCACCACGATGATGTATCAGGATCTACGTACGTTGTATTGATGGCCTAGGATGAAGAAGGATGTAGTGGAGTACGTGGCCAAGTGTTTGACCTATCGGAAGGTACAGGCTGAGCATCACCGACCAGTAGGGTTGCTACAGCCTTTAGGTATCCCTGAATGGAAATGGGAGGATATTACGATGGATTTTGTGGGAGGTTTACCTGGGACAGTGGGGCTTCATGACTCGGTGTGGGTGATAGTAGACAGATTCACCAAATCAGCTCATTTCTTCCAGTGAGGACGACCTATACTGTGGATCAGTATGTGGAGCTGTACACGTGGGAGATTATACATCTCCATGGGGTCCCCAAGTCCATAGTGTCAGACCGGGATCCTATTTTTACCTCCAAGTTTTGGGGTTATTTACAGAAGGCTATGGGACTCAGCTGAAGTTTAGTACGACCTTTCATCCTCAGACTGATGGACAGTTTAAGAGGAGGATTCAGGTATTGGAAGACATTCTCAGAGTGTATGTGATAGACTTCGAGGGGTCTTGGAGTAAGTATCTCCCATTGATTGAGATTTCATACAAAAACAGTTATCAATCAACGATTGGAGTGGCTCCGTATGATATGTTATATTGGAGGAGATGTAGATCGCCCATTCATTGGGATGAGATGGGTCAGAGGAAGTATTTGGGACCAGAGATGGTTCAGAAGACTAATGAAGCTATCGAGAAGATCCAAGCTCGATTGCTCGCTTCTCAGAGCAGACAGAAAAGCTACGCTGATCCTAAGCATAGAGATGTGGAGTTCCAGGTAGGGGACCACGTGTTTCTGCCAGTCTCACCACTATGAGGGGTGATAAGGTTTGGGAAAAAAGGCAAGCTGAGCCCTAGGTTTATTGGACCTTTTGAGATCCTGGAGAGGATCGGGTAGGTGGCCTTTAGATTGGCACTGCCACTGTTGTTGTCGGGAGTTCATGACATATTCCACATTTCTATGCTTTGGAAGTATGTCTTAGATATGACTCATATGGTGAAGTATAAAGACTTAGAACTGCAGACATATTTGTCTTATGAAGAGTGATCAGTTCAGGTCTTAGACAGGAAAGACAAGGTTCTATGGAACAAGACGATTCCTCTCATCAAGATACTGCGGAGGAATAGTAAGGTCAAGGAAGCGACCTAGGAGCTTGAGTCAGCGATGCGAGATCAGTATCCCGAGTTATTCAGGTAAATTTCGAGGACGAAGTTCTCAATAGGAGGGGATAGTTGTAACAACCCAAAATTCACTAATAAGTCTTAAGGGCCTTGATTAGCGTGTCAAGAGGGAATAATTGGTATATGTGTGATTAAATGGTTAAAATGCATGATTATGTGCCATGCATGATTAATATGATTATATGGATATATTATATGCATGTTTATGAGTATTAGATACACATGTGGGCCATTATAGATTATATATGCATAATTGTAATTTTGGCCCGTTGAGAGCATAAATGTGATTATTTGTGATAAATTGTTAAGACCACATTATTATGTGGGTATATTTGTAGTATATGGCTTGAGACATTCCTAGTGAGCGAATTAGCGAAATAGTCACGGCAGGGTTCAATACTCGGCTCGGTGGAGCCTAGGGGTATTTTTCGGAATTGAGAGAATATTTTGGGAATTATTAGATATTGAATGAATCATTGGTAATTATTTGGAATGACGAAATTAATGGGTAAATACTAGGAACACTTGATGAATTAGCGAGGAGTATAATGACTATTTTACCCCTAGGAACAACTTGAGGATGAATTAACTTTAAGGGGTATTCTTTTTAGGGGCTGAGAGATATACTTAGAAAACAAGGGTAGGAATTCACCAGAAACTTAAAGAAAACTTCTAAAACTCTCCTCTTTCTCTCCCACGTACTCTTTCTCTTACTTTCCCTTGTGAAGCTAAGTGAAGCTTGATGATTGAGGAGGTGACAAGCTAGGTGTTTTGCTGAGTTTTATCGGAGAACTTGGGAAATCATACTGTGGAATTGAGGGCTTAAAGTTAAGGAGAAAAGTAGAAGGAAATTTTGGTGATCATGCTAGGAATTCCTAGAGAAATTTTGAAGGAATTTGGTTGCCACTTGAGGAAAGAATTCTGGTTAGAATCTCTGAATTATGCTGAAATTATGTTGAGGATTAAGCTTGCTTAAGGTCTAGTTTTGTTAGTTGGTTCTAGGTTGAATTTGGGTGCTAGTAAGAGTGTGAATTGCTATTGATTTGAGGATGAGGTTTTGGTGTTTAAATTAGGTGAGTTAAGGTCATAAATTCTTGGCTGATTTTGGTTGTGGTTGTGGGGTTTAACTAGATTGAATTATGGGAAAATTTGGCTAGAAAGGGTTGAAGAAAACCCAGAATTTCTAGGTTCAAAGGGGGCCTGCCGTGACCCAGCTCAGGGGCGCCGCGGCGCGTGTGCCCATCCGGCCCTGGGTGTGCTCTTTATTTCGGGGTGCGCGACCCGCCTCCCCTTGAGGCTTGGGGGTATAGCCTCTGACTTGGGGGTAAGTTTTGCCCCCTGGAGCAAGGTTGCAGCCTGCCTAGGGATTTTTGCCTTAGGTGGGTTTCTAGGTTTTGTAAGGCTCGGGGGGCTCGAACCTAGGGGCTCAAGACAATTTCTACTACGCGGTTTAGTAGAAATTGAGGTCCCGAAGGCTAGTTTTTATCTCCTAAGTATTTATTTGGATTGGAATTTAACAATTACCCATTGGCCACTGTGACTAGGTTCATCGCCAAGGCTCAGGACTGAGGATCGTGCTCGAGACCACTTTATTATCTCTGCTCAGAATTCAAGGTAAGAGAACAACACCATGTGTGGTTGTGAACGGGACTGAGATTCCCAAATGTTGATTGTTGGTATTATGTGTTTGTAAGATTGATTTTTCATACAAGGAAGATCAACCTAAGGGAGTCGGGGCTAATGGTATACGTATTGAACGCGGCCCAACCTAAGCGAGTCGGGGCCAGCTAGATCAACAGGGGCTCGGCCTAAGGGTGCCAACCCTGATTACTTGAGATTATGTGATCATCATTGATTAATTGAATATATGTACTCTTTTTTCTGTTTATATGAGATAAGCTTGATGGAATATTCTTATTGCTATATGTCATTGTTGTTTAGGTTTTCTTGTTGGGCCTTGGCTTACGGGTGCTATGTGGTGCAGGTAAAGCAAAGGTAAGCTGGATCAACCATGAGTTGGAGAGCTCTGGGGCGAGGTGTACATTGTCAGCTGCTCATCCACCACGAGCGAGGGAAGTTTAGGGACAAAAGCCTAAAACTTGTAATTTTTCCATTAGATTGGCCACTGATTGTATATAACTTTTGAGAGTTTGTAAATTTGTCTTTTAAACCCTGTTTTTGGGATCTCATGTACCAAACATCTATTTTAATGGAAAATTAACCGTTTACGACAAAATCTTTTAACCATAATCCAATTTTTGACCTTAGGATCACATTTTTAATAAAATGACTTGATTAGCAAGTTTTGCACTATTTTTACTACACAGTGTAACAGTCTTGGTTATCCAGGGCATTACACCTTATGATAAAACTAATATTTCCAAAGTATAGGTTAAACTTATAAAATGAATAACTATCTCTATGAGTTTCCAAATAGATCTTGGCTTGAACCAATAACCACGAAAACTAAAATACTACAGCACAAGCTACTACTATCTAACTAAGTAAAATTTTGAGACGCTACAATTCTCCCCTACTTAAAAGAATTTTGTCCCTGAAATTTACTTACCAAAAAATTCCAGATACGGTGCTCAGATGTCTTCCTCCAATACCCACGTTCTCAAGTATGATACGTTAGCACTTCAAAAAGACCTAAGTTATGAAGAATGACTGGCTAGCATCCTAGAGAAGGGGTGAAGTTGTGAAAGTCAGAATCCCGTGATCCGTAGAGAGAAAGACCGAGTAAAGCCATGCAATCCCACATCGCCTGGGGAAGGTCAACTGTGATGATTCTAAGGCTATGTAGGTATGAGACTACACAGTTGAATAGGGCTTAAATGGATTGATGGATACTACCTATGCCAACAAGATGCATCTTCTTTTCGGTAGTCCATCACTTGAGAACTCCAAAGTTAAGCGTGCTTGACCTGGAGTAGTCTCATGATGGGTGACCTTCTGGGAAGTTTTCCTAGGAAGCGTGCAAGTGAGGGCAAAGCACGTTGGAAAGACTCATGTTGGTTTGCAGGGCCAGTTGTCATTCCAGAAAGCAGCCATAGTGACGTGGGGCATTACATGGTCAAATAACCACTTCATTATGTCAAAGTGAGCCACATAATCAAGGAAAGTTACCTTCACAGCCTGTTAGAAATCCAAGGGAAAACGCTAATGCCATCACATTAAGAGATGGCAAGACTTATGATCCACCTAGTATTCCATCAAGTTCAAATGATGTACCATTGCCTCCTACTCAATCCGCCCAACAAGACAAAGATGGAACCCCAACCACAACACCCAAACCTAAACCAACTATTCCCACTTATGTCACTACCCCTCCATTTCCTAGTCGTTTGAGAAAGACAAAGAAAATGAAGCTGAATAGGAAATACTAGAGACTTTTCGCAAGGTTGAGGTCAACATTCCCTTACTTGATGCCATTAAACAAGTACCTCGATATGCAAAGTTTTTAAAGGAGTTATGCACCAATATGAGGAAGCTAAAAGAGAATGAAAAGGTGAGTGTGGGGGAAAATATTTCGGTAGTACTTCAAAAGAAACTTCCACCAAAATGTAAGGATCCTGGAACCTTCAATATTCCTTGCACTGTAGTAAGTAAAAGGATTGAAAGATATATGTTAGATTTGGGTACTTCAATTAATGTAATGCCTTACACTATTTATACCTCTTTGAATTTGGGACCACTTGAAGAAATGGAGGTGATAATTCAATTAGCAGGTCATTCTAATGCCTATCCAAGGGGATTAGTAGATGATGTATTGGTTAAAAGTAAATGAATTAGTATTTCCAGTGGATTTCTACATTCTTGACATGGAAGATGACTCAATTCCTTGCTTTACCCCAATTTTATTGGGAAGGCAATTTTTAAAGACAGGTAGAACTAAGATAGATATTCATAAGGGCACTTTTACCATGGAGTTTGATGGAGAAGTGATCTGCTTTAATATTTTTGAGGCTATGAGGTATCCAAGTTATGTTCATTCAGTTTCTTCAATTGATATTTTGGACTCATTGTCGCAAAGAATTCTTGATTTACATGGAGATGATGGGTTAGATGTTGTTTTGAGGGAACCAGTGGACTTAAAGATATAGGATGTCACTACTGAAGTAAAGGAGATGGTGGCTGCACTTAATAATGGTGGAGAGGTTTCTAAAGAGGTATCGTTCTTAGAGTTTCCCACTAGAGTCCAAATAGGTTGGTGAGTGTGTATTGATTTTAGAAAGTTGAACACTGCAACTCGAAAAAGACCTTTTCCCTTTGCCATTCATCGATCAAATTCTTGAAAGATTAGCAGGACACTCTTATTAATGCTTTCTTGATGGTTATTCAGGTTATAATAAGATTTTTATTTCTCCTCAAGACCAAGAGAAGACAACATTTATATGCCCATTTGGTACCTTTGCTTTTCGTCGAATGCCATTTTGATTATGCAATGCTCCCGCTATTTTTCAGCGATGTATGGTTAGTATTATCTCATATTACATAGAGAATATTATAGAAGTGTTTATGAATGATTTTAGTGTATGGTGATTCTTTTGATAAGTGCCTCCACAACTTAACTCCAGTTCTTAAACGATGTTTTGACACGAATCTTGTATTGAATTGGGAGAAATGTCACTTTATGGTGCAACAAGGTATTGTTTTGGGGCATGTTATTTCAAAAAAAGGGATTGGAGTTGACAAGGCCCAATTTGATCTTATTCGTTCTCTTCCACCACCATCAAGTGTGAAAGAAATAAGATCCTTTCTTGGTCATGCGAGATTCTATAGGCGGTTCATAAAGAATTTCTCAAAGATTGCTTCCCCATTATGCAAACTTCTTCGAAAGGATGTGGCTTTTGAATTTAATGATGCAACCATCGATGTAGAAGGAAAACGATGGCATTTAGATCGCAAGAAGGTGATCAACTCGTCTTCATGGGAGAAGCATCGGGACTCTGAACACCGATAATCTCGGCGTTAAAGGCTTGAATGGTGCTGACGCAAGGATGTCAAGCATTTCTGGCAAGTGTAGTTGACACTACCAAGGATTCTTAGTTGAGGCTGATGGATGTTCGAATCGTGTGTTAGTTCCCAAATGTATTTTCAGAAGATCAACCTGGCTTACCACCAAACAGAGAAATTGAATTCGTGATTGAGCTCGCACCTAAAACACCACCCATTTCGAAAGCGCCCTATCAGATGACAGCAGAAGAGTTAAAGGAGCTAAAGACACAACTACAAGAGTTATTGGATAAAGATTCATAAGGCCAAGCTACTCGCCATGGGGTGGATCTGTACTTTTCATAAAGAAGAAAGATGGGAACATGCAGATGTGCATAGACTATAGGGAGCTCAACAAGGTGACCATTAAAAACAAGTACCCCTAACCATGAATTAACGACCTATTCGATCAATTACAAGGAGCTACAGTGTTCTCAAAGATTGATCTACGGTCAAAGTACCATTAGTTGAAATTGAGGGAAGAGGACAGTCCTAAGACTGCATTTAGGACTTGGTACGGACACTATGAATTTTTAATGATGCATTTGGACTAACTAACACCTTAGCAGCCTTCATGGATTTGATGACCAAAGCATTCAAGGACTTTTTGGAAAAGTTTGTCGTGGCGTTTATCGACGACATTCTCATATACTCAAAAACTTAAGCAGAGCCTGAAGATCATCTAAGATTGACACTAAGGAGATTACAAGAGCACTAGTTATTTGCTAAGTTCAATAAATGCATATTCTGGTGGGAGAAAGTAGCCTTCTTTGGCCATATCGAGTCAAAGGATGGAGTTTCGGTGGATCCTGCCAAGATTAAGGCTATGAGAGATTGGCCTCAACCTAAAAACATGGGTGAAGTTAGAAGTTTCTTGGGATTGGCGGGATACTATATGAGATTTTGTTAGGATTAATGCCCTAAAAGCATATAAATACATTTTATTATTTTAAATAAAATTCAATTATATTATATTTGAATGTTATAATTAATGTTTGAAATAATTATATAATAATATCAAGAACATTCCTTATTAATTCATGAGAATATGATCATGTATTAGTACGAGAGAATTAAGAACATATATAATGAATAAAATAGTAAATAATATATTAAAGTAAGGAATCTTTAATGAATGGTTACTAGTGCGGTTTACTAATCATACATGATGCGAGTGATCTAGATTCAAATTACTAATGTGGATAGACATCTTAGTAAAGGTGTTGTATATAATAGAGATTATATATGACGGGACCGATGAGAATTAATTATCTTTATCAACTTGTCATTTAACATAAAAATTTAATTCTTATCATAATATATGATCATTTGTAGATCAGTCAAAATCTTGAGTATTCATGAACTCTTGTTTGTGTTTATTGGATCTTTTGATTCACTCGTTAAGAGTTCTTAGGTAAATGAGGCTAATGACTTTTGTTTGGAGATTCAATATCATGAATGGCTCGGAACATGATTTACAATAATGGAATCCATACTTTCCTAACAGATCAAATATTGGTTCCCTTAAAGGTTAATTCTGGAACGGAATAGTTATTGAGCTCAAATCTATAATTTGATTATAAATTAATTATTCGCTAGTGAATTAATTGTACTTAAGGATCAAGAGGTAGTTAGAAGGGTAAACCGGTAATCTTGACTAGCTCTAATTAACAAACCAATAAATGGAGGACATAACTACATTTATTGATTATATTAATGGACTACAAGAGAAACTCTGTAAATATAATTCTATAAATACTTATAGTGAAATTCCATATTTATAGTGGAGTAATCATGGAATTATAAATAATATTAATGGATTAAAGAGTTTAATTAATAATCTGGTTTATTGGAGCTTCGTATTATAAGTCCATAGTCCCCAGATTATCTCTGTCTTACATTGTCAAGGGTAAGAATGTCAAAAGAAAGATTTGTAGAGAGAATGACTTAATTGCAAATGAATTAATTATCCAGGGCAAGGAAATAATTATGTGATAATGATGGGCAATTTATTTATTATGAATTAATTAATTATTTAACTATATATTTTTTATTTTGAAAAACTATATGTTAATATTAATATTAATCATGTTTGGATTAATATGAAAGAGAGATTAATAATTATCTTACTTATAATAAGATATTTATTTATTTATTTAAAATTGATATTTTAAGATAAAGTTGATTTTAAATTAACTGATATTTATTTTGGGATAAATATTTTTTTCTTAAACATTAATTAAACAAACAAATGAGAAAATTAAGGATAACCTTAATAGTGTGGGGAGACACACTCATTGCACAGTGTTGACGCTGTTTTTCGTCAAACAGTGAAAGAAGAGCACGTAAACTATAACTGAAAATGTCCAATTGAAATAAACAATGTAAACACACGATTTTTACGTGGTTCAGCAGTTAAATCTGCCTAGTCCACGAGTCTTTGTTATTAAACTCAAGATTATCTCTAGGAATTCTTGAAGAATGAATTCTCCAAAGTTTTCTCTCAAGGATCAGAATTTCGGTTCTTTACAATGGTGCATGGCCTCTCTATTTATAGAGAAGGCTAAAGAATACTATCCCACATATTTTGGGTAGTTACTCTTTTTGTATAAATAAAATTAATGGCTTTAAATGCCTATAATCAGATATAAAAGGACGTGTCCCTTGAAGACCAGGAGATGTATGATACCAAATAATATCCCACGATTCTAGGGGATTTACAATAATAAATGAGGATTACATCTCATATTTATAACACTTGCAGATATTCAAGGTGGTTATCGCGTATCTCTAAGGTTTTAGCCTCCCAGGTTTCCCGTCATCTATCGAGCTAGAAACATCTCCTGAGGCCACATGATTTTCGAGATCGTACGTGCGTCGAGCTCGGGACCCCTGATCCGAAGTCGTCCCTGAAGATGAGTGTGTTCCCGGAGCTATCTTTCGAAATCATGAGTACTTCGAGGTCACCATACTCGAGGTCGTCTATATCCTGCAAGCTCGACATGCAATCCTGGAGCATGTTTCCAACCTTATGAGTCCACTGATTTGCGAATCCAACTTTCGAGGTCATAATTAACATAGCTCGAAATCTGGTTATAACATCTTGCCCCCTCAAAAGTATTTGTTCGAATCCTAAGAGAAGGAAACGTTTGAACTACTTTCTGTGAGAACTGTACCGTCATACACTCTTGAAATTGGACACGCGTCAATTGGGCATTGCTCATTGTTGGTACTTGAGTACCTTGGAAACACGCCCACGATCGTCCGTCTGACACCTTTTCGGCGCCATCTTGTCATTGATCCCTGACCGTTGGATTTTGCAAGGATTTTGTTCAACGTTCCAGATTAATTCCTTTTTCCCACCTATATATACAAGACCCTACTCTTCGTCTCCATTTTTGCCTTCGTTTACTAAGAGCAAGAAAAAAGGAAAAAAGAAACCAGAGACCTCCTCACAAAAGGTTTCCATTCTGTGCATGTTTTCTCGGCCAAAGAAGCAAAGAAATCCTGGTCTGTTCGAGTCAGTGAATTCCTATTTGCAACCTCTTCTTCAATCAACAATCTCTCTGCAGTCGCCATTATTGTGTAAGTAAGCAATCTCTGTTTCCCATTTTGTCAGTTTTTTTCAAACTGTTCTTGTTGTGTATGTGTATATATTAGTTTACGCCCTTAGCATAATACGATAATAGGTTTTTGATCAGATAAGCTCTTATAATTTTTGGACTTCCATCCTGGATTTACATCTCTGGTTCATACCCAGTTTTGATGTTTGAATGAGGTTCCAATTTTTCTGGGTTTTGAAATTTTTAGGCAACGTTTCTTGTACACTAAGTTTTCGGATAAATGCACGAAACCCAAAGACGCTTTTCCTGGTTAACCGCCACTCTTCTTTCCCTTGAATTTCGGGATTTTCAAAAAATTATCCACGCTCCTTTTCTTTTTCGTGGAACACGCGCCCTGGCTCCTCAATAAGGGTCTTAATATTTAGTTTGTCTTGTTCCAAAATCTCCGAGCTCATTCCATCGAGCTCGTGATTCTTGCATGCATGACCCTCACCATTTTTTCTTTCTCGTTAGATGTCACAGAATCTAGAAAGACGGTGGGGGTCATCGCTGGCAATCCCTTACGAGCCAAAATCTCCGAGCCCAGAATCGTTGTTCGCCCGGAATCAACGTCGGATAAGAGAATACGAGCTTGTGCGCGAGCAAGAGGACATTCGAGCTCATTACCGCTGTCAGATAGACGAAGTCATCGAGGGGAAGAGGAGAGTTCTTCGGGAGACCATCTATCCAGAATCTAATTAAGGCCCTAGACCGATTCCTCTCGATCCTGCTTTAAAGGTTACTGTCGCATACCCCCCCGGAGAGCTCAAATTTTCATTAATGGGGGAACCTTCCTCCTCACAGCCGAGGAGAGAGATGTTCGAGCCCGAGCTCTACTGGAGCACGATTACCACAACCAGTCAAATATCTGAAATCCTGGCTTTCCATGGCCTTGGTTTGTCAGGCACCTTGAAGTGTTGAGCTCCGACTGGTCAAGAACGGAGCTGTTTTGCCCCTGGCGGCCGTGACGCCACAGTGAAATATGCGGCATGGAGCCAAGAACATATGAGGGCAGGAGCACTGCTGCCCTCGAAGTCTTTTTTCAAAGACTTTACTAATTTCGTTGGGTTGGCTCCTTTCCAACTCAACACCAATTCGTACAGGGTGCTGTCTACCCTGAGGTCCTTGTACCACGAGCTGGGGTGGGAAGGACCTTCACCTCAAGAGATTTTATATCTCTTTTGTTTAAAAAGTAACCCCTCCCGAGCTCGGGGAGGGGATGGCTTTTACTACCTCTCGAGCTACCCCAAGGAGACGAAGGTTTTTGGGGATCTTCCCAACCACCCGCCTGATTTCAAAAGAGCCTTCTTCTGGATAGATGGTCTGTCCCTGTCTCGACATTATTTGTTCAGGCGGATTCGTAAGTATTCTCATTACCTTTATTTCTGTGCTCGAGACTTTAGTTCTTAAATCCATATTTAGTTGAAATGTGTTTCGCCTTTCAGCTAATTTTCAGCGTCCCACCCCTGATGAAGCAATGAAGGGGCATAGAGAGGCCTTGCTCCAACTCCCTTATGGCAGGAGGTCTCTCTCGTACCTATTACATGAGGGCAAGCTCCAAGCTTGTGGGCTGTTGGGAGAGGGCCAGTCAACCTATGAATGGCCCAATAAAAAATATGAACACTGGGAGGAGGTGCCACTGCCCACAGGCGCCCTTCCTTCGAGGAGAGAAACGAGGCCGCCACTTCCAGTTCGCCCAAGGAGCCCGCTGTCTCGGAATAAGGCTAATGATGAAGCCTCGAGCTCGGATTCGGATGAAGGTAAAGTCCTTCCTACCTCGAGAATGTGGTCCCCGACCTTACTAAGACACAGGCCCAATAGGTTAGTCTCGTGCCCACAGGATAGAAACCACTTCTACATATGGAGTTGGGTAGATGACTGCGTCCATAGGTTTGATAGTGGGCTCGGGAAATACGACACCATGTACACCACGGACGAGATGTGGAACGGGATAGCCGTTCAGTATGGGACCGACGATTATAGGGACCTCTCGAGGTTATCACTCCCCCCGCCTCCTCTGAAGACGGGGAAATTTCTTGGTCCCCAAGTTCGATCTCGGGGGAGAATTCCAGTTAGGTTTTTTCTTTACCTGGTTTCCCTCTCTTTTCAAACTTATCATTATTTTCTAACTCATTATAACTGTGCAGGTGCCATGAATCCCAACCTCGACGCTGTGCTCTTTAGCGATGGGGGACCCAAGGGGCTATGCTCAGCTCGGATGTCCTCTCTCGGGTGGGTCAAAGCTTTTCGGGCTTCGGCGCCAACCACTGGGACCTCGTGCACAAGGCCTCGGATTGCAATACTCTTTACGACAAGAGTATCGAGCTTACTACCGCGGTAACCTTCGTAACTCTCCTTTAAATGTTTGTACCTCAGCCCGCGATCTAATCTGTTCTTTGTGTTTCAGGCCCTTGTCGTTTCGGCACAGCTCAACTATAAGCTGACCAACGAGGTACAAACGAGCATGTCTCTGGCCCAGAAATCGAAGGATCTCGAACTTAAGATGGCTGACGAGCTCAAAGACTCAAAGTCTGAACTTGAAAAAATGAAGACCCGTCTTGAGGAGCTGGAAAAGTCGAATGCCGAGCTCGAGAAGGCCAATGCCAAGCTCGAAGAGGATAAATCTGTCACCTTCGACTTCATGGAGAGCGAGAAGGCCCGCCTCCTGGACGAGTATAAGGAGCAGAAGGAGAAAGCGGTCGACCAGGCCATGTACAAGCTTTGGGCTGATAATGCCGACCTCGATACCAGGTTCCTGGGCCCTCTCGAGGCCACATATGTTGAGCGGTGGAATGCCCGTCTCGAGGCCAGTGAAGTTGCTCGAGAGGCGACTCAGAAGGATAGTCATGCTATTCGTCCTGGGGGGTCCAGTGCTACTGATGTTGAGAAGGCCAAGGAGACTCCTCTTCCTTAAATCTGATCTCGGGGAAATCATTTATTGGGGCTGCGTCCCCCTATTTTTGTAACTATCTTAATTTATGCCCACGGGGCTGATACAATTTCTTTAAATATTGCTTACATGTGCTTTACATTTCTTGGTTCGAAATATTTTGCACATTTTTTATGGATGAATCAGTTATATTTATTTATTCATACAAACATAGTTTGGATTTTAGGCTCGAAACTCGATGCATTCATGCATAGTTTGTTCGAATTATCCGCTTCCGACCTCGTTATTTATCAAGGTCGGATATTACTTTAATCACGAACCCGGAAGTACTTATATGGTATGTAACGTATATGATTTAGTTATATCTTTTTTGTTTAGTCACTTTTCCTCATCCTCAGTTTTTGCTCTGACGTTAAGAGTTCGAAACTATTTTTCTTTAAGATATTCCAGCCTCGATCTCGACTTATCTCGAAGTAGGTTTAGGTTCCTACTTATCATCGATCAATTTTTTGGCCGGTTTGTTCCAAACCTGTTAAGTTTGCACATCTGGTTAACTCCAAATGTTTTAGGTTTTTGATGATTCAGTTATGTCCGAACTATCTAAGCTCGCGTACTCGGTTATATCCAAATACTTTTTGATAATTCAGTTATGTCCGAACTATCTAAACTCGCGTTCTTGGTTACATCCAAATACTTTATGTTTTTGATAATTCGGTTATGTCCGAACTATCTAATCTCGCGTACTCGGTTATATCCAAATACTTTTTTCTAATTCGGTTATGTCCGAACTATCTAAGCTCGCGTATTTAGTTACATCCAAATACTTTTTTATAATTCGGTTATGTCCGAACTATCTAAGCTCGCGTATTTAGTTACATCCAAATACTTTTTGATAATTCGGTTATGTACGAACTATCTAAGCTTCGCGTACTTGGTTATATCCAAATACTTTTGTATATATTTTTTTTATTTTTTAAGCTGATGGTATGTATACCAATGATGCCCCCTTAATATCCTATGAGTGTGACCATAGGTTATTAAATTAAGAGAGATTGCAAAAAAAAAAAAAATAAATAAAAAGAGATTACATATTGAACAAAATAGATATTTTATTTGATGGAATTCAAAAACAGACAAGCTAATACATATAGAAAATCATGGTTACAGGCAGCACACTTCCTATGCTACTGATAGTAAGGTCTAAGGTGTTCGCCATTCCATGCTCGCGGTACTAGGCTCCCGTCCAATCTCGTAAGTTTGTATACACCAGGTCGGATTATTGACTCTATCTGGTATGGTCCTTCCCAGTTCGGCCCGAGCACTCCAGCTGCGAGATCTCGGGTTGCTAAGAATACGCGCCTCAACACCAGATCTCCCATTCCGAACTTTCGATCTCGAACCCTCTTGTTGAAATATCTGATAGTGCGTTGCTGGTAAGCGGCATTTCTCAGTTGAGCCTCTTCTCTTTTTTCTTCGATCAAGTCTAGGGTTTCTTCGAGCTGAGTGTGATTTGAATTCTGATCGTAAATTTGAGTTCGGATCGTTGGGATTTCGACCTCGATAGGCAACATTGCCTCGCAGCCGTATGCTAGAGAGAACGGGGTATGTCCTGTTGATGTCCGAGCTGTGGTCCTATACCCCCAAAGGACTTGAGGCAATTCCTTGGGCCATCGTCCTTTTGCTTCCTCCAACTTTTTCTTTAGTGAACTCTTGAGAGTTTTGTTAACGACTTCGACCTGACCATTCGCTTGAGGGTGAGCCACTGATGAAAAACTCTTTATTATGCCGTTCTTTTCACAAAAGTTGGTGAACAAATCGCAATCGAACTGGGTTCCGTTATCGTATACGATCTTCCTCGGTACTCCGTATCGGCATACTATGTTTTTTACCACGAAATCAAGGATCTTTTTCGAAGTTATGGTCGCCAATGGTTCAGCCTCCGTCCATTTTGTGAAGTAATCCACGACGACTACAGCATATTTTACTCCGCCTTTGCCAGTCGGGAGAGAGCCTATGAGGTCGATGCCCCATACTGCAAAAGGCCATGGGGATGTCAACATGGTCAGCTCGGATGGTGGGGCTCAGGGTATCGTGGCAAATCTCTGGCACTTGTCGCATTTCTTCACATAATCGAAAGAATCCATTTTAATGGTTGGCCAGAAATATCCCTGGCGTATTATCTTCTTGGATAAGCTATGCCCCCCGGTGTGATATCCGCAGAATCCTTCATGGATTTCTTTAATGATTTTCTTAGCTTCGGGAGGGGTTACGCACCTGAGTAACGGAAAGGAATATCCCCTTCGGTATAGCCTTCCATCCATAATTGTGTAACAGGGAAGTTGATACATCAACTTTCGAGCTTGGCTCCGATCTTTTGGAAGAACTCCGTTTTCGAGATAATCAACTATGGGGGTCATCCAGGTCGGCTTTGTTTCGATCATACACACATCTTTCTCTTCTGGCTCGTTAATACTAGGTGTTGATAGATGTTCTACGGGCACAACATTTAGCTCTTCATTTTCGAGGGGTGTGGCGAGTCGAGCTAAGGCATCTGCATTCGAGTTCTGCTCGCGGGGAACCTGTTCGATTGTATAGAATTCGAAACACTCTAACGCGAATTTCGCCTTTTCCAAATAAGCTGCCATTCTCGTGTCGCGAGCCTGATATTCTCCCAAGATTTGATTAACCACGAGCTGGGAGTCACTGTAGCAATGTATAGCTTTAGCTTTAAGCTCATTAGCTATACGAAGTCCCGCGAGTAAAGCCTCGTATTCAGCCTCGTTATTCGATGCTTTAAAGTCAAATCTTAAGGCGGAATGAAATCTGCTTCCTGCGGGGGTAACCAAAATGACCCCTGCCCCTGCTCCATTTTCATTTGACGAGCCGTCGACGTAGAGTTTCCACAGGTCGTGGGTCGTGGTTATTACCTCGTCGTCGGCTATACCCGTACATTCCACTATAAAGTCCGCCAATGCCTGTGCTTTAATGGTCGTTCTCGGGTGGTAGGTGATCTCGAACTGTCCGAGATCAACAGCCTATTTAAGAAGTCGACCTGAAGCTTTTGGTTTAGATAGGACTTGTCTAAGTGGTTGATCAGTCAGCACATGGATGGGATGTGCCTGAAAGTAGGGGCGGAGCTTCCGAGATGAATGAATTAGACTGAGCGCGAGTTTTTCCATCAATGGATATCTTGACTCTGCCCCCAGTAATCTTTTACTGATGTAGTAAACGGGTCTCTTCACCCTCTCTTCTTCTCGGACGAGCACTGCGCTTATTGCGTGTTCGGTAGTTGAAAGGTATAGGTACAGTATTTCTCCCGTTTCAGGTTTTGACAGGATGGGTGGTTCCGCAAGGTGCTTTTTGAGCTCCTGAAAGGCCAGCTCGCATTCCTCCGTCCATTCAAACTTCTTACCTCCTCTCAATAAGTTAAAAAATGGAAGACCACAATCTGTAGATTTCGAGATGAATCTGCTTAGGGCCGCCATCCTGCCAGTCAGACTTTGGACATCCTTATGCCTTCGAGGTGAGGGCATATCAACTAGGGCCTTGATCTTGTCGGGGTTAGCCTCGATTCCACGAGAGTATACAATAAAGCCCAGAAACTTTCCCGAAGATACTCCAAAAGTGCACTTCTGAGGATTTAGCTTCATGTTATACTTCTTGAGCACGCCGAAGCACTCTTCGAGGTCATCAACATGGTTCTTGTTAAGTTGAGACTTGAAAAGCATGTCATCAACATAAACCTCCATGTTGTTCCCGATTTGTTCCGAAAACATCATGTTTACGAGCCGCTGGTATGTGGCTCCAGCATTCTTGAGCCCGAATGGCATGACATTATAACAATATAGCCCTTTATCTGTGATGAAGCTCGTATGTTCTTGGTCTGGGGCGTGCATGGGAATCTGGTTATATCCAGAATAGGCATCCATGAACGACATCAGGCCATGCCCCGCTGTGGCATCAACGAGCTGGTCAATCCTTGGTAACGGAAAACAATCTTTTGGGCAAGCTTTGTTGAGATCTGAGTAGTCAATACAGGTTCTCCACGTCCCATTGGGATTTGGGACCAACACCGGATTGGCTACCCAGTCAGGGTAAAAGGCGTCCCTAATGAAATGGTTTGCCTTTAACCTGTCAACCTCCTCCTTTAGTGCTTTCTTCCTGTTTTCGTCCAGCTGCCTTTGCTTTTGTTGCTTCGGGGTGAAGCTTTTATCTATGTTTAGTGTGTGGCTCACTACATTCGGGCTTATCCCCACCATGTCTGAGTGTGACCATGCAAAGACAACCTGGTTCTTCTTCAGAAAACAAATTAATTGCTATTTGGCCTCGTCTTGGAGGTGTTTTCCAATCTTCACCTTCTTTGAGGGTTCAGCTTCTTCGAGCTGAACTTCTTTGAGCTCCTCTAGAGGTTCGAGGTCAATTTTCTCCTCAATCCTCGGATCAATCTCCTCGTCGATTTCTAAGATCGTTCCATCTTTATTTTGTATGATAACGAGTGCCTGAGCGCTCGTTTGCTTCTTTCCCCTCAAAGAGATGCTATAGCACTCTCTCCCTGCCAACTGATCTCCTTTTAATGTCCCGACTCCGATAGGAGTCGGGACCTAAGGGCCAGATGCCTTACTGATGAAACTGCCCCAGCCCGACCAGGGCGGGTCTCCCAAGCAGCACATTGTAGGCAGATGGCAGGTCTACCACCACGAAGTCCATTATCTTGGTCACCAAGACTGGATAGTCTCCCAGGGTCACGGGGAGCTCAATGGATCCCATACAGGCAGTTCCTTCTCCTGAAAAGTCGTGCAAAGTAGTTGCACATGCCTTCAGGTCGCGAAGGGAGAGTCCCATTTTCTCGAGGGTTGCTTTGTAAAGAATGTTGACTGAGCTCCCATTATCTATGAGAACTCGGCGGACTCTTTTGTTGGCGAGCTGAAGAGTAATAACCAGCGGATCATGATGTGGGAACTGAACATGGGAGGCGTCCTCCTCAGTGAAGGTTATGGGTTGTGATTCAACCCTCTAGCTTTTAGGTGCCCTAGGATTGGGTTCATAAGGAGACACGTCCCCTGTCTTAAGCTCGTTAACATATCTCTTTTGGGCATTCCTGCCTCCTCCTGCGAGATAAGGCCCTCCCGAGATGGTTATTACATCCTCTCCATCTATCAGGGGGGGCCTGTCCTCTTCCCGAGATCGAGAGTTATTATTTTGTGTCGTCGGAGGCGCGGCTACTCTCTGGCTTGCGGCCATCTGACCAGTATTCTGGTTTTTGACATACTGCCGGAAGTAACCTCTCGAGATCAACCCTTCGATCTCTTCCTTCAGTTGTCGACATTCATCAGTTGTGTGCCCGGTGTCTCTGTGGAACCGGCAATACTTACTGGAATCCCTCTTGGACTTTTGATTTCTCATTGGGTCCAGACGCCTAAAGGGGACCTGGTTTTCATTAGCCAGGTATATGTTTTCCCGAGACTCGTTGAGTTCGGTGTGCACTTTATACACGGAGAAATACCTCTCTCCTTTCTTTTTCTTTCCTCCCTCAGCGTCGGGATTACTTCCTTCGTTCTTTTTCCTCTTGGATGGGTTCTCCAAGGCAGGCTTTGGTGCCGCTGGGTCCGCCGAGGTTGAGGCAGAGTTGATGTTTATCGTTGTCGTTTCGGACTGGGAGGTCGCTTTGAGCGTCGACCTCACTTCCTCTACATTGACAAACCTCTGCGCTCGTCTGTTAAACTCGGTTATCGACCTTACCGGTTTCCCTTGCATATCTTCCCAAAGGGCACTTCCCGGTAATACGCCAGCTCGGATAGCCATGAGGTGTCCACTGTCATCCACATCCCGAGCTCGGGCTACTTCCAGATTAAATCTTGTAAAGTAACTCTTCAATGTTTCACTCGGTTGCTGCCGAACGTTAGTTAAAGTGGATGCTTCTAGTCTGACCCCTACCATTGCTCTGAACTGCTTCTTGAAGTCTTTGGACAACTGCTCCCATGAGGTTATCGAGTGTCTCTTGTACTTTTCGAACCAACTTTTGGCAGGACCTGCCAATGATGTTGGAAACAACATGCACTTGAGCTCGTAACCCACGTTATTGGCTCTCATGATCGTGTTGAACGTGCTCAGGTGACTACACGGGTCGGTCTTTCCTTCAAACGTAGGGACGTGAGGAATGCGAAACCCTTGAGCAAATTGAGTGTCAGAAATATGGGGAGCAAACGGTTCAAGCTCCTCATCAGAGTCCTCGTATCGACCATTTCCCCGTTCATTCTTCAAAATCCTAAAGGCTCTTTCGAGCTGATCGATTCTTTCTTGGACTGGGTCAGTAGGAGGTGCTGTCTGGAATTGACTGTCATTGATCGTAATTCCAGGCTCGCGTCTCCGTGAGGGATCTCTACGCCTATTCAAGCGATCCCTCAGGTCCGGATTTGTTTGATCTCCATTCCCCCGACTCTGATTTAGATGATTGCGCAGGTCGGGACGATTCTTGCGACTTCCAGTATTCTTACGACCTTGGTCATGCTTATTGACCGACCTGGTATCTCCGGAATCTTCACTGGTAAAACTCATTGCGCGGTTATTTCGAGGTGGATTCTTTCCACGTCGCCTTGTCTCCGCGGTGCGTGACCGAGACGTCTGACTTTTCTCAGATGGGGCGCCTCTCCGTTCCTGGAAAGTCTCCCTGTTCCCTTGTCCATTCCCTGTACGGCCTTGATCCTGGTCTCGAGCAGGTTGAGCGTTTTTGCGGGGCGGCGAAGGATATCTTATGGGTGACGGAGGGAACCGTATAGGTGACGGTGGCTGCCACCCTTGTCGCGGCCTAGAGGGCCCTGAATTTGCCCGAGATGGGTCAGTCGCGTTCGGTGCGCTACCAGGTACCTGAGTCCGAGCCTCTGCAGGGGTTCGGTTATTCTCAGTTCTTGCAGGCACTTCCACAGGCGGGTTAGGCGGGACCCGAGCTCGGGTACTCCTTTGAGGCCTAGGAGGAGCAGATGGCTCTGCTGGCGCCGAGGGTTGAGTCGGCCTCCTTGTGGCAGCATCCTTTCGTGGACGTCCACGGGGCCTCCGGGGAGGAACATGCACGTCCCTTGGAGGAGGGACTTGGTTTTCGCGCGGAGGCGGGGGCTAAGCCACCTATGCCTCTGCGGCTATCCTAGTAAACTCCTCATTCCGTTTGTTGGCCTCTGCCAACAGCTGTTTCAACTACCGATTTTCCAGTTCTACAATAGGAACGTAACACTCAGGATTGTAGTACATATCCTCATCCCTTGGCGGAGGCGGTGGTCCCTGGGAATCAGAGGACCCACTTCTCTCCTCAGCATTCGGGTTCTCCATTGGTTGTTTTCTAGGACGCCTTGGGTAGTTTTCATCAGGGGTGTTCTGATTGTTTGCGGCCATGATTTTTTTAGAGATGAACGCTTAAGGCTCTCAATGAAAGCACCAAACTGTTGACGCCGTTTTTCGTCAAACATTGAAAGAAGAGCACGTAAACTATAACTGAAAATGGCCAATTGAAATAAACAATGTAAACACACGATTTTTACGTGGTTCAGCAGTAAAATCTGCCTAGTCCACGAGTCTTTGTTATTAAACTCAAGATTATCTCTAGGAATTCTTGAAGAATGAATTCTCCAGAGTTTTCTCTCAAGGATCAGAATTTCGGTCCTTTACAATGGTGCATGGCCTCTCTATTTATAGAGAAGGCTAAAGAATACTATCCCACATATTTTGGGTAGTTACTCTTTTTGTATAAATAAAATTAATGGCTTTAAATGCCTATAATCAGATATAAAAGGAAGCGTCCCCTGAAGACCAGGAGACGTATGATACCAAATAATATCCCATGATTCTAGGGGATTTACAATAATAAATGAGGATTACATCTCATATTTATAACACTTGCAGATATTCAAGGTGGTTATCGCGTATCTCTAAGGTTTTAGCCTCCCAGGTTTCCCGTCATCTATCGAGCTAGAAACATCTCCTGAGGCCACATGATTTTTGAGATCGTACGTGCGTCGAGCTCGGGACCCCTGATCCGAAGTCGTCCCTGAAGATGAGTGTGTTCCCGGAGCTATCTTCCGAGATCATGAGTACTTCGAGGTCACCATACTCGAGGTCGTCTATATCCTGCAAGCTCGACATGCAATCCTGGAGCATGTTTCCAACCTTATGAGTCCACTGATTTGCGAATCCAACTTTCGAGGTCATAATTAACATAGCTCGAAATCTGGGTATAACACACAGTGATTATGACGCCACAAACAGGGATATTTGTATCCCTGGGATTTGAATCTTGAATTTCAAATAATTTGTTTGTTTAATTATGTATCTTTAATTATTCTTTTTAAATATAATTTAAATTAAATAATTAAATAGGTTATAATTGATTTGTTTTATTTCAATAAAATAAAGATTAATTAATTTAATTATCTTTATAGAATTGAAAGAGCGATAATTTCAATAAATAAATTGTTTTAAACATTAAACAAGTTTAGACTCTCAGGCTCTCTCTTTGAAAAAGAAAGCGATAGATTTTCCTAAACTTGAAAAACTACTCAATACATCTTCTCTCAATAAAACTTCTATAGATCTCATGTCTTGAGTACATCTAGAGAGTTCTAAATCAATCTTTTGAATCATACAGGCCTACACACGTCCTTGTGTGTTTGGAAGATCAAGGATTCAGCTTTCAAAATCAAGATAGGAAGATCGTTGATTTAATACAAAATGATTTAAGGACACTTGATAGGGTACAAGAGGTAATCTCTAATATATTTGTATGTAATTTAATACATCTATATATTTATTTTCCTAGCTGGTGTTAATAAATTTTTTAAAAGACTCATTTTGCTGCGTAACTCTAATTTACACTTTTAATACCGACAATTGGTACCAAAGCAGTTTGTACATATATAATAAATGATGTGTGGATTTCTTTCATTTGTTACATGTATGTTGATATGTATATTGAATGGATGGATATATTTTTGAATGAATCATTGAATGATGGATCGTTAATTATATGGTGTTATTGGGTTAGAAATTTGAATTTCTATATCTTGTGTAAGCCACAAAGGGCATAGGATTTTTTTTTTAAATTTATTTTTAAAATATATATTTTACAAATTTGTACACAAAGAAGAGAAAGGACCCGAGCGTTTCAGCCCTAGCCCCACCAACCCAAGTCGTAGCTACCTAGGCCTACCCCGTGCGCAAGCCAGGCGCACACCAGCTGAGGCTCTGCCTCATGCGCGCCCTAGTCCCCGAGCATGCCTCATGTGCCATTGATATAGCGCCCCTGCACTGCTAATGCTCCGCACCCCTGCTCCCTTGGTGTCGTGTCCCTACGCCAGCCACCATGTAGAGGCTACCCGAGCCCTTGGCACATGTTCTTATGCCGCCGACGCTAGCCCTAGGGCACCAGTGGTGCCCAAAACTATAGATCCTATTTTTGTATATAAATCTATTACTTAATTAATTTTTAAATTTTTTGACTTTACAAGATTAATTATGTTATTTTATTTTTGTTATAAAAATAAAATATATTTTAGTTGGTTGAGATTTTATCTTAAGTTTAAATAATTATTTGAAATTTATTCTTTAATTATTTAAATTCAACTAAATTAAAAAGATGAAAATGATTATTTAATTAAAAGTTTGTTTTAATTAAATAAATCAATTAGAATGTTAGTTTCTAATTAATTAGTTGGGCCTCACAAATTCCTAAAGATAGCAAGAAAGTCTAAAAGAGAGGAGGAGCATTCTTGGAGTCTAGGAAACAACTTAAAGGCTATTTTGTAATTTTATTTCTATTTTTTCAAAGGTTGTAAATTTAGAAATGCACAATAGTACTTGGTTCATCATTTATTGTTCATCATTTTAATGATAACATGACCATGCATTAGTCAATTATATGTCATTCATGAAATCCCACACAGTATCTCATTAATCATGCATCTTTTGGAAACATGATTTTTTAGGATTGTCCTACTTGTTTATGTGAATTGTTTTGGACAAATCAATTGCATGTAAACTACTAAGTATTAAAGTAGTTAAAACTTGGTAACTCACACCATAATAAATGCAATAGTTTTTTATAGGCCTTTAAGATAACCAACTTTATCTAAAAAAGTGTTTTAGTAAAGTTAGATGAATGTAACGGGTAATTATCTAGATCACATTAATTTTTGAAGCAATCTCTTTTATAATTAAATGTATTTTGTAATTAATTACATTCATAGGGTTACTAATAAACTAGTTATTAATTTGGAATTAATTGATTAGTTTAATAAAACACATTTTTTTCTCAAATAGTAAGTGAGAGATGGTGAACACCTCAATGTGACCTATGGTCTCCATTTTTAGTACAACACCATGAGATATGAATAGGGCCTTAAGGCGGCTTTGTTTCTGACCCCCTAAGGAAGGTTTCTAGACATATTTAAGGCTTGAATGACCCTAAGGACACTCTCTAAGTTAAGTCATGAATTCCGAAATAATAGGTTATGTGAATGTCAAAAATTCGACAGGCGCCCGAGACAGGCTCCTTGTCAACAATAACCCACAAGGTCAAAAAGTGAGACTCCCTCCCATTTCCACTTTGGGTACTTTGTCACAAAGTCCCAGACGAGACCACCCTACAAGACCCACGTCTCGCGTGTAGAGAAGTGCCTCGCGAGACCCGCATCTCGTGCCAAAGTAGGCGCCTCGCGGGACAGCTAAGCACACCAAGAAGGTGCCTCGCGAGACCTGCATCTTGCGCCTAGGGTGGCACCTTATGCACATGTGTCACCTTGCACCAGCAGAGGGCCTCATGCACAGGTGACGCCTCGCGCCCAGATGGTGGCTCGCACCCAGGAAGACGGCTTGCACTAGCTGGGTGCCTCGTGCCCAAGTGATACATCACGCCCAGATGGTGCCTCGCGCCCAAGAAGGCGCCTCAAGCCGGCAGGGGGCCTCGCGCCTGGGGGGTACCTTGTGCCAGAAGCACACCTCGCGCCTAGATGGCGCCTTGCACCATGAGCACGCCTCACACTAGAAGCGCGCCTTGTGCCTAAGGTGGCATGACATGGCGAGCAAGCGACTTATGCCTAGGCAGCTGCAACCCAACCACACCATGTCACTTGCATCCCGCACCACCAAATCGACTTGCAAGGTGCCAAGCGAGGTGCACTACAAGCAATGTGATACTTAGAAAAGCACAAAGAATCTTGAGACCAATGCACATCATGGAAAGCTTAAAACATCCACTAGGTAAGTGGTACACATATAGGTACAGAATGTACGTATCAACCAAAAAGGAGACCAAGCATGTATATAGTGTTAACGCCAGAAAAGTAGTGGCAGTACAAGGCAGTAAAATGTGAGGCCTCCACTATCACTCCCGTGACATCCGTACTAGATAAGTACTGGTGGTACAACATAGTACAAAGCCTGAAGCACTCCTGCAAGTGTCTGATATGTACCAGAACCGACCACCACTTCTTCAACACCACTTCCTGGAGGTCATGGGAACAGTTTTTTGACGAATTTGTTCAGCAGCACCATGCAGTACGCGATAAGGTATATTTGCAGATTTAACATGGAAACAGATAAGGTATGAAGCTTGACTCGAGGAGAACTGAAAATGGAAATCACGGCTAGAGTGTGCCGCCCAGGTAGCAAGCTATGGTATAATATTCTCAAAAGAGAGGTCACTGAATCAGAAGACTTCTATGAAAGGGCACAAAAATACATCTGCGTCGAAGATGGCCATGACAACCATGAGGCAGGAAGAAGTGAACTCCTATGCTAGCCCTCATCCCATGAAGGTTCGAATGGTGCAAAAAAGAAGAGGGCGTACGAAGGGCCAATGGATGACCAATAGATAAAACACAAACAAGAAGTTGAACCCATGCAAATTCCATACACCTTCTATATAGACCTAACAGATACTAGAGAACATATCTTCCTCACAAATGAAGATCAGGTCCCCATCAAGAGACCCCACCAATGAAGAGAGACCAATCCAAAAGGGACCCCAGTACGTATTGCCAATACCACAAGGATATTGGCCACACCATGGCGGAGTGTACCTATTTGAAAATGGAAATTGAGGAACTCATACGCGGGGGGCACCTAGGCAGGTACGTGAGGAGGGAGAACCCAAGACTAGAGGATAGTCCAGCCTCACCGTGAACCCAAGAACATGCCCCAGAGGTGCATAGAGAGGTAAGAACGGTCTTCGGAGGTCCAGGATTTGAAGGAGAGTCGAGGAAGGGAAGAAATAGATATGCCAAGGAAGCTAGACGAAGTCCACCCCCGTGCACCATGAACCTGGAGTAGCGACCCCCAAAGATCTTTAAAGGGGAAAATTATTTGATAACATTCACAAAGGAAGATGCATGAGGGGTGCATTTCCCCCACAGCGACCCCCTGGTGCTAACCATCCAACTGGCCAATATGAAAGTGCATTTGGTCCTCGTGGACGGTGGTAGTTCCATAGATATCATATATCACTCTGCATTAGATAAGATGGGCTTGGGCCTCAAGAACTTGAAACCCTACCATACCACCTTATATGGATTCATTGGGGACTCAATACAACACTTAAGAACAATTTAGTCAGCCCTCACCATGGGGAGCAACCTAGACAAACCACTGTCATGGTAATCTTTGTTGTAGTAGATTGTACTTCGTCTTTCAATGCAATATTAGGGAGACCTTCACTAAGAGTATTAAAGGCAGTGACCTCAATATATCACCCGTTTGTTAAGTTCCCCACCCAAGGATGAGTGGCAAGCTTGAAAGGAGAACAAGGAGAAGCCAGAGAGTGTTACAACACCTCCCTCAGGACAATCGCCAAATCACGGGAACCTATGGAAATGATGATCCATGGGGAACTAAACCGCCAAAAATTCGACCCCAAAGTCACTGAAGATATCAAAACTTGAGCTAATGAGAGAGTGATAGATGAACTACGCACTAAAAACTAGAAGTTAGAAGAAATGGTGCAGAAAATGATAGAGGTGCTCAATTGCATGGTGCAAGAAAAGTCTAATGTACCTTTCGCCAAGTATGTGAGGAGAGAACAGGGAGGAAAGGACTCCCCATGCTTAGAGCCCCGCAGGAGTTCCATATCAGAAATGCGGCCAAGAAAGTGGGAGTTGGCACATGGTGCATACACCCTTACCTCCAGAAAGGCACCAGTCAATGAGGAAAATAGATCCCAACATAACAAAGAAGGGGTGAGAGGAAATAGAGTCCTCTCGACTCCTCCCATGAAGGAGATTATGACGCAAGTTGCACCCACCATCAACCTCTTGCGTTCGTTGAGTGCAAGGAGGAATGAGCTTGATGCGACCATACAAGATCTTAGAAGCAGGATAACAGTCGTACAAAGGGAAATGATGAGGGCAGAGGAGTTCAATACAAATGCTCAACTCCCAAGGGAAAAACCAGGAAGCCCTCTCCCACCCCACTCCAATGTAACACACTCCAAGGGACTGCACATGGCACCTTATGAAGGGGATTCCTACGGGCAACACCGCGCCTCCCATAGCTACGCGGCACCCATTGGAACCTCATGTATTTAAAGCAAGTTGAAGATGAAAGTTTAAGAGAGTACATTCAACACTTCAATGTAGAAATAGCTAAAGTGGGAAGGTTATCATAGGACAAGCTTAAAATTGTTATCACTGCTGGATTGCATCTGAAGACTGAAATGTGGGAGAGTATGCTCAAAAGATAAATTGAAGACATGGGTGACTTCTATGAAAGAGCCCTAAAGTGCATCCAGGTGGAAGATGGTCGTGAACACCTAAGAATTGGTAGGTTGGGGCTGTGCTTCAAGCCAACCTTGCAAAACACCCACGCCCGCTCTAAGAAACTAAAAATACACTACAACATCCTACATCAAAGACCCAAAAAAACCCTTAAAACTTGGATGTTGACCATTTCAAGGATGAGGAAACCTACAAGGTAACCTAAGCAGTTCGTGCCAAGGGAGGGTGTCCGGTAAGATCTTATGTTTAATGTAATGAATTAAAGAGGTAGCAATAGTTACCCTCCATTTATTTTTACAATGTAATGAATCAAAAGGTGCTACCCGAATGTAATAAAATTCTCTTATTCGACAAATATGGGTGTCATTTGAAGTGCTTAACCAAATCGGTATGCTCTCATCGCCAATTCAAATTGCGAAAGGAATGTGCCACAAAAGAAAGAGGGGGGGGGGGGGGGGTGAAGAAAAGGCCAGTCAAAAGTACTTAACCAGATAAATCTTGCCAACCACTTGGGGGCAAGAGACTAGCATAAAAATGCATATATGAAGAAATAAGGCCAATGGACCTCGATAGAAGAACCCCTCAAGGTTGTAAGGATTAACTACCATTACAACCTTGAAATGGTCGGTAAGTCCCAAGGGCTCCCCATGAAAAAAAAATAGAAAACAACAAAGATAAGAAAAGGAACCCCACGAAGGGTCCTTAATATAAGTCTAGAATGACCAAAGTCGACTAGCCCAATAGGGTCTCAAAGAAGACGCTTATAAAAATAGTATTATACATAATGACGAGAAGGACGCTTCTCGCACAAAATGACAAGTGTTATCCAAAAAAACAGGCACGAATGACGTGGCAAGTGATTTCTGGACACGTGGCTGACACCTGGTGGAATTCTGCTAAGGTATCGACCAGTAGAGATATTGCAAGCAAAAGGAAGTTGAAGTTTACCTACGACAAGTATGGTCGCAGGTTCCGCATGTCTCATGATAATTTTATAAAGATCTTAGTCAATCCCGAGATTGACTCCCATGATTTCCTGAGTATCTGATTATTTAGGAAAGAATATCTGTAACAAATTAATGTAATCCCCCTTAAGCCTATAAATAGAGAAAGATAGCTCATGGAAGGGACTTTTGGCTTTCGAATTATCTGAGACTAGAGTGATTCTATTTGATATATTGTCTTGTTCTTCAGAGGTTGGTGAAACTCATTGAACCCTAGTTCTTTGATCACTCCTTTGAATCGTATATCAATAACAATTCAAGCGGAATTCTGGGGCCGAACCACTATAAACTCTTGTGTTCTTTATTGTTTTTTGTCATCACATTCATTTCAACGTGTTTGTCCACATCAAGCAAATTTGACTCCGTGTCAATTGGCCAAAATTAGGGTCAACATTCTGGTGCTTTCATAGAGAGCTTGATACATTATCGTTGAAAGATCAATGGCGAAAACTACCAAGAAAATTGGACAGGCGGTCGGCGCTGCACCATCTCACCCGCCTCCTCCTCCTCCAAATGTGGCTGAGGATGAGCCACATTTGGAATTCGATGAGGAAGAGATGGACTCCAAGACGCTGAAGAATACCCTGCGGGTATTGCAAGATGGACTGGCCAATCTGAGGGCCAACCAGGAAAGTGTTGTCGAAATCATGGCGCGGCAACAACAGGAAATTGAGCGGCAATGCCTGGAGCTGAGTGAAAGACAAGCGAAGATGGACCATCGCCAGAGGGAGGCCATGGCAGCCCTTGAAGCAGCCCTACAACTGGCTAGGAACCAGGCTGCACCTGCCTCGCAGTCTTATCAACCTACAAATAGGCCGCCACAGAGGGGTCCTAATCCCAGCCCGCCTATCCAATCCTCGAGCCCACAAAGGCCCGAGCAGCCACCGATGCCTCAAGACGATGTCCCGTTAAGGGACCTTGAAGCACAACCTCTATCCCAAGCTGGTCGCGGCAATCCCCCGCAACAAAGGCAGAATAGGGTCGGGCAGCTGCCTCGAGTCCTAGACGCCATAGGGGGGATGAGCCAAACCCTTCGAGTAGAGGACAGCATCCTCCTAGTAACAGGAGGAACTCAGAGTTAGGCTCTGCGATCCGAGGCCCCCCACGGCATGATAATGCATGGGAACCTACCGACCAACGTAGGCCACCCTCTAACGCTCAGGAGGTTCCAGCCCGGGAAGGCAACCGAGGGAACAGTCGATCCCACCATAGCCAATCCAGATTCAGAGATGGACATGGTTATAACGAGGCCGACTCAGGCAGAGGAGTGAAGAAAGGGGTGGAGGCAGAAGCCTACCACCTAGGGATAACCAACTCGAAAGACGGGACGCTGGGGGGCAGCCTAGACAAAATAACGTCTTCAATCGGCTCGGAGCTAGCGAGCAGCGGAGGAGAGACGAGGATTTGAGAGACGTACTCAACGATCACCGGGAGCGGCACGAAGAGTACGTCCCCCCAACACCAGAGGCCCCGGCGATTCCTGGCACCGTGTAGGCCCAGATAGATGCCCTCAACCAGGCAATGCAGCAGCTGGTCGGGGGAAGAACATCTTATATCGACCATGATAGGAGAAAGGGCACTCCTTTCGTCCAAAGCATAGCTATGGCAGAAACTCCTAGCAAGTTTAAGATGCCTACGCTTCCGAACTTTGACGGGTATGGTGACCTGGTATCTCAAGTCAACAAGTTTGAGATACAAATGGACATTCAGAAAGTGTCCGAAGATGCTCGGTGCAGGATCTTCCCTGCAACACTTTCTGATGCCGCACAGGAGTAGTTTTTCAAATTCCCTCCTGCAAGTATAGTTTCCTTGGAAATGTTCGTGAAAGAATTTTACAGACAGTTCTATGCGGGTCGTGTGCACCCGACTGAGGCAAATCAGCTGGTCAAAATATACCAGCAAGATGGAAAGCCACTGAAGGACTACGTCCAGCACTTTATCCGAGCAGCTGCTGGGGCGAAAATAGTGGGAGACGAAGGAAAAATGATGGTCATAACCGCAGGAGTTAAGTGCCGCACGCCTCTCTGGGATAGCCTCAAAAAACATGGGGTCAGAACTACCCAGGAATTTTTGGATCGAGCTGATCGATATATTAAGCTCGAGGATGCCATCGCCAATGAAGGGAAGCCCCCAGGCATGGACAAGGGGACTGCCGAGCCCGCCAAAGTCGCCAATGGGCCCAGGCAATGGGAACGGCAACGGCAACAGGAACGGCAACGACAATGGCAAGAATGGGGGGAAACGGCCGCACAATGAGCCTTCCACCTCTGACAATAAACGAGCCAAGGGTAATCGTTATGAACCACGGTTCACTAACTACACTGCCCTTATTGAGTCTCAGGGAGAGGTTTATAAGAAACTTGCTCCCATTCGGAAGGATATTTCGAGAAGAGATACTACCAAGTTTTGTCATTATCATAACGACTACGAACATGATACCAATGAATGCAACCAGCTGAAGGATGAGATCGAGTTCCTTATTAGACAAGGAAACTTTAGAATATATTTACGAGCCTCGGGAAACACCTAACGACAAGCTCCAGGTGGCAACGAGCAGGCGCCCACACACCAACGCTCGCCACCTTTGCAGCCTGATCCCGTAACTGGCACATTGTTAACCATCTGCGGAGGCCTGCACCTCGCGGGAAACAGCGGAAAGGCCAGAGAACGATATGCTCGGAATCTGCGCCACGACCAGGACATCAAGATGATGACTGTGGATGAACGCGCGCCAAAAAAGGTTCGGTCAAAAGAGGGCGAAATAACCTTCTCTGATAGCGACGCCCAACATGTCTGGTTCCCACATTCCAATCCGCTGGTCATGGATATCCAAATGGCCAATATGATGGTGAAGAGAGTGCTAGTTGACACAGGAAGTTCAGTGAACATCCTGTATAAGTCTTCGCTAGAACGCATGAAGTTGTCCGTTAAGGACTTGGAGCCCTGCAACCAAACGATATACGGCTTCTCTGGTGAGGGACTCGCCCCAACAGGGTCAATCAGACTGCCACTGACAGCAGGTACAACGCCTGCTACCAGGACATTACTCGCCACCTTCATAGTAGTCGATTTTCCTTTGGTGTACAATGCCGTCATTTGGAGGCCTATACTGGTTGATCTACGGGCCGTCACCTCTATATGGCACTTAGCCATGAAATTCCCGTCAGACGCAGGGGTAGGACACGTGTTGGGAAACCAAAGGGAGGCTAGGGAGTGCTACAACGCCCCAGTCATGAAGGCGAGGAAGGGAACGTCAAAGAGCACTCCCCCAAATAGGTTGCAGATGGCAATTGATACACAAGCCCAATCCGGTGATGAAGTCACCAAATAGGGTGTTGCCCAAAGTGAGGATAGAGATTTAGATCCTCGCTTTGGGGATTTTGAGGAAAATGTTGGACCCGTCGAGGACCTGGAAGAGGTCCAACTTGACGAAAAAGACCCAACCAGAGTCGTGAAAGTCGGGAAAAACTTAGAACCAACCACGAAGCATGCACTGGTGGAGTTTTTGCTAAAGGACCAGGAATTCTTTGCCTGGTCGCACAATGACATGGCTGGGATAGATCCTGCAGTTATCAGCCATGTCCTGAACATAGACAAGAGTTTTCCACCCGTGCAACAGAAAAGAAGGCTGCTCGATAAGGATCGGTCGAGAGCCTAAAAAGAAGAAGTTGAAAGATTAAAGGAGAATGGGTTAATCAGGGTGGCGTTTTATCCGTCGTGGGTCTCTAATCCAATGCTGGTTCGCAAGCCTAACGGCAAATGGCGAACCTGTGTGGATTTCACAGACCTCAATAAAGCCTACCCGAAGGATTGCTTCCCACTCCCAAGAATCGACCAGTTGGTCGATGCTACTGCAGGACATGAGATCCTCTCTTTCATGGATGCATACTCAGGCTATAATCAGATCAGCATGCATCCCCCTAACGAGGATCACACCAGCTTTCAGACCGATACGGGATTATACTGTTATAAAGTAATGCCCTTCGGACTGAAAAACGCAGGTGCGACTTACCAGTGATTGGTTAACCACATGTTTAAAGAGTATATCGGAGTAAACATGGAGGTGTACGTGGACGACATGCTGGTAAAGTCGAAAAAAGCAGAAGGACATGTGAAGGATTTACAAGAGTGTTTCGATGTATTGAACAAGTACCAGATGAAACTAAATCCTCTCAAATGTTCCTTTGGAGTTGGATCAGGGAAATTTTTGGGGTTCATTGTTAATTCAAGAGGAATCTAGGCCAACCCCAACAAGATAAAAGCCCTAATCGACATGAAATTGCCAAAGAAGATCAAGGATGTACAAAGTTTAACTGGAAGAATTGCCACCCTAAGTAGATTCATTTCCATATCAACGGATAAATGCATCCCTTTCTTCAATCTACTTAGGGGCAACAAGAAGTTTGAAGGGATAGAAGACTGCGAGCAGGCTTTTCAGTCCTTAAAAGCCCATATGGCACAACCTCCTATTTTGTCAAAGCCTATCGAAGGAGAAACTTTGTTCATTTACCTGGCGATCACCAAAGTTGCTGCTAGTGCGGTACTAGTACGAGAGGAAGAAGGCGTACAAAAGGCGGTTTACTATGTAAGCAAGAGGCTAATCGGAGCAGAACTGAGGTATCCTCCCATCGAGAGGTTAGCTTATTGTTTGATGTTGGCCTCAAGGAAGCTACGTCCTTACTTCCAAGCCCATCCCATTACAGTCTTAACTAACCAGCCCCTTCGGCAAGTCCTCCATAAACCAGAGGCGGCTGGGCGTTTATTAAAATGGGCAGTCGAACTAGGGCAGTTCGATATAACATATTCACCGCGAGTAGCAGTAAAAGGACAAGTCTTGGCTGATCTTATTGTAGAGTTCATCGAGCTCCCAGACAACGAGCAGTGCGAAAAGCCTAGTGCGCCTGAGACCCAAGATGAAGCTTCTTCGTGGAAGTTATTCACAGGTGGATCGTCCAACGAATCTCACGCGGGAGCAGGAGTGATTTTGATAATGCCAGAGGAGCATCGATTTCACTGCGCCATTAGGTTCGACTTCACAGCATCGAATAATGAAGCCGAGTACGAAGCACTCGTCGTTGGATTAAGAATGGCGAAAGACATGAGTATAAAGGTGCTGGATATTTACAGTGATTCACAGCTGGTACTGAATCAGGTTCTAGGGGAATATCAAGCACGAGGCCTCAAAATGGTGGCCTACTTGAACAAAACTAAAGATCTGTTGGCCCATTTCAAGAAGTATACCCTCCAACAAATACCTAGGGATCAGAATTGGAACGCAGATGCTTTAGCCAAACTCGCAAGCGCATGGATACGAGCAGATGAAACAAGTATGGAAATCTGGATGAGAGGCACATGGATGGCGCCTTACTTGGAGTATCTTACAAATGGTGTACTGCCAGCAGATAGGAACAAAGCCAGAACTCTTCAAAGGCAGGCTGCTAGGTATATACTGGTTGATGGTGTTCTATACCGAAGGGGATATTCCATGCCACTGCTCAGATGTGTTACACCAGAGAAAGCTAAGGAGCTGATGAGAGAAGTACATGAAGGCTTCTGCGGGGATCATGCTGGGGGCAAAGTTTGGCGAAAAAGATTCTAAGGCAAGGCTATTTCTGGCCGACTATGAACGAAGACTCAATGGAGTTTGTGCGAAAATGCGACAAGTGTCAGAGATTTTCCAAGATCCCGCGCGCAGCTCCCAACGAGTTAAAACAGATGCAAAGTCCTTGGCCTTTCACAGTATGGGGTATAGATTTGATTGGATCCCTGCCAACGGGAAAAGGAGGAGTGAAGTACGCAGTTGTAGCAGTCGACTACTTCACCAAATGGGCCGAAGCTGAGCCACTCGCTACCATAACGACCAAGAAAGTTCTTGACTTTGTCATCAAAAACATTGTTTGCCGATATGGTTTTCCTCGAAAAATTGTCTCAGACAACGACACCCAGTTTGACAGTGACTTATTCACAGACTTCTGCGAAAGACATGGGATCATTAAAAAAATTTCTTCAGTTGCATATCCACAAGAAAATGGGCAAGTTGAAGCAGTGAATAAAACACTTAAGGACACCTTGAAGAAAAGGCTCGAAGATGCTAAAGGAGCATGGCCAGAACAGTTGCCCGAAGTCTTCTGGTCGTATAGAACTTCTCATCGAACAGCGACAGGTCATACCCCGTTTTCCTTAGCATACGGATATGAACCTATGTTACCCGTCGAGTTAGATCCCCCCTCACATCGACGCATTACATATGACCAGAGCCAGAATAGCCAACTGATGATGGAGTCCCTAGACTCAATTGAGGAGATACGAGAAAGAGCCCAACTCCGAGTTGCTGCATACCAGCAAAAGGTCGCTCGGTATTTTAACTCAAAGGTGAAAGAAAGGAAATTCAACGTCGGCGACCTAGTGCTACGACGAGTTTTCTTGAATACTCGCGACCCCACTACTGGAGTGCTCGGACCAAACTGGGAAGGACCATACCAGATTGAGGAAGTCCTTCATCCGGGCACTTACAAACTTGCACGCTTGAATGGAGATCTCATTCCACGCTATTGGAATGGTGAAGACCTGCGCAAGTACTACCAATAAACAGTCCTTTTTAAAGAACTAGCTTGTATTAATTTTCATTTTTTACAAGTTTCGAAAATGGGTTAGCCACATGTATGGCTAATCGCTTATAAGTGTAAGTTCTTTTAAGATCACTCGTAAAGACATGTTTAGTCCATTTTTAATATGAGATTATAAGGGACTGTGCGCAGCCAGTCATTCTTGCCAACCTTTGTAAATTTATTTTTACAAGTATTTGTTCATCACGTGTGTTGTTTTGTTGTATTATAAGTGTTATGTTTACTATCGAGTAGTAATGTTGTCACAGGTCGTGGTCAAGGAAAGTGACCAAGGACCTAAAGCTCCTCGATCACTTGGGGGGCATATAAGGTACATTGATAGCAAAGCATACCAAAAGGTATGTAAACACATGAACAAAATAAGTGAAAACGTTCTACTGTACTTAGAGTATTTTTCAAAATTTATATTTTGATAAGTCAAGCCAAAGTACTATGCTAAGTTCGGTCATGCGAACAGATGTTATAATAAAAAGAAAATATTATAATATCATAAGGCATTCTTTTACACCGCAAGCATCACTGCTTGGATATAATTGTTTATAGTAAAAGGAAAAGTTTGCTGCCCGTGCAGCAAATTTAAAAGTAAAAATTGTCTTTACAACACGACCCGTGGGTCGTGTAATTGAAGAAAAATATAAAAAGAGAGAAATAAGTTTAAGGAGCAGGAGGGTCTTGCTCAACAGTCTGATTGGCCGCATTCTCAACAACTCCTCCCTCCTCTGCGTCAGCGGCCGGCTGGATGCTTGGTGAAGCAGGAACCCTTGCTCTTTCTTCTTCCTCAGCCAATCGAGCAGTGCAGCGGGCCAACTCAGCGTTCCTGGCATCTTCTGGAAGGTAGTTAAAATTGGCACCCCGGTTGTGTTTCCAAAAGTCGTAGAAACACCGAAGTGTCTCATTCTTGTACCTCTCCAGATTATTTGCATAGGTAAGCTTCAGCTGCTCTACCTGGCTCTCAAGAACAGCTATGACCTTGTCCTTAGCAAGGAGCTCCTCCTTGAGCTTCTTGACTTCACGGTATTGGGTTCGGCTGGAATCTTGGTATTCATCCCTCTGCTTCTTCATAGCTACCCGAGAAGCTTCAGCCTCCGCCAGCTTTGCCACTGCAGCATCCTTCTGCTGAGTAACCACCTCCAACTCCACAGCGCCTGGCTTCTGCAGCCTGAAGCTCCTCGATAGCTCTCACCTAGAACTCCTCGACGGCCTTTCCCCGAGCCTGGTCGATGGTAGCTAGGGCACGGGTGCGAGCGGAAGTTATTGTGAGCATGGCCTGCAGTCAGGGAAATAAAAGTTAGACTATACTACAAAAAGGAGAAGTAAAATTCAAGAGGAAAAATACTTACACTGGCCACTTCGTTAAGAGCCCTATTGAGGATCTGGTCAACCCCCATGCTCTCAGCTTTAGCCATTGCCTCCCTGCAATGGTCGTACTTTAAGATATGGGCAAGGCGATCTTTGGCTGATCGCAGGGAGCGGTTCGAGAGCTTGGTCCCAGGAAGCTCTGCTTGCGGGGTGTGCTCCCTTCGGGCCGGAGGTGGAGGGTTGGCAGCAAGGGCAGCCTCCTTCTCAGCAGGAGTAGAAGGCTGAGCAGAAGGTTGTCCAGTTGGCGCATCCTTGGAATGATCTTCTGTCCGACCCTTCTTGGCCGGAGGTCTTTGGCTTGATTCGCCATTATGCCTCCTGGATGTCTTTCGTTGAACCAGGGGGACTTCTGCCTCCTCTTGAGCCTGGTATAGATCGAAAATGTTGGGAGTATCCATCTCTGCGTACAAAGAAAAATATGCAGATGATAAGACAAAGGAGGATGAAAATTCTTAGTAAAACAGAAAAGAGGTCACAAAGTTTAATACCCAAGCTACAACTACTGGTCGATATACTACTGACTCTATTAGTCATACACTCACTATCTGGCACGAAGAAGTCTGGCCCTAGATTTGGAGTGTACATAAAATTGCCGTCCCCGTCAAACAAGTGACAGGGAATTGGCAAGGTATTTAAAAGCAAGATAACAATATCGTTTTCATCTGAGGATTCATCCAGGTCTATGACAGACTCTGTTGCCTTTTGTTTCCCCTTGCCTTGGGGCGCAGAAGGCCTCTCTACTGAAGGGACGCCAGTGGGTTCCCTGATCGTAACCCCCATTGGCCTCCTTCGGGGAGAAGACGCTGGGGGTTGCTGCTCGGGATCCCCCTCGGCCGTGGCATCTGCTACCATAGGTCCTCTTATTTCATGGCGAGGAGCCAGGAGGCCAGATAGCCTCAGATTTTCATCGGTGACCAGGGACTTAACGCTTTTTTCTGCGTCTGCCGTCCTGGCCAAAGCGTTGGACCTCAACACCATGTCTGGTGTTGGGTTCAGACGTAACCATGGTCTTGAAAGGCATAGTATACTTTAGAAAGGTTCAGGAGAATTTATTAAGGAAAAGTAGCGACCAGTGAAAAAAGCATTTACCTCCACGAGCGAAGGCCAGGTTGTTCGTAGTCATGTCTGGTGTGAGGAAGTACTCTCTACTGTCTGCCCCACGTTGGAAATGTGGGTAGTGTCACTCAGGAACATTCGGATAGTTTCCTGGTGACAGAGATGGAAGAAGCCCGTCCGGTATTGTTGAGGGTTGGACTTAAGGTCAAAGAGGAAATTGACCTCATGAGGAGTGGGTTCTGGCCATTTTTTAAGCTTATACAGGATATAGAGTGCGGCCAGCATTCTACATCCGTTTGGAGTAATTTGAAAGGGGGCGACACCGAAATAGTTGGCCACCCCCTGATAGAAAGTATGTAGAGGGAGGATAGCCCCTGCCTCTATGTGATATCTGGACCAAGCGCTATAGACACCCCCGGGAAGGTTAGCTCTTTGGTCAGCAACTGGGATTGTGAGATTGACTCCTGTAAGAGGATACTTCCTGCGATAGTTGGCAAGCATCCGAGGAGTCACTTGGTTGGTGGGGGAGAGATACCACTCGACATCAGGAAGATTTTGATGCCGAGGGCGGGCCCTGACTTGGATACAAGGGTCTGGGGCGACATTTTCTCGACCACTAGTCGAGGGAACCCTAGCCTGTGAATCAGGCTGGGCAGGAGAATTTGGACTATTTTCAGAGTCAGGTCTTTTCTTGCCTAGAGATTTAGAGTGGGCCATTTGAGGTGGCGATGGATGAGGTCTAGATGAAGATCATGAAAATGGAATCTCATGAACTCGGTCGATCAATTTTTCTTCGCCTTCGAGCAGTTGGGCAAGAAGATCGTCGTCGATGGGCCACTCATGTCCCGACAAATCTGGCATTAAAGTCTGCAAACAGAAGAATGGGGAGGTGAGGATGAAGAATTTTGAAAGTCTTTTAGAATAACGCTGGTCGAGTATAAAAGTTAAGCTTTTATACAACAGCATTCTAACAAAAAGATCAAAAGTGAAAGTAAAAAGCTTTTTCAACTCCTTTTAGGGCGGGAAAAACCTGGTTTTTCATCTAGCATAAAAATCGAATTTTTACTTCGGTTTTACGTCCTAAAGGCATGATCTTAACTATAAAACTAACTTGTAACTCCTTAGTAACAAAAAAATATCATTCAATACAGTATCACCTATCAAACCCCCTACTGACATGCATCTCAAACTAGAAACGAATGAACCCAACAGTCGGTCTACAGAAGCATGCATGGAAAAAATATAAAACGTAAGAATCCAGAAACTTACAAGGATGAAGATCGTGGAGAGTTGAGAAATTTTTCGGGCAAAAAAGGGCTCACGGACTGAATCTTGAAATGCCGAAGGATGATTTCCAGAGGAAGACAGGGGCTCTGGTGTTAGGGTTTCTTGAAAGAGTGATGGCTTGCGTAAAAAGAAAAAGGAGACTTCGAAGAGGCTATATATATATTTTTGTCCGTAAGCATTAAAAGGAAGTAATCATCAGCTTCCCTTTTTTCGAAGCATGGGAAAGGGTGATAGCCGTCGAAAGGTTACTTGGGAAGCGAAAAGTCGTGATTAGACAAAGGTAGGTTGCTTTTTCCAAGATTGCACGAAGCGTTCTGACAGGTATGGTGGGGTAACCAAAGGGTCGTTTCCTCAAAAGTTTATTTATTGCTCGTAATAAATAAACTTAGGGGGCAAATGTTATCCAAAAAACAGGCACGAATGACGTGGTAAGTGATTTCTGGACATGTGGCTGACACCTGGCAGAATTCTGCTAAGGTATCGACTAGTAGAGATATTGCAAGCAAAAGGCAGTCGAAGTTTACCTGCGTCCAGTATGGTCGCAGGTTCCGCGTGTCTCATGATAATTTTATAAAGATCTTAGTCAATCCCGAGATTGACTCCCATGATTTCCTAAGTATCCGATTATTTAGGAAAGAATATCTGTAACAAATTAATGTAATCCCCCTTGAGCCTATAAATAGAGAAAGATAGCTCAAGGAAGGGACTTTTGGCTTTCGAATTATTTGAGACTATAGTGATTCTATTTGATATATTGTCTTGTTCTTCAGAGGTTGGTGAAACTCATTGAACCCTAGTTCTTTGATCACTCCTTTGAATCCTATATCAATAACAATTCAAGTGGACGTAGGTTGTTACCAGATTCTGGGGCCGAACCACTATAAACTCTTGTGTTCTTTATTGTTTTTTGTCATCACATTCATTTCAACGTGTTTGTCCACATCAAGAAAATTTGACTCTGTGTCAGTTGGCCAAAATCAAGGTCAACAACAAGCACACACAAAAATATATAAAATGATAGTGAGAATCCAAAGGGTCAACATATCCTTACAAGTCATCAAGGAGCACCAACAGACATGTATCACATGTGGTAAAGAGGTCCCAAAGGGAACCCTATCGAAATAAAGAGGAGCTAATAAGAAGCCCGCATACATAAAAGGACATGATAATGTTCCATCACAAAATAAGCATAAGACATAGCATGACTTAGTAAAAGTTCCTCATGGAGAAAACAAGAGACCTGGTGAAACCTCTCAGGTAAACTAAGTGAAGTAGCATTACAACCAAATCGAAGTAAAAAGAAAGAAGCTGCCCACACATGAGAGCAAAAGACGGGGTAGACAAAAAACTTCATGGTTTCCCTCTGCAAGCACTCCATGCGGCAGCCTTAGCAACAACGTGGTCATCGAATGAGGAGAAGTCAAAGCCAGGATTCTGTTTCCCCACACCATATAAGGTGCACTCCACCGACTTGTACTCAGCCTCTGCAAATTCCGCCTTGAGAGCACTGATCCTCTTCCGCAATGCCTCAGCTTTAGCTTATGCTATCTTTTTACTCTTAGACGAAGGGGAAGCCTTTGCCACGACTGCTTCTATCTTGAGGTTGGCTTTGCTAAGTTTCTTCTCAAGCTCTTGGATCCTAACAGTAAGTCGATCTTTTTCCGCCTCGGTCGAGGACAAGTCTTTCATCAAAGCTATTAAGCGTTGAGCCACGAGAGAAGTCTGCAAAAGAAAAGGCGTGTACATGTATGAGGTTGAGATACAGGATCCATATGTATGAGGAACCACACGTAATAAAGTATCACAAAATAAAAACTTACCCAAGTAGTTGAATGCATGAGAGTCTCCCTGAGCTCTTTCATATTAAAAATCTCTAGGCCCCACCACTCGGCCTTGGCAATGTCCTAACTTGCACAGATATACCTATGTAGACAAGGAGCTGACACGTGATTCACCTATGGAACCTCATTCAAACCATGAACATCTGGATGAACAGGAACAAATGACCCACTGGCCGAACAAGGTGCACGACCTCCAGAAGTGCCATAACCAGGGAAGTTGCTAGGAGAAACATTAAACTCATCATAAGAGGGCAAGATAAAGTGCCCTGGGTTGGAAGGCGGAGCTCGTGAATGAGGGGTCGTATATGGGTTCGTAGAAGCAGAACGCTCCCACCCCTAGAAGCAGGAGACACACGGGATGGTCTCTTTGACTCGGAAGAGTGCTCATCTTGAACCCAGTCATCATCTCCATCAGAGGAGTCTGTGCCTGTTGGAAGGACCTTTTTCTTTCGATCTGTAATATGCCACAACAAATCAGGATCGAAGACGTTAGAAAGACCATAGGCATTGAGACTTTTTCTAATAAAAAGGTAAGCCCCCATCTTCTCCATAATGTCTACCTTAGCCAAGGTCTCAACGCAAAAAAGCTATTGAGCAAATATTTTGGGTGGAGGGAGGTCCCCTGAACCACCAACTCAATCGTTAGCCCAACAGCAATGATAATAATAACAAAAAAAAAAGAGGTATGATACTTACTCAGAAAAGTGAGAAAATATTCACGAACTGAGAGGTAGCCCTTGACGAAGAAGAAATAATGTTTCCACAAGCCAGGATTGGAGATGCCACCCTCGATCAATAGAACTTGAGTATTGGCCTTCTGCAGAAAATAAATCCCTTCGACTTGGGATTCGACATGAGATTGTACATGAAATGCACCTCCTTCATCTTAGGAGCACGACCAACGCATTTGATATACACCATGTGCAGGCAACTGAGAGTCAACCAACTATTTGGTGCCAATTGAAGTAGAGTAAGCCCGAAGCACTTGAGTACTTCTTCAAAAAAATGGATGGAGAGGAATCATGCCTCTCACCTTCAGTATATGCTCACTGAACGATGTAGAACCAGAAGGTGGCTCATGAGCCTGACACTTAGAAGTGGGAACATAGCATTGGAACTCACAACTGATGTTGTATTTCTCTATTAAATCCATTAACTTATTCTCCAACATATGGGTGACAAGTGAAGTCACTGGCTAAGGATCGGAGTTCGGCTTCTCGGGTGCACATTTTGACGACCGCTATTTGACATATTTGCAAGACCAGAAAAAAAAAAGGTTATGTTAGTACAAGACATTTTACCTTCCATTTACATCCCCGCTACTTTCTGCCCTTAGGAGTTTTCCACCTAGGTGTTGCAGCTTAAAACGTTAGAAATGGATACACTATAGACAATGGCTGAGGGGATTTTGAGGTGGCTTCGAAATTACTATAGAAAGCTTCCTCATCAAAAGGAAAGCCAGAAGGTGGAGTTCGGACGGAAGGTTATTTTTTGTAAACGCCAGCTCCATTCATAAATCAAGAAGGCTCTAAGACTAACAATGTAGTCATTAGGGTCCCAAGAAGAAGAAACCTCTTCACCCCTCAAGACAGAGTCTATCTTACTTTCAACAACCAATTTTTTTTGCCTAAGGTCGGTTAACCGCTCCAAGTGACACACATGTACCTTCCTTAAGATCTCGTACACATGGTGTGGGTAATCTATAGATGGATCTGAATCCATCAAAGACAACTCTATGGGTTCAACACTAGGAGGTACACTAAGCGACCCGTCAAAAGTCATAGAACAACATCTCATGAAGAACACGTGTGTAAACATGTGTGTAGTATATGATGTACTACAAGATACAAAAGAACGGGTTTAAAACCCATAGACACTTATGCGTAAAATTAGAGCCAACTATAGTGTGTGCGTGAGGTGAACATGCTAATGGACGCTAGCACAGATCTTCACATGAAGGGGTACTGGGGGTAAAACAACACCACTCCCAAATGGTAACTTAAACCATCCAAGAATAAGAATACAAAAAGAATGAATATGGGAATACCTCAAGCGAGTGAGGAACCACTAGTCGAAGCTCGTGGTTGTTGGAGATGCTTGCAACCATATCTACCAAAGTACCTCGCATCAAAACACCCACTCACCAGGAACGTTGTCAGAGTATCCTGCACCAAAGCACTTGCACGCACCACGACTACTTTGGTACCACATAAAAGAAAAAGATACAAGTGTTAGCACCCCGTATGAATATGCATGTCTTTATATATATATATATAAGTATATTGTGTCAAAAAAATAATAATGCATATGTAGAATTATGTTGTGAAGGATAGAACCTTCAACCTATTAGAGTTTTAAAGGACAAGGCACCACCAAACTAAGAGAATTGAGGGTGTAAAGAGTGTCTTCAAGAAGAATGCTTATTTATAGAAAGCTCAAATTCCTCCTAGCCCTTGAATCCAATATTCGATCCATGGTAAAAAATAAAGCCTTACACACACATTGGGATCAGCAAAGCCAAATGATAGGCTCACATTCAATCTCAAGGAATCATGAGGAGGATCACCACTTCCAAAGTGTGTTTCTTCACAACATCAAAATAAAGAGGTCAAATACCACGTTGCACGCTTTTTAGGCATTGCATTGTGAAGTCTACCAAAGCACCTAAAGACCCTCTCCTAGACAGGGGGACAAGTGTGGATGCCAAAAATTTGACACGCGCTCGAGATGGGCTCCTTATTACCGATACTCCAAAAGGTCAAAAAGTGAGACTCTCACCTCTTTCAACTTTGGGTACTTTGTCACAAAGTCCCAGATGAGACCACGTAGCAAGACCCATGTCTTGCGTGCAGAGATGTGCATCGCAAGACTCGCGTCTCACGCCAGAGTAGGCACCTCACGAGACAGCTACCGTGCACCAAGAAGCAGCCTCATGAGACTTGCATCTCGCGCCTGGGGTGGTTCCTCATGCCCATGTGTCGCCTCACGCTTGGGGTGGAACCTCGTGCCCAGGTGTCGCCTCACGCCTATGGGGCACCTCGTACTAGGAGCGTGACTCACACCCAGGAAGGTCCCTCGTGCCACCAGGGGGCCTCGTGCCCAGGTGACACCTCACGGCCAGATGGTGCCTCGCGTAACATGTTGACGTTGAGGGAATTTTATAAGCTAGGTTGGTGCTCGGTCAGATGCGCACGTAGGGTGCAGACTGGTGGGCATGTTACAAGCTAGGAGTACTCATGGACATTACCAGGCTGCCTTAGTAGTGCATTGAAGTGTTCTGCCAAAGGTTTATGGGTATGGTTCCCTTGGCTTGCTGATGTGCCACTTGCATGGAACGTAGCCCAAACCTCTGAAAGACGTCGTGGCGTGCCATGGCCACAAGTCTCGACAAGAGATGGCATGGGATGTCATTCGTGGGACTTGTTAGTATGAAAGCATTTGAGGGTGCACTATGCTTGAGTAGGATAGAGGTCAAGTGTGTGCTACTATTCGGGCAGCTAGTCTCGAGGGTTTGCCAACATGATTGAAGGCATGATGCCTTGAGGATTGGACCATGGACAGATGAGAGTCCTTGGGCCATGATGGGAACTATTTCAATGGTATCAAATGAGGCATGATAAGAGGCATTAACACGTCATCTTGGTGTTGGCTCTTAGCCGAACATGCTACCTTGGCTTATGAATGCCTAGGTGAGCATTGATGTTGGAATTTTCCTTGCCATAGTGAGAACCTATGGACAAAGTGTCTTGTCTAGATAGCCTTGATGCATGGATGCATTCATAGATTCCTGAGAGTGTGACTTGGCAAGAGTTGTTCGAGAGACGGAAGTGTGTAGTGGCACACGATCAAGCGAAAAATTTGCCCATTATCATTCGAATGGTTGGAAGGTTGACCTTAGCTCAAAAGATTCAAGGGGTCACATGAGCATTTCCATTGTCAAAATGTCAGCCTGTGATAGTTGGTATCAGAGCCAGGTTCATCTCAAGTTGGGGTGAACCTGGTTGGCCCATCCTAAAGGGGATGTAGGCGTGCAGAAGGACCAGAAAGGTCTAGATGCTTGAACAGATGTGGTTGAGCCTTTTAATCACCTAGAAATGATCAGTAGGCTGAGACAGAATAAGACTTGGTTGCTCTTAAATCATGGGAATACTGGACATCTTAAAGAGGAGACATGTTATGGTTACTTCAAATCAAAAGTTCAACGATGCTGGAAAGACAACAACCACATGAAATTATGGAGGAACACTACAGAAGAGTTAGAACTCATTGACGTTGTATAAGTTTTGATTGAGAGGTCATGACTTTGTGCTTGGTGCATTACATCAGGTTTAACTGAGTGATGTTGTAAGCCACAAGAGGCACTTTTGTTGAAAAGGAAAATCAGGGGCAAGAGTGTGGGAGTATGAAAGTGGTTGTCAAATACTTATTAGTCACGACATTGGTCGATAGTGGACAACTTTGATGAATCAAATAGGTATGGATATGGAATGCTTCAATTGCTACTTTTTTTCCAAAAGGCATCACAGAGAGACCAAGGTGGCAGTGGTAGCGGTTCTCAAAGGACAGTCGTACTTGAAGGTGTTTGCATGGTATCTTGTTTTGGTGAAGAAGGGAGGCGTCGAGACAATAAAGTGGGACATGTTGGCTCATAGAGATGTTAGCTGGTGTGAGCAACGACAAGGCATCAGAGGAGATGCTGAGTTATGGAATGTATGCATCAAAGGCCAGCAGGGTTGAGTAGACCGCACGTGGAGGTCAAAGTGGTACTAGAGTTTGCATGTAGCCAGAGGGCTACATCGAGAGGAACTTAATATTTCTTGGAAGCCCGGAGGGGCAAGATGCTAGTATAATGGATCAGATGGATAGCTATGTGGACAGTGCACGCATATAGGTATCGATAGCGAAGCTACATGAAGTAGCTCACTCGAGTGTCACACCCTACGGGATGTACTTATGGATTTGTTGTGTACATGAAGAGTTGGGGCAGTCAAATGTTCTTTTGTGTGGGCAAGTTGTCGAGGATGCCAACAGTTGAAGTAGAGGAGAGACCTTCACGGTTCAAACATCCAAATAGCATACCAATTGTTCAGTTACAAAAGCATCGAGGTGAGCTATCATTGAGATCAACTATTGTTCAGAATGTAAAGTCAAGACTCAGAGCCATGGAAAGATCCAAGTTACCTAGGGTGAAAGTCAGGAAGACTTAGGAGCTAAGGTAACATCAGCGCAATGTTGGCCTAGGGTGAAAGTCAATAAGACTTATGTACTAAGGCAACATAGAAATGTCATGGCGCAAAGAGTTAGAATGACCGAGACATTAGATGAACACCATCATCGTCATAATGATTAAGGTAATGGATGGATCTCAGTGTTGAAGCAGTTAGCTTGCGAGCAATGTCTTAAGGAAAGGTACACCTCTAAGGAAGTTGTTCCCGAGTTGAAGTGGGGGTGTAACGTCCCCATTTTCCTAATAAGGCTTAGTGCCTTGATTAGGGGGCCATGAGGGCAATAATTGATTTAATTACATTATTATGTGATATTATGCATGATTCAGTGAATTATGTGAGTTATATTATAATATGACTATATTGGCATGTTTAGGTATATTAAGCATGCATGTGGGGTCGTTTCTTATTAGAAGGGCATTTTTGTAATTTTGGTCCATTGAGGGCATATTTGTATATATGTGTATATTGATTGAGACCACATTATTATGTGGATATGTTTAAGTTATTTGGCACGAGACGATCCTGGGAGCAAGTTAGCAGTTTAGTCATAGGAGGTCAAATACCCGGCTCAGGATGAGCCTAGGGGTATTTTTGTAATTTAGTACATTACCGGGATTCAACGAGTAATGGGAAATATTTTAGTGATTACCTGAGGATATTGGAGTAACGGGAATTATGAGGCATTAATTATGATTAACGGAATATGTGACAAAAGACAAATTTGCCCTTGGGAGCATAAAAGGAATAGGCTTAGGCTAAAGGGCATTTTGGTATTTAGTGTGTCAAAGTGGTGACTTAGTCATTAGTTCCTTCAGCAATAGGAAACCCCAAAATAGAACACTTACAAACACAAGCAGCTCTCTCTCTCTCTCACCTGTTGCTCTCTCTCTCTCTCTCTAAGTCCTCTTCCTGGGCCTTGGAGTTTCTTGGGAATTTTGGAAGCTAAGGCTTGGGAATTGAAGGCTTGAGGTCTAGAGTTTGGTTAGTTGCAGCTAGAAGGACATAATTCACAGTTGAGGGAAGCTGCAAATCTTTGTTTTGATTTAATTCTATTTTGGTTTTCAAGTGTCCTTGAGCTTTGAGGCTTAAGGTATTGATTTTGTGTTTTGGTGGGGTTTTGATCAAGTTTAATGTTGGGTTTTGATGGTGTTAATGTACTTTTGATACCTGGGAATTGAGATATGATTTTGGGGTTAGTTTGGAATGGATTTCTGAAATAATTGGCTGAGGAAAAAGCTTGAAAAACTAGGTTTGTAGGGTCGTGTCGTGACCCTGTTTTTGGGGCACTGCGACCCACGTGATCCTGGGGCCTTGGGGTTCCTTGTTTTGCATAGGCATGCTGCGACCCTTCAGGGCTGTGTCATGGAACGCATCCCTGGAAATTTAGGGCAAAGGGGCTCTCACTTGAGGCACGCTACGACGCGCATAGGGAGAAATGGTCAAAATAGGTTTTGAGTGTCGGAACTCAAACATAAGGGCTCATGAAGGATTCTGCTACCCGAATTAGTAGAATTCGAGGTCCTGGAGGCTAGGAGTCGGTCTAGAAGCCTTTATTTGCTCAATATTGATGAATATCATTTATTTTTTTTATGACTAGGACACCGATAGGGCTCGGGAATGGATCGTGCTCGAGGGTCATTCATATTTAACTGGTGCTTGGACCAAAGGTAAGAAAGCTACACCCAATACATGATGTATGTGATTAGGGCTTGGCCCGGTTGTTAAATATAGATTTGATTAGGTCTTGGGCCTCTATAAATGAGCAAGATTATGATTATCCTTGTGATTGTTTGATTAGGCAAGTTGAATGCTCTGTATCAGGATAATTTTTATATAATGTATGCCTGTTTGCATTATCTGTTTGAGAAATGCTTGACATATAAGTCAAGGACGACAATAATGTTGAGAATTAGTCAAAAGCATTGACTTATAAGTCAAGGGCGACAATAGTGCTCTGATCACTGGTCGATGTGGTTAGGCCTAATTAGGAGTGCATTATACGCTTGTCCGACCTAATGGTCATGGAAAATTAAAGCATCAAGTACGTTGGGTCAGCTCTAAGGCTGGTTGTACAGAGGATAGGGCAATGGTCCCTGGGGTTTCTTATTAGTCCCATATCCTAGGGCACATGGCCCTGGTATGACTGATTAATTATCTAATTAGGGCAGCGGACCCCTGTGTGACAGTGTAGTCACTTATTTGCATAGAATGCATGCATGAGTAGGGTTATTACTGCTAGGCATGCTTATTATGATTCTATGATATATTATTAATTTCTTATCAACATGTTTAAGTTTTCTTGCTGAGCCTTGGCTCACGAGTGCTATGTGGTGCAGGTAAGGGGAAAGGGAGGTTGGACTAACCATGAGTTGGAGAGCTTCGGTAGCGACATGTACATATGCGGCTGCTCGACCACCACGGCTGGGGGTTTCTCAGAGGAAGTAGGGTTAAACCCTATTTTTCTGCTTAGGCCGGCTGGTAGTAAATTTTTTTGAAATGTAGTCAACCTTTTAAACGTTATTTTGGGATCCCATGTATGGACGTAAATATTTTATTGAGATGGTTATTCCTTTTTGACAAAAAATTTTAACCCTCAATCGTTAATCACATTTAGTTACACATTTACGGCGAAGAGACTCTTATTAGAGAGTCTAGCACTATTTAAAACACACAGTGTGGCGGTCTTGGATATCTAGGGCCTTCTTATGTTCGAAGATTCAAGGTACTTCTTTAGTCTTGGTGTGTGAATCCAGAGGGAAACACAACAACAAGAAGAGTTGTACAGTGCAAAGGCATGCATGACTAATGTGAGTGGTTCGGGTGACCAAGAGAAGTTGCAAATAAACAGTACGCATGGGCATAGGCTAAGACCAATATTGACCAAGCTTTGCAGCATGTTGTGGGACATGGGGACATGTTTTTATGGGAACACAAGCCAAATGATTCAGAAAACATATGCCAAAGAGAGATATAGGATTGGGACAACTTAAGGACCTCAAGAGTGAGGTAGTGTGTAGTCAAGTGGGTCAAAATTCAGCAAGCTATCTAGAGTTAGGCAGAGTTGATTTAGGGCCAGAACTTGAGGCATGATTCTGGGAGTCAGCATGAGTATAGGCCAGAAGGTAGTGTAGTTGGTACAAATGATCTCAGATCATTGGCCACATTGTAGAAGCTTAGATGGGTTGTTTTACTTATGGTCGAGAGTGGCCATTTACATCAAGTCGTTGGTATGTATTAAGGTTGTAGGGCCAAAAGTCTGAGAGACTACTTCGCAAAGTTTTTGTGCAAGCGTGCACTAGATACTGCATAAAGGATATAGTTGGCATGAGTTTCGCGTTCAAGAGAGACGCATCATAATTTTGACCCACAAGAAGAATGTTAGGGTTGATTTTTCCATGTATTTGGCTTACGACATGTACAGAGGGACTTGTCTAAGAGAGACATGTCTTCAACTTAAAGATGTTTTGTAGGTGTCATTGGGAACGGTTGGTTTGCAAACCTCACCCTGAGGGGTGCACCTTACTTTGTCCTTGACAATAGGAGTATGCATTAGAAGATTGACAGTGTTGCAAGGGCTACTTGGTTGACTGGAGGGATGCCGTGATGGACTCAGAAGAGTTCATGTGTTCAAGGAGTATTCAAGTGTAGAGACACTACTTCATGGGATAAATCTAGATAGAGAAGGTGGCACAAGGTCTTTGATCGAGTCTAAGAGTGTACATGAGAGATCATCACCAAGTGGGTGGTTCTACAATGGTAGAGGGATAAGTGTAAGTGATTCAGATAAATCATGGAATGAGCTTAGGAGTCGAGGCAAGATGTCGATTGGCCAACGGTCTGTTGATGAGGGCATCAAAAATTGTGGTGGGGGAGAGTGTAACATGCTAGCCTTGAGGGCATGTTATAAGCTAGGTTGGTGCTCGATCAGATGTGCACGCGAGCGTCCAAACTGGTGAGCATGTTGATGCCTAGTTTGTACCCAGTGACATTGTCGTAAATATCTTCAATATTGTCTGATAATTGATGAGACTTGGTAGTTCCCATATTGAAGGGCCAATGAACACAATGATGCGATTGGATTTGGGAGATTCAGAGAATTGGCGAGCTAAGGGCCAAATATGTCTCCCAAGCAAAAATCATATATGTTCCTAGTAGAAGGCTAAAAGCTTAGAAGGCTTTTTGTAGGGGGAGCACCTGGTGTCAGCTATCCACCACTTCCTGGCGCAGGTGTGTCAAGTGAGTTTCTACTAGTTGGGAGGACTAGTACAGTGGGCATATGAGGACCATGAGGGGACTGATATCTCTCGATGAGTAGTAGTACTCATGGACATTACCTGGCTACCCCGATAGTGCGTCGAAGTGTGTTGTCAAAGGTTTATGGGTATGGTTCCCTTGGCTTGCCGGTATGCCACTTGCATGGAACGTAGCCCAAACCTTCGAGAGACATCATGGTGTGCCATGGCCAAGAGTCTCGACATGAGATGGCACGGGAAGTCATTCGTGGGACTTGTTAGCATTCAAGAATTGGAGGGTGCACTATGCTTGAGTAGGACAGAGGTTCAGTGTGTGCTATTAGTCTGACAGCTAGTCTCGAGGGCTTGACAACATGATTGAGGCATGTTGCCTTTAGGATTGAACCATGGATGAATGAGAGTCATTGGGCCATGATGGGAACTATTCGGATGGTATCAAATGGGGCATGATGAGAAGCGTTGGCACGTAAGCATGGTGTTGGCTTTTGGCCACACATGCTTCCTTAGCTTGTGAATGTCTGGGTGAGCATCCGTGTTGGTATTTTCCTTGCCATAGTGAAAACCTATGGACAGTGTGAGTTTCTTGGCTATAGAGCCTTGATGCACGGATGGACTCATTGATGCCTAAGAGTGTGACTCTGCGAGAGTTTTTCGATAAACGGAAGTGTGCAGAGGCACATGGTCGAGCGGAAAATGTGCCCATTGTAATTCGAATGGGTTGAAGGCTAACCTTGGCTTAGAGGAGTCAAGGTGTAACGCCCTACTTCCTTAAAGCCGTTACTAAGTGATTTTTAAGACAAAACAGTGTGCAAAGAACTCGCTAACCGAGGTTTTGAGACAAAAGTGTGACTAATTAAACTTTAAGGCTGTAATCTTAGAAAATGCGTCGTTTCATTTAAAACTGCTAGTATTAAACCTTTGGGATCCCAAAAACAAGGTTTGAAAACTATTTACATCTTGAAATAAGTTTACAGTTGATAAATCATAAAATCATAGATTATTACAGCCATTTTCAAATAAACCCCCAACCAAAGCAGTCGGGCAGGCCAAACATGTACGCGTCGCTTCACGCTCTCCGTACTCATGGTTGGTTGACTCGGTCTTTGCCCTACCTGCAACACAGAGCACCCGTGAGCCGAAGCCCAGCAAGAAAACCCATGCAGAACATAACATATGCAATGTATACAGCTTTATCATAACAGATAATCCACAGATAAACAAGTCAACCATTAGACTAAGCAAACACATGTATCCACCGGGCCCCGCCCTGATTATAGCATAACACATGAATCCACTGGGCCCCGCCCTGATTATAGCATCCCATGTGCTAGGTGTTACTTTCGGCCCACGGCCGCCCCGGCCTACGACGTACTCGGCCCACGGCCGCCCCAGCCTACGCCGTACTCGGCCCTTGCCGTTCATTTCATCATAATCACACATATAGTACATTTGAAATAATCATTCACACACATCATGATTCATTTAAGGTTTAAACATTTGCACATAATACAATCTGGGGCCATGCCCTACAATCACACAGTGGGGCCATGCCCTATTCTCGGGTGTTACGGTTTTCTTACCTTAATTCCAAATGCTTTAAATAGAAAAATGACGGCCCCCGAGCACGATCCACTTCCCGAGCACTAGCTTAACACCTAGTCACAACCAAGATAATGGATACCAATAAGATTAATCTCCAATGAGCTTCTAAACCAAGTTCTAGTACTCGGAACGTTGAAATTCACCAAACATTGTAAAAGACTCAACCCCGAGCACCCAAGGTTAAATTCCCAAGCCCAAATTCTCAAAATCCCAAAATTCCTCAAGCGCCCCGGCATGGCCCAACCATGCCGCGGCATGGCCCCCAAACAGGGCCACAAAAACGCCCAGAAACAGGTAAGGGCCGCGGCCCTACAAGGACCATGCCGCGGCCCGCCCTCCATCCTCAGCACAACTTAGCCTTCAAGGGCCGCGGCCCTCCAAGAACCATGCCGCGGCCCGACCCTTCGAACCCAGAAAAACCCACCATTTTCAAGCTTAAAACCTCACCTAAAGCCATCCCAAAGCTCCCAATTCAAAACCAATTAATAATCACAACATTAGGATGGTTTAAACAACACAATTCCACCAAAAATCCAACCTAACACTCACCAAGATCCCAATTCCAAATTTCTGAAATTTCAAACCTAAAACTCAAAACCAACCATAGAAATTCTCAATTTCAACCATCAAACTTTAATTTAAACCTTACCTCAGTTGTAGAATCGTTTCCCAAAGGATCCCATGACCTATCTTCAAAGTTTCAAGCCTCAAACTCCACCTTGAATATCAAAAACCCATAAACATTCACAACCCAACAAAATCTCAGAAATTTAACTTGAGAAAAAGAATTAATTGCTTACCTTTACCCTGATTTGTTCTTGGTTAACTCTTGAGCTAAACCTCCAAATCCCACCATCAATTTTTAGAAATTCAAGCTTGATTTCTCCTAAGATTTCTGTGGATTTCATGAAAGAAAGAGGAAAGAAAGAAGAAGAGGAGAGGGTGGAGGCTGGGTCGGTTTCTCTAAGTCTCCAAATGGTTTATTTGTTTTGTTTTTATAACTTAAGTTAGTTACCTCAAGGTTCGGGGTACCAAAATATCCCCGAGGCAAAAATGGTAAAATCCCCCAGTATTCCCGCCTAGACATCCTAACCTCAAATATATCTCCAATTATTTATTTTCATAACCCAATATCAAAAATACTCCTTGACTTGCCCAAAGTCAATTATAATGCCCCGTTGTGACTTTCCCCGCTATTCAGCTCTAGGATCGCCTCGTGCCGAAAGTTACAAATCACGGATATACCCACATACCACTGTGGTCTCAACAATCATCACATATTAATACAGTTATGCCCAACATGGCCAAAATTACAATTATGCCCTTCTAACACAATCCGGGCCTACATGCATACTAATATACATAGTCATGCATCTCAAATAATCAAATAGTCACATAACACGCTTTAAATCATAACCATGCATTTAACTCATAAAATCACACATAAATCCCAACATGCCCTCCTGGCACACTAATCAAGGCCCTTAAGCCTTATTAGCGAATTTGGGTCGCTACACAAGGTGTCGTTTGGGCATTTCCACTGTCAAAATGTCAACTTGTGACACCTCGTTCCCAGGAAGGTACCTCGTGTAAGCAGGGGGCTTTGCGCCCAGGTGACACCTTGCGCCCAGATGGCACCTTGCGCCAGAAGCGCAAATCGCACCCAGATGGAACCTCACACTATGAAAACTCCTCCTACCTACGGTGGCATGATGTGGGGAGTAGGAGCCTCGTGCCTAGGTAGTTGCAACCCAACCACACTAAGTCCCTTGCACCTTGCACCCCCAACCCGACTTGTAAGGTGCCACCGACGAGGTGCACTACAAGCAATGTGATAATTATTAAAGCACAAAGAGACTTGAGGTGAATGCACATCGTGGTAAAGTGAAAAAATCCACTAGGTACATGGTACATGTCTAGGTATATAATGTACGTATCAACCAAAAGGAGACAAATCACAGATATAGTCTTAACACCAGACAAGTAGTGGCAGTACATTGTGAGGCCTCCACTATAACTCTTGTGACATCCATACCAGACAAGTAGTGGTGGTACAACATAGTACAAAGCCTGGAGCATTCCTGCAGGTGTTTGATATGTACCATGATCACCTGCAGTCTTTGTATGTAAGCTTCTGTTTGCCTGGGACCAATGTGTAGTAAGATTCAGTAGTGCTCACTTATAAAAGGAGCCTCCTTTCTCCAATGAGGGGGTTGGAAAATTCTTGTAACACCAAATTATTCTAAGAGCAATATACAAGTTTTCTTACATTGATCTTCTGTAATTTTTCTCTAAGTTTCTATAAGTTTTTCTAAGTTCATAAGTGTGGATGCTCAAATTCCTCCAAGGGAAAATATGGAGGTCGACCCTCATTTGCCTCAGACAGTTCAAGTAACCCAATATTTTTCCCTCAACCCATGTCTCATAGGAGGCCTTAATATAAATGCATCAGGAGATCCGAGGAGTCACGCGAGGCTCCTCAGCATGCTCTGCGCGAAGCCCCCACCTCACTCCATGATGCGCCCATACGAGCCTCGCCTCGCTCCGTGGTACGAGGCCCCCGCCTCGCTCCACAGCGCGCCTACGAGAGCCCTGCCTCGCTCCACGGTGCGCCCACGCGAGCCCCGCCTCGCTCCGCGGCACGCCCACGCAAGGCCCCCGCCTCGCTCCACGGTGCACCCACAGAAGCCCCACCTCGCTCCGCGGCACGCCCACGCGAGGCCCCCGTCTCACTCCACGGTGCGCCCACGCGAGGCCCCAGCCTCGCTCCACGGTGCGCCCACGCGAGGCGCCCGTCTCGCTCCACAGCACGCCCACAGGTCAGCCGCATCGGGGGGTTGCGAGGTCGACACCACGCCCTCGCCACGCTTGTGCACCTGCCGCACCAAGGGCTCGTGAGGCCAGCACCTCGCCCGCGTACAAGTTGCACCAGGGGCTCGTAAGAGACACCCCCACCGTATGAAAGGGAATGACCAAGTATGATCCAGAAAGGTCATGCTAGTGTAATCTTGTACGGGGTACGGCTTTTAGGACCCCGTATGCCTGACCATAGCACTCATGTTAGACAAGTGGTTGGAGCACTAGGAGAGAGGATGTGGCCTGCATGCTCCCAACCAGATGCCAGAGTCGACACTACTACCACCTGCACCACTCCTCTGACATTCGTACGGTCAAGTAGTGGAGACATCCTCCTGGCACGTGTCCCTGTACTGGCTGCAAGAGCACTATCTCTGAAACCACTCTCCTGACAGTGTACTTATGTACTACTTGGTCCCCTGGACCATAGTGTATCTAGGGCCATTAGAGCCCACTATATAACGAACCCCAATTCCACATTGAGGGGGGGGGGGGGGGGTTGGAAAAATTACTGTGGCAGTGGACCTTAGTGAATACAAACTGATTTCACCATTGTTCTTCTGCAATTGTTCTTGGAGTTTAAACTTAGATTTCTAAAGCTTTTCTTTTGATAATCTTTACTTTGCAATTTTTCTGACTTAACTTAGTTGACGAGTTCTGACCGTCAACAATAAGTTTCTTACTAAGTCCTTGAGTTTTCTTACCTTAATTCGTTGACGAGTTCTTACCATCAATAGGTTACACTTACAAAGATGCAATTAAGCTTTTGCAGTGGATAATTGCATCTTGACCAAACCAGCAATGCTTTATTTTCTAAAAGAGAAAATAAAGAGTTATTTTAAGTTTTAAATGATAAAGAGAAGATTGTCTGATAAGCTATCAGAATTTAATTTGGCCGACCATAAGGGTGCATTTTATTTGTTGGGTAGTTTTATCATGGAATAGTAAATGTTAGTTTATGTGTTTTAATTGATTGCATTCATGCATCATATTTACTTTCCAAATTATTGATATTTTTTCAAATAGTAATATTATTGTAATTTATTTCTTTCAGTAATGTCGAACATTGGCAATCCAATATCTACTTTTCTTTCACTTGAAAATTTTAATGGTGATAATTTAATAAGATAGAAATCGAATTTGATGTTAATCTATGAGAACAAGAAATTTTTCCTAACTGAGAAATGTCCTGAAGAGACCACTGCCACTGCCCCGAAGAAAGTTCGGGATAAGTATGATGCCTGGATTCAATCCAACAACAAGGAAAAGTGTTACATGCTTGTGAGCATGAATGATGTTTTGAGAATAAAGCATGAACCCATGGAAATTTCTTCTGAGATAATGGAATCTTTGTCGGCCATGTTTGGGCAACAGTCTTGGAGAATACCGTTCTACCCTATAACTGATCAAACAGATCATCAATCATTGGCAGAGGATACTTGTTCTTAATAGTTAACTTTTTTAGTTCACTATAATCGATACACATCCTCAGAGAACCATCTTTATTTTTCACGAAGAGAACTTGTGCACCCCATGGAGAAAAAACTGGACCTGATAAAACCCAAGTCTGATAACTCCTATAATTGAACCTTTAGTTCTTTCAGCTCTGTTGGAGCCATCCTGTACGGTGCCCTTGACGCTGGCTCTGTCCCTAGTTCCAATTCAATCACAAACTCTATCTCCCTGTGTGGAGGTAACCCTGGCAGATCCTCTGGAAACACATCCAGAAACTCATAGACTAATCTAATCTGTCTTGGTCCCACTGGCACAACCTGAGTGGTATCCACCACACTAGCTAAGAATCCTATGCATCCCCCTTGCAATAGGTCTCTAGCTCTTAGTACATATATCATAGGTATACGAGGTCCATGCACAGTGCCTACAAATAAAAATGGATCCTCACCCTTAGGCTAAAAGGTTACCATCTTCTTCTTGCAATCTATCATTGCCCCATACTTCTTTAACCAGTACATTCACATAATTATATCAAAGTCAGTCATAACCAACTCTACCAAGTCAACTGACAACTCCCTTCCATCCATTGTCACTGGTAGTGATCTGACCCATCACCTGTAAGCCACTGACTCCCTAGTAGGCATCATAGTACCAAACCCCATAGGATAAAAGACACAAGGTCTACACAGTCCATCAATAATCCAACTAGCAACAAAAGAGTGTGTAGCACTCGAATCAATCAAAACAGTATAAAGGGTCCCAACACTAGAAAGCTGACATGTAACCACCGAGAGACTAGCATCGGCCTCTGCCTAGGTCAAGGTGAATACCTAAGCTGGTGTCAGGCTATCCACCTTCTTGGGCTCTTCCTTCCTGGCTTTTGGGAAATCCTTCTTCACATGTCCCACACTCCTGCAGACGAAGCAGACACTCGCCAGACATTCCTCAATATGGTGCCTCTTGCACTGAGTACACTCTAGGAATGCTTTCCAGGTCTCACTGCCACCTTGGCGGCCTATCTGTATGCCTCGTGGCCTTTTACCTGGCCTTGGAGCTGAACCTGCATCTAGAGTCTTTCTCTTTTGGTCACTAGGGCCTCTGCCCCTACCAAAGCCCGCAAATGGAGATCCCGGCCTCCTAGAATCCCTTCTGGACGTATTCTCGCGCCAGATCTTGTTCTCTGCATTCTCATCTGTGAGCGCCTTCTCCACAGCATGTGCATAAGTAGTCACTCCTGGCACAGTAGTGATACAAACATCTCGGGCTATCATAGGTTGTAGCCCCTAGAGAAACATATCTCTTCTGGTCCTATTAGTGGGCACCAGATCCTCGAAAAACTTTGCCAATCTATCAAACTTCAAGGCATAATCGATCAATGACATGTTGCTATGAAGTAACTTACTGAACCCTTCATCCTTTGCAGCTTTAATCGCGTTGTTGTATAATTTTTCATTGAATAGAGCTCTAAATTCTTCCCATTCCATAGCATTTACAGCCCTGGTCTGGGATACCACCTCCCACCATATTCGAGCATCCTCCTGAAACATATAAGTGGCACAAGCCACTCTCTCATTACCACCTACGCTGATGAAATCCAGGATGGTGGTTTTCATAGTCATCCACTACTCAGCCTTCATTGGGTCTGAGTTGTCCTAAAAAACTAGAGGGTGATGTTTCCTAAACCTCTCATACAAGGGATCCCATCTATCTCCCCCTGCTTAGGGCTATACTACTACTGGTACCACTTGTTATATCACTGCTGGTACTGTGGGCTGTAGGTTCCCTGCTGGAACATGTTACTGTCTCAAGAGGCGAATCTCATCTTCCTGCCTCTGAAACTTGGCATGCATGTCACCAAGCACTTGTTGCCATTTTTTTCGAGCTGGCGGTGGGGCCTGGCCCTGGCCTGTATTTCTTGGCCAACCAACCTCTCTGACCTTCAAGGAAGCATACTGATAACTATCCAACTCTACAGTAATCAAATCGGTTGTTAGGTAAGTAATAACTATGTCTCTTGTCGACTGACGATGGAAGACCGAACAAAAAAATAGATGTAATGCTAATAAGCATGCTAACACATAGTATATTCAATCATAGTGCTAATAATCACTTCCTGATTTTCATCAGCAAATAGCAATGCTAATAAGCATTTCTGGCATATATATAAGCAATTAACAATGAAAATAAGCATGTTCAAGCATTTATACATGTATAGCAATGCTAATAAGCATGTTCTTTAATCCATTCATCCAATAATCAAGGGCCAGGCCCTATCACAATATCTCATGCTCCCTAATAAGGCATGCAGGTAAGGGGTATACATTTCTTTAAATACTTAAGCACTTAATCATATAAGTAGTTACCAAACCCTAAGTCGAGCTTGTCTTTAGTGGCGAGTGTACATGCCAGGCTAGTCTTCAGGAGCCCTTAAACCATGGTAGCTCTAATACCAAGTTATAACGTTATCCTAATCCAAGACCATTACACTGTGTACTTTAAATAGTGCTAGACTTGCTAATCAAGTCCCTTGATTATAAACGTGTAACTAAGGTTAGTGACAAAGGTTAGGGTTAAAATTTTTTGTCAAAGGGAATGTTGCCTTTTCATTTAAAAGTTTAGTACATACATAGGATCCCAAAATGATACAAACAGATGTTTAAGAGTCAAAAGTTACAACTAGTCGGCCTAAGCAGCAAAATAAGGGATACAACCCTAGTTCCTCTAAGACATCCTCGACTATGGTGATCAAGCAGCCACATATGTACACGCCGCCACCGAAGCTCTCCAACTCATGGCTAGTCTAGCTTTCCTTTCCCCTTACCTGCACCACATAGCACCCGTGAGCCAAGGCTCAGCAAGAAAACATAAACATGTGCATGAACTGTAAATACAGATTCCATATACATATCTAGCAAGCTCAGCAGTAATAACCTACCCATGCATGCATACAATTACAAATAAATGACCATAGGATCATTCTGGGGCCCGCTGCCTTGAATAGATGACCATAGAGTCAACCTGGGGTCCTATGCTCTAGCTATGTGACCATAGAGTCACTTGGGCCCCTGCCCTTAGTTCTTAGTAACTATCCATAGAGCAAGCCAAGCGCTTTGTTTTCCAATGACCATAGGGTCGACCTACGTAATAGTACGTCCCTGATTAGGGTACGTCCGCCACATACTCGTAATTCTAGGGTTTACGAGTATGTTAGGCACTTGACCAAATGAATTAAATAAAAAGATACTAACAAATACAGCAAAATTTAAAACTTTTATATAAACTTATTAATAGAAATTATTACACGTATGAATACTATAAACTTAATGTATCCATATGAAAAACTCTAAACCACTATTGCATTGCTACTGAGTCCGTGCTCCACAAGTTACTCAACATCTAAAGCCACACCTGGAAAAATGTTGGAAAATAACATAATGAGCTAATGCTCAGTAAGCAAATCTCATGGATACACATACACATGAATGTCGTGAGTTTGTAGTGCACATATACTAATATGCTGACTTATATACTTATGCATTTCATTTATTGCTCATGCACTTTCCAACTTTACTTTTATGCTCTTTCTTTTAGTTTCACATTTTTATGGGCCCAATATCACTTGTGCACACTGTTTGATTCAGCCAATGCCTGCAGGGCTTGTTACACATATCATATAGAATCCCATGGGTTCTCCTCCGGCTAGCCATCATCTCAGCTAGGCTCATCATAACACTCATTTCATCGTTCCCATAGCTGCCATACTTATTACACATATGGAGGAGAAAGACGGAAACATGACAAACATATCTGAATGGTCAACTCTGACCTAGCCCACACTAGTGGGCAGCCACTATAAGTCTTATAGACCTCCGTCTTCATCATTGCACTTACTTAATTGCTTCATCGAAACAGTGGCACCTTTTTTAACATCTTATTATCACTTTGCTTAAGCCTTGTGTCATTACAATGTTCACTTCACATAAGACATTTCAAGGCATTTCACAATTTTCCTCATATTTATATGCATGGTCTTATATCACATAATAATGTATCACATAACTGTACATGCCATGCATACATGCTGATGCTGAAATGTCAATGTTCATGTTCATGATTCATGTTTGATGGTATTCAATCAAGGCATTGTATCACATCTCATATAACTCAAAACATCTTTAGTCATAATACATGAAGCTTTGGGTTGGTGGCGTTGTTATACCTTAACGTAGAGCTATGGCTCAGGTCTAAGGTTTCCAGCCTAAAAACTTAAACGCTTCATATATCATAACATATAACAAATCATGAACATAAAGTAATCCACATATCCATCAACATAAGAACACATACTTGCACATAATTCATATCATTCTTAACCAAGTAAGACATCTTTCACATATCACGGAATTCATCAATTACATATCACAGAACACCCTTATGGTGTTCATATAACCATTCTTCACATACTTATCATATGCATCATCATCAGACCATACTTAACTCATTAGATGTACACATTCAATGTAGTCATGCATCTTACACTTAAGCAGAAAAGGTGAGATTTACTTACCTTAGGTCCTTAGCTTATTTTAAAATTGCTCAGCAAGAGTCAATCAATCAAATCCATACAAATCCTATTCAAGGCACATCATTTATTAAATTCTATCAAAATCGTAAATATACACTATTGATAGTGTATATTAACAATACCATAAACTATATGAATGATAATAATAATTATTATCAACGTAATACAAATAACTCTTCATATAAAACCATGCTTTAAACCTTGCTCATAAGATAATGAACTCTTATGATAATAATAATAATAATAATAATAATAATAATCACAACAACAATAATAATTATCGTCTATAAATAAACTTATTTCAATATTAATAACAAAATACTTCAATAGCAATACGTACATGAATGTATATATTCAAATAGTCATTTTATAAAAGAAATTATATATTTAACATAAAATTGTAATAATCGATATTGTGATAATAATATAATTATAAATATTTATATTATTACTAATTAGTCATAACATCAATTCAGTGATATAATAAATATACTTTTTCCAAAATTTACTGGTCTTACAAATATCAATAACTGTAAGAAACTAATATTTGATATTATTTTAAATATTCAAATATTAACAAAATATTAATATATAAGAATAATTGTTAAATAATAGGTTTACTATAAATCACACTTTTCAGATATATATATATATATATGAAACTATATTCTTGATTTATTTAACAAAATAATAACAATAATAATTAAAATTACTTAATCATAAAAATTTCCATATTAATATAAAATCAATTAAATATGTATTTTTATACTTTATTTAATATCTAATATTTTCTAGAAAATTGGACAGCACAACGGCTATAAAGTGGACAATCCCAAAATCAAAACCTGTATAAAAATACATATAATCCCAGACAGCCAGTAAATTACAGAAAATATTCCATATATCAATAATATATAATTATATACTATAAATACACATAATAACAATTACTCTAATCAATCACAATTAAATCACAATATAGGTCAAAGAAATTATACCACAATGATCGGGTTCCACAACAAGTCAAACGGTGATTTTCTGAAACTCAAAACGTACTTCGGAACCTCGAACACTAAGTTTCGATCGTCGGTCTACGGTGGATCGCGGTGGCTCGTGGTGGGCCCACCACCCAACTATGGTAGATGTAGGAACAAGTTATTGGGTTTTGAAGCCCACAACACGAGGAGCACGATGGTGGTGACGGATCAGCAAACGGATGCCAGAGGTGGCCAAATCGCAACTTTGAAGTCGCGGGGTGGCCGAACTTAAATCGAGTGGTTGAGGCGTTTAATCGGCGAGTGAGCTCTAGATTCCCGCGTAAGACGATAGTTCGGAGGCTTCTGAATCCAACGGTCCAGCGCGTGGCTAAAAGTGGTGGCCGGAAAGTACTCCTGCGTCGTCGGCAACAGTAGCACGCACAGAGAGAGAGAGAGAGAGAGAGAGTTTCTAAGGAGAGAGAGAGAGGGGCTCGGGTAAAAAGAAAGGCTGAAGCCTTTTTTTTTTTTTTTAAATTACACTTGGACCCAAAATACTAAAATTCTTTTTAAATAAGCCCTTTAGCAAAAATTTCTTAATTTTTTAAAAATTCCCAATTAAAATTATATGACATTTGGGTCCAATACTTGACTACTCAAGTTTCTCTCTCTTTAATCTCATTAAAACATAAAATGATATTTTAAACACTATTTTTCCATTACTATTTCTTAAATTTGTAAACTTGTACATTTTATGTATTAAAACTCTGATTTATAATAAAAAAATGTATAATGAAAATGTTGGATATTACACTAACTACGCAGACAATGAAAAAAATCATTAAACAACTATCCAGACACGGAGCATTCAAGCATGATTAATCAACGAGCACAAACATAACTTGATCACATTCATTCTCAGGGGCCCGAGCCCTATTCATAGTTATAATCAACAACCAGGCCAAGACCTAACCACATATATCACTTATTGGCTGTAGTTTTCTTATCTCAAGTCCGAGTGCAATGTATATTACAAATGACCGTCGAGCATGATCCTAGTTCTAAACCCCTAACAATAACCTAGTCACAACCATAATAGAGAATCTCGTCAATAACAAGCGAATAAAGGCTTCCAGGCTGAGTCTTAGCCACCGGGACGTCGAATTCTACTAAACTGGGTAGTAGGATCGATCTCGAGCCCTTAGGTTTGAGATTCCACACTCAAAACCTTCCCAGGGCTTAAGAGCCCTTCAAGCGTCACGGCCCAAGGCAATAGAGCCGAGGCCCACATCATGTCACAGAGCCCAAAAACAAAGTTCCCAAACAACTCATCACCTCAATACCCACAAAACCCAAGCTAAAATTTGGCCAAAACCTCATCAAATCTCCAAATTCAGATTGAGTTTCTAAAACTCTAAAACTCAGCTAAAAACTAGCGAAACGCAGAGATTTAAGGCTAGAAATCGTTACCTCTGCTGCCCAACACGATGCCAAGCTTTTCCCTGAACAATCCCAAGCCTAAGCTAGCTTCGATTCCTTCTAAATCGCAAGAATTCACAAGCAAATTCAGAGAGTGTATGAACAAGAGAGAGAGAGAGAGATCTGAGAGAGACTTGAACATATTTTTCTGTTTATGAGAGGTTACTTAGAGTTTAACTTTAAGTAAATCCTGAGGCTCGAGGTACCAAAAATGTCCCTAAGGGTAAAATGGTTAAAATTTCTAAAATTCCCTCCTAATCTCGCTAACTTTGATTATATCCTCGAATATTTATTCCCATTACCTGATAACCCTGTAATGTACCAAATACCTAAAATACCCCTTGACTCACCCCGTTTCGGGTATTCAATCCTGTTGTGACTTTCCCGCTAATTTTCTCCCTAGGATCGTCTCATGCCGAGTAACTCAAATATATCCACATAAAAATGTGGTCTCACACATATATGCACATATATTCCAAATATACCCATAACGGGCCAAATTACGAAAATTTCCCTTCTAATAAGAAATAGGCGCACATGCATATTCAATACACGTAAACATGCATATCTATTCATATTATTATATAACTCACATAATCATATAATGACACACATATATATCGCATAAGACATAATTTTCCATCCTGGCCCCCTAATCAATGCCCTAAGCCTTATTAGGTAATTTGGGACGTTAGAATGACAAGGAGAAAGGTAAAGGCGAGAAACTCAAGAAAGGAAAGAAGGCACCAAAACCCAAGGAGAAAAAAAATGACAACAACTCCAAGAAGAAAGAAACAAAAGGAAAATGCATCAAATGTGTAGTTGAAGCTCACTGGAAAATGCATCAAATTGTGAAAAGTATCTCATTGAGCTGAAACAGATTGGTAAATTTGATTTACTAGTACTTGAAGCTTGTGTAGTGGAAAACAATATGTCATCCTAGGTTTTAGATTCAGGAACCACTAACCATGTTTATTCTTCTATGCAGATACTTGAGTCATCAAGGGAACTGGTTGATGGCGAGGTGACAATGCGAGTTGGAAGTTGTGCGCTCGTTTCAACTAGAGCAAAGGGAACATTCCATTTACATTTTGGGAACAATTATCTTGTTTTGAACAATGTTTATTTTATTCCTAGATTTTCTAGAAACTTAGTTTCTTTATCTATGTTGCATGAACAATTTTTTTTATATTTCTTTTAATAATAATGTGATTGTTATTTTGAAGAATGATTTCAAAATTTGTCAAGAGAACATACAAACGAACTTTATATGCTCAAACCTAATGAGCAGATGCTAAATAACTCGGAATTATTTAAAGTAGCTCAACTGAAACAAAACAAAAGACAAAAAGTTTCAAATGAGGGTGACACATATCTTTGGCATGTGAGATTGTTCATATAAGATTAGACATGATAAACCGGTTAACAAAAGATGGACCTTTTGAGAGAAGTTGGAACTCTTCCGGTTTATGAATCTTGTCTAGAAGGAAAAATGAACAAACATCCTTTCTCAGCAAAAGGCAACAGAGCTAAAGAACCTTTGGAGCTTGTACACAACGATGTTTGTGGTCCAATTAATGTAGAAGCAAGAGGTGGGTATGAGTACTTCGTCACTTTTATTAACGATTACAAAAGATATGGTCATACTTACTAATGCTTAGGAAATCTAAAATCTTCATTAAGTTTCAAGAATTCAAAGCTAAGGCTGAGAAGCAATTAGGTAAGCCTCTTAAAACATTTTGATCAGATCGAGATGGTGAATATTTGGATTTAGAATTCAAAGATTTCATGTTGGAGCATGGTATTCTATCCCGACTCACAACTGGAACGCCACAGCAAAATGGTGTTTCAAAAAGAAGAAACAGGACCTTGTTGGACATGGTCAGGTCTATTTTAAGCAACTCTTCACTTCCTCTCTCATTCTGGGGATATGCACTTCAAACAACGACTTACATTTTCAATGTGGTCCTGTCTAAGACCATAAGCAAAATGCCACTGGAACTGTGGAATGGAAACAAAACTAGTTTGAACAATTTTTGCTTTTTGGGGTTGTCCTTCTCATGTTCTTTGACCTAAATCATGGAAACTTGATTCGATGTCTAAAATGTGCATTTTTGTGGGCTACACTTCAAAAACAAGAGGCGATTACTTTTATAGTCGCAAGGAGCAAAAGGAATTTATTTCATCAAATGTGACATTCCTTGAACACGACTATATGAATAACTATAAACCTCGGAGAAAAGTAGTATTGGAGGAACTTACAGCTGATAAGGTCCCATCACCTTCATTGTCATCATTAAATGCTAAACAAAAAATCAAGGAAACCACTATTCCTAAAATAGAAACCCCAGTGCAACATCGTAGTGGGAGGATCATGAAACAACCTGTTGGCTATGAACATGAGGCACATGTCCTTGTTTCAAATACAGACAAGGACGATCCATTAACCTTCAAAGAGGCTATGGACGATCCTGAAAAAGGATAAATGGCTAGAAGCCATGAACCAAGAAATGGAATCTATGTATTCCAATTCTGTCTGAGAACTTATAGATCCACCTGAAGTTGTTATGCCCATTAGGCGTAAATGGATATACAAGAAGAAAAGAGGTGAAGATGGGAAAGTGGAGACTTTCAAAGCAAGGCTAGTAGCCAAAGGTTCCACTCAGAGAGAAGGTGTTGATTATGAAGAAACATTTTCTTGCGGCCATGCTGAAATTCATTCGCATTCTCTTATCCATAGCTGCCACGCATGATTATGAGATAAGGAAGATGGACGTCAAGACACCTTTCCTTAATGGCTATCTTGATTAAAGTGTCTATATGGTACAACCAGAAGGGTTCGTCAAGAATGGGGAAGATCAAAGGGTGTGTAATTGCTGAAATCCATTTATGGATTAAAGCAAGCATCTAGATCTTGGAATATAACAGTTGATGAAATAATTAAAACATATGGCTTCGAACAGAATGTCAACGAAGCATGTGTATATAAATATATCAAAGGACAAGTGGTGGTTTTCCTAGTTCTTAAGTGGATGGCATTCTCCTCATTGGCAATTATGTAGAGACACTGTCAAATGTAAGGAAGTGGTTAGACAAAAAGTTCCAAATGAAAGATTTGGGTGAGGCGAGCTATGTTAAGTGAATCCAAATCCTAAGGGATAGGAAGAACAATCTCTTTGCACTTTATCAAGCTAAATATATAAATAAGGTGCTTGAAAGGTTGTCTATGGATAATTCTAAGAAAGATCAGTTACCGACCATACAAGGAATTGCTCTTTCCAAAGAGCAATCTCCAAAGACACCTCTGGATGAAGAGGACATGAGAAAGTATCTGTAGAGTCCAAGAACTTTACTTAGCTAATTGTTTAGTAGTATTATAGTATGTTTAAGTGTTATCTTTGTTACTATGGATTTTTGGTTCAGACCGGGAGTTATTTGGACACTCATAGTAGTACTTATAGATTTTCTAAGTTTAACCTATAGTTTAAGAATATTAAGGATAACCTAAGGTTTGATTAATGTGTCTGATATTAAGGATTATATTATTATATTATAAGGTTTAGACATCAACCAATAGGATTTTAAGCACATGTTTTGAATGGTAATTAAGGATTAAGTATTTTTGAGGATTAAATTAAATAAGGGTAAAAGTTTGAATGTATAGGGTCAGTCAGCAGCTTTGAGCACGTTGAGGGCTTAGTCAAGGCTGTTTACTCCATTCAAACTCAGCTAAAAATGTGTAAATTCGTGTTTAAATATTCAGCGTAAGCCGATATATTGCAGCTATAGAGGGCGATATATCGCAGCACGTAGATACGGAAAACACGAATCGATGCACGGTCGCCTCGGGAACAAAGGTCCAGGCGATATATCGCCTATAGGGGGCGATATATCGCCTCCACCAGCATGTTTTCAAATACATTTGAATTCTTTTCCCTTCAGCCATTCAAACTCCTTCAACAGTCCAGCATCTTCTGAACGAGTCTTCAGCCTCTGCTGAACGATTATTCAAATGATTTTCACCTAAAAAGCCATTATTTTTATTCAAGTAAAATCAAGATATTTTCATTCCCAAACTCTATAAATAGGACCTAGTACCCAGCCATTATTCACCATTTGCTCTAAGTTCAGAAGCTGCTAGTGTTAAGTGAGTGTGAGAGTGTAAACACTTGGTTTGGGGAAAAACTATAAGCTTAAAAATCATAAACTTATCAAACACTTTGGGAAGTGAGTTCTATAGTATTTCGGTGGAGGTTAGATTGATCTTGCAATCTTTGAGGTAAACCCAAAACTATAGTTCCTTTCTGTATTTTATGTTATTTCCTTTCTCAAAACCTTCTACTCAGTCCCCTAACCTTATTCTTATTTTGGTTAGGGAATCCAAGCTCTTAAGCATATAAGTCGGTAAGTATGTTTTTTTTTATGGTTTAGTCTTTCCATCTCTTTCATTTCATCTCCTTTCTTAGACTCACTCTTTCTTATGATTTTAGGAGTGTTCCAAAAGTCCCAACTCAGTCCATAATCCCGGTAACTTTGGTAAGGAAATAGGCTAGAATCAACATGTTATGTGATTATGTTATCTATATGTTTTATGTTATTAAAAGTGTTATGATATATGTGTATGTTTGTAGGCTTGGGCATATGACCCATATGACTAACAAGACCCCAAATGGGTTATGGGCATATGACCTACTTAGCTAGTAGGACCCCACTAATCCCATGGGCATATGCTTGTTTAGTCTATGGGACCCCAAGTAATAATGGCCATTATAATAAGTGTATGTTATATGTATTATGTTAAGTGTTTATGTTTTCTTATGAAATTATGTATGTGACTTTGTGTTAGATTTTCCTTACTGGGCATTAGGCTCACTCCTTTCTGTTTATGTGCAGGAAAATAAGTTTAGAGGCGGAAAGATTCGTGACGCTTGGAGAATGTGTATCGATGATGAATGGAGTCAAGGGGCCGAGCGTTATTCGATTCGAGGATATAGTCTCCTTTTATGTTTTTATGGTTTTTACGTGTATTTTCCGCATTATGATGTAATGTCTTTTATTTTAAACCATGTTTTGTTTTAAAGACAATGGGATCCCAAAATCCTTCTTAGTATTCTGTTTATTTGTAAATAACTCTTATTTTTCAAGTTACTCAATAAATTATGGTATTTTCGTAAAAATGTAAGTTTTATGTATAGTTTCGATAATGGTCCAATTAGTCTAGATTAGTGGGTCATTACAGTATCCCTATGCTTCAGCATTTTAGAGTCTTATGCATGCTATGTTGTGTACTAGGCCTGACATATGCTATGAAGTATGGATTGTGAGTCATTATCGATCAAATCCAGGTTTGTAGTAAAGCACATTCTCAAGTATCTTAGGAGAACGAGATTATATGCTTGTATATTTAGGGGGTGAGTTAAACCCTACTAGATACACTGATTTTGATTTCCAATCAGACAAAGAAAGTCGTAAGTCGAAGTCTGGGTCAGTATTCACCCTTGGTGGAGGAGCTCTAGTCTAGAGAAGTATTAAACAATCCAATATTGCATCGAAGCTGAGTATATAGCGGCTTGTGAGCGACTAAGGATAGTTTGGTTGAGGAAGTTCTACACTAATCTGGAAGTAGTTCCAGATATAGATAAGTCACTAATCATATATTGTGACAATAATGGAGCAGTAGCTAACTCTAAAGAACCTAGAAGTCAAAAGAGAAGAAAGCATATAGAAAGGAAATGCCATCTAGTTAGAGAGATTGTACACCGAGGTGATGTGACTGTTATGAAGATAATGTCAAAACAGAACCTAGCAGACCTGTTTACCAAGACACTTCCTGCAAAGTCGTTTATGGGTCATGTATGCAACATGGGATTAAGGGGGATGCCTCACTTGCTTTGAGGGCAAGTGGGAGATTGTTAGGATCAATGTCCTAAAAGCATCTAAAGGCATTTTATTGATTTAAATAAAAGTATAATTTTATTATATTTGAATGTTATAATTAATGTTTGAATTAATTATATAATAATATCAAGAAAATTCCTTATTCATTTATGAGAATATGATCTTGTATTAGTACGAGAGAATTCTGATCATATATAATGAATAAAATAGTCAGTAAAATATTAAAGTAATGAATGGTTACTAGTGCGGTTTACTAAGCATATGGGATGCGAGTGATCTAGATTCGGATTATTGATGTGGATAGACATCTTAGTAAATGTATTGTATATAATAGAGATTATACATGACAGGACTGATGACAATTAATTATATTTATAAAATTTTCGTTTAACATAAAAATTTAATTCTTATCATAATAGATGATCATTTGTAGATTAGTCTAAATCCTAAGTATTCATGAACTATTGTTTGTGTTTATTGGATATTTTGATTCACTTGTTAATGTTTCTTAGGATAATGAGGCTCATGAATTTTTCTTGGAGATTCAATATCATGAATGGTTGGGAACATGATTTACAATAATGGAATCCATACTTTCCTAACGGATAAAATATTGGTTCCCTTAAGGGTTAATTCTGGAACTGAATAGTTATTGAGATCAAATCTATAATTTGATTATAGATTAATTATTTGCTAGTGAATAAATTGTACATAAGGTACAAGAGGTAATTAGAAGGGTAAAATGGTAAGCTTCACCATCTCTAATTAATGAACCAATAAATGGAGGGCAAAACTATATTTATTGATTATATCAATGGACTACAAGAGAAAACTCTGTAATATAATTCTATAAATACTTAGAGTGCAATTATATATTTATAGTGGTGTAATCATGAAATTAATAAATAAGACTATTAGATTAATGATTTTAATTAATAATTTGGTTTATTGGAGCTTCGTATGATAGGTCCATGGTCCCATATCACATCTGTCCTACACTGTCAAGGGTAAGGATGTCGAAAGAAAGATTTGTAGAGAGAAGGACTTGATTGCAAATGATTAATTTTCTAGGACAAGAAAATAATTATGTGATAATTATGGGCAATTGATTAATTATGAATTACTGAAATATTTAACTATATACTTTTTTATTTTGAAAAACTTTAGGTTAAAATTAATATTAATCATGTTTGGATTGATATTAAAGAGGGATTAATAAGTATCTTATTTATAATAAGATATTTATTTATTTAAATTTGATATTTTAGGATAAAGTTAATTTTGAATTAACTGATATTTTGGGATAAATATATTGTCTTAAATATTAATTAAACAAACAAATGAGAAAATTAAGGATAACCATAATAGTGTGGGGTGACACACTCACTACACAGTGAGTGTGGCGCCACACACATGGATATTTGTATATCTGGGATTTAAATTTTGATTTGCAAATAATTTTTTATTTAATTATTATTTTTAAATATGATTTAAATTAAATAATTAAATAGGTAATAACTGATATTTTAATAAAATAAAGATTAATTAATTAAGTTAATTATATTTATAAAACTGAAATAGTGATACATTCAGGAATAAGTTGTTTTAAACAATTAAAAAGTTTAGACTGTGAGAGTCTCTCTCTGATAAAGAAAGCGATAGTTTTTCCTAAACCTGAAATACTATTCAATACATCTTCTCTCAATCAAACATTTCTTGATCTCATGTGTTGAGTGCATCTAGAGAGTTCTAAATCAACATTTTGAATCCTACGTCCCCACACACGTCCTTGTGTGCTTGAGGATTGATCTGGAAGATCAAGGTGTGAGCTTTCGGGATTTGGATAGGAAGATCATTGATTTAATACAAAAATATTTGAGGATACTTGATAAGATACAAGAGGTAATCTCTAATCTATTTGTATGTTGTTATCCAAAAAACAGGCGTGGATGACGTGGCGAACGTTTGATACACGTGGCTGACATCTGGCAGAATTAGTGCTCAACTATCGACCAGTAAGACATTTATTGTCGCACCGTTCGATCTCTTCATACGACCAGCCTGGTCGTACGCATGCTATACGCGGAGAAGATCTTATGCAGTTATGATAGTATCCGAAATTATCTCCCATGATTTCCTGAGTATAAGATTATTTAGGAAATAATATCTGTAACAAATTAATGTAAATCCTCCTTGAGCCTATAAATAGAGAAAGATAGCTCAAGGGAAAGGGATCTCTTCTTTTTTGCTTTCTAATCACTGAAGATTAGAGTGATTCTATTTGATATATTATCTTGTTCTTCAGAGGATTGTGAAACTCATTGAACCCTAGTTCTTTGATCACTCCTTTGAATCCTATATCAATAAAAATTCAAGTCGACGTAGGTTATTACCAGATTCTGGGGCCGAACCACTATAAACTCTTGTGTTCTTCATTGTTTTGTCATCATATTCTTTCCAACGTGTTTGTCCATATCAAGCATATTTGACTCCGTGTCAGTTGGCCAAAATCAGGGTCAACATTCTGGTGCTTTCATTGAGAGCTTGATACATTATCGTTGAAAGATCAATGGCGAAAACTACCAAAAAAACAAGACAGGCGGCCGGCGCTACACCATCTCACCCGCCTCCTCCTCCTCCAAACGTGGCTAAGGATGAGCCACATTTGGAATTTGATGAGGAAGAAATGGACTCCGAAACGTTGAAGAATACCCTGGGGGTATTGCAGGATGAACTAGACAATCTGAGGGCCAGCCAGGAAAGTGTTGCCGAAATCATGGCGCGGCAGTAGCAAGAAATTGAACGGCAATGCCTAGAGCTGAGTGAAAGACAGGCGGAGATGGACCGTCGCTAGAGGGAGGCCATGGCAGCCCTTGAAGCAGCCCTACAACTGGCTAGGAAGCAGGCTGCACCTGACTCGCAGCCTGATCAACCTATGAATGGGCCGCCATAGAGAGGTCCTAATCCTAGCCCGCCTATCCAACCCTCGAGCCCACAAAGGCCCGAGCAGCCACCGACACCTCAGGACGATGTCCCGCTGAGGGACCCTGAGGAACAGTCTCTATCCCAAGCTAGTTGCGGCAATCCCTTGCAACAGAGGCAGAATAGGGAAAGGCAACCGCCTCGCAGTCCTAGACGCCATAGGGGCGACGAGCCAAACCCTCCAAGAAGAGGACAGCGTCCACCTGGTAACAGGAGGAACTCAGAGTTAGGCTCTGCGGTCTGAGGCCCCCCACGGCATGATAATGCACGGGGACCTACCGACCAACACAGACCACCCTCTAACGCTTAGGAGGTTCCAGCCCGGGAAGGCAACTGAGGGAACAGTCGATCCCACCATAGCAAATCAAGATTCAGAGATGGCCATGGTTATAAGAGGCCGACTCAGGCAGAGGAAATGCTGGTCGGAGGAATGAAGAAAGAGGTGGAGGCAGAAGCCTGCAACCTCGGGATAACCAACCCGAAAGACGAGACGCTGGGGGGCAACCCAGACAAAATAACGTCTTCAACTGGCTCGGAGCTAGTGACCAGCGGAGAAGAGACGAGGACTTAAGAGACGTACTCAATGATCGCCGGGAGCGGCACGACGAGTACGTCCCCCAGCACCAGAGGCCCTGGTGATTCTTGGTGCCGTGCAAGCCCAGATAGATGCCCTCAACCAGGAAGTGCAGCAGCTAGTCAGGGGAAGAACATCTTATATCGACCACGATAGGAGAAAAGGCACTCCTTTCGTCCAGAGGATAGCTATGGCAGAAACTCCTAGCAAGTTTAAGATGCCTACGCTTCTGAACTTTGACGGGTATGGTGACCTGGTATCTCACGTCAACAAGTTCAAGATACAAATGGACATTCAGAAAGTGTTCGAAGATGCTCGGTACAGGATCTTCCCTGCAACACTTTCTGATGCCACACAGGAGTGGTTTTTCAAATTCCCTCCTGCAAGTATAGTTTCCTGGGAAATGTTCGTAAAGGAGTTTTACTGACAGTTCTATGCAAATCGTGTGCACCCGACTGAGGCAAACCAGCTGGTTGAAATACGCCAGCAAGACGAAGAGCCACTGAAGGATTACGTCTAGCACTTTATGCGAGCAGCTGCTGGGGCGAAAACAGTGGGAGACGAAGGCAAGATGATGGCCATAACCGCGGGGGTTAAACGTCGCACGCCTCTCTGGGTCAGCCTCAGAAAACATGGGGTCAGAACTACCCAGGAATTTTTGGATCGAGCTGATCGATATATCAAGCTCGAAGATGCCATCGCCATGAAGGGAAGCCCCCAGGCAAGGACAAGGGGACTGCCGAGCCCGCCAAAGCCGCCAATGGGTCCAAGCCCAATGGCAATGGCAAAGAAAACAGAAACGACAACGACAATGGCAATAATGGGGGGAAAAGGCCGCACAATGAGCCTTCCACCTCTGACAATAAACGAGCCAAGGGTAATCGTTATGAACCTCGGTTCACTAACTATATTGCCCTTATTAAGTCTCGGGGAGAGGTTTATCAGGCCACGAGTTCTAGTGTGCCTTATAAGAAACCTGCTCCCATTCGAAAGGATATTTCGAGAAGAGACACTACCAAGTTCTGTCGTTATCATAACGACTACGGACATGATACCAATGAATGCAACCAGCTGAAGGATGAGATTGAGTTCCTTAGTAGACAAGGACACTTGATAAGATATATACGGGCCTTGGGAAATTCCCAACGAGAAGCTCCAGGTGGCAACGAGCAAGCACCCACACACCAACGCTCGCCACCTTTGTAGCCTGATCCCGTAACTGGCACATTGTTAACCATCTGTGGAGGCCCGCACCTTGCGGGAAATAGCGGAAAGGCCAGAGAACGATATGCTCGGACTCTGGGCCACGACCAGGACATCAAGATGATGACTGTGGATGACCGCGCGCCTAAAAAGGCTCGGTCAGAAGAAGGAGAAATAACCTTCTCTAATATCGATGCCCAACATGTCCGGTTCCCACATTTCGATTCGCTGGTCGTGGATATCCAAATGGCCAACATGATGGTGAAGAGAGTGCTAGTTGATACAAGAAGTTCGGTGAACATTCTGTATAAGTCTTCGTTGGAACGCATGAAGTTGTCCATTAAGGACCTGGAGCCCTGCAACCAAACAATATACGGCTTCTCTGGTGAGGGACTCGCCCTAGCAGGGTCAATCAAACTACCAGTGACAGCAGGTACAGCGCCTGTTACCAAGACATTACTCGCTGCTTTCATAGTAGTCAATTGTCCTTCGGCGTACAATGCCGTCATTGGGAGGCTTATACTGGTTGATCTACGGGCCGTCATCTCTATATGGCACTTAGCCATGAAATTCCCGACAGACGCAGGGGTAGGACGCATGTTGGGAAACCAGAGGGAGGCTAGTGAGTGCTACAATGCCTTAGTCATGAAGGCGAAGAAGGGAACGTCAAAGAGCACTCCCCCAGATAAGTTGCAGATGGAAATTGATACACAAGCCCAATCCGGTGATGAAGTCACCAAATAGGGTGTTGCCCAAAGTGAGGATAGAGATTTAGATCCTCGCTTTGGGGATTTTGAGGAAAATGTTGGACCCGTCGAGGACCTGGAGGAGGTCCAACTTGATGAAAAAGACCCAACCAGAGTCGTGAAGGTCGGGAAAAACTTAGAACCAACCACGAAGCATGCACTAGTGGAGTTTTTGCGAAAAAAACCAGAAAGTCTTTGCCTGGTAACACAAAGACATGGCTAGGACAGATCCTGCAGTTATCAGCCATGTCCTGAATATAGGCAAGAGCTTTCCACCCATGCAACAGAAAAGAAGGCTGCTGGATAAGGATCGGTCGAGAGCCTTAAAAGAAGAAGTTGAAAGATTAAAGGAGAATGGGTTCATCAGGGTGGTGTTTTATCCATCGTGGGTCTCTAATCCAGTACTGGTTCCCAAGACTAATGTCAAATGGCGAACCTGTGTGGATTTTACAGACCTCAATAAAGCCTGCCCGAAGGATTGCTTCCCACTCCCAAGGATCGACCAGTTGGTCGATGCTATGTAGGACACGAGATCCTCTCCTTCATGGATGCATACTCAGGCTACAATCAGATCATTATGCATCCCCCTGACGAGGATCACACTAGCTTTTGGACTGATACGGGATTATACTGTTATAAAGTAATGCCCTTCGGACTGAAAAACGCAGGTGCGACTTACCAGCGATTGGTTAACCACATGTTTAAAGAATTGATCAGAATAAACATGGAGGTGTACGTGGACGACATGCTGGTAAAGTCGAAAAAAGCAGAAGGACATGTGAAGGATTTACAAGAGTGTTTCGATGTATTGAACAAGTACCAGATGAAACTAAACCCTCTCAAATGTTCCTTCAGAGTTGGATCAGGGAAATTTTTGGGGTTCATTGTTAATTCAAGAGGAATCGAGGCCAACCCTGACAAGATAAAAGCCCTGATCGACATGAAATCGCCAGAGAAGATCAAGGATGTGCAAAGTTTAACTGGGAGAATTGCAGCCCTATATAGATTTATTTCCAAGTCAACGAATAAATGCGTCACTTTCTTCAATCTACTTAGGGGCACCAAGAAGTTTGAATGGGCAGGAGACTGCGAGCAAGCTTTTCAGACCTTAAAATCCCATATGGCATAGCCTCCTATTTTATCAAAGCCTATCAAAGGAGAAACTTTGTTCATTTACTTGGCGATCACTGAAGTTGCTGCTAGTGCGGTACTAGTACGAGAGGAAGAAGGCGTACAAAAAGAGGTTTACTATGTAAGAAAGAGGCTAATCGGAGCAGAACTGAGGTATCCTCCCATCGAGAGGTTAGCGTATTGTTTAATCTTGGACTCAAGGAAGCTACGTCCTTACTACCAAGCCCATCCCATTACAGTCTTAACTGACCAGCCCCTTCGGCAAGTCCTCCAAAAACCAGAGGCGGCGGGGCGTTTATTAAAATGGGCAGTCGAACTGGGGCAGTTTGATATTACATATTCACTGCGAACAGCAGTAAAGGGACAAGTCTTGGCTGATCTTATTGCAGAGTTCACCGAACTCCCAGACAACGAGCAGTGCGAAAAGCCTAGTGCGCCTGAGCCTCAAGATGAAGCTCCTTCGTGGAAGTTATTCACAGATGGGTCGTCAAACGAATCTTACGCGGGAGTAGGAGTGATCTTGATAACGCCAGAAGGGCATCGATTTCACTGCGCCATTAGGTTCGACTTCACAGCGTCAAATAATGAAGCCGAATACGAAGCATTGCTCGCTGGATTAAGAATGGCAAAAGACGTGAGTATAAAGGTGCTAGAGATTTACAGTGATTCACAGGTGGTAGTGAATCAAGTTCTAGGGGAATATCAACCGCGAGGCCTAAAAATGGTGGCCTACTTGAACAAAACTAAAGACCTGTTAGCCCAGTTCACGAAGTATACCCTCCATCAAATACCTCGAGATCAAAATTCAAACGCAGATGCCTTAGCCAAACTTGTGAGCGTGAAAGATGCTGACACTTTGAATATTGTGCCAGTGGAAAGATTGAGCGAGCCAAGCATACGAGCAAATGAAACCAATATGGAAATCTGAATGGAAGATACATGGATGGCGCCTTACCTGGAGTATCTTACAAATGGTGTACTACCGGCAGATAGGAACAAGGCCAGAACTCTTCAAAGGCAGGCCGCTAAGTATATACTGGTCGATGGTGTTCTATACCGAAGGGGATATTCCATGCCACTACTCAGATGCATTACACCAGAGAAAGCTAAGGAGCTAATGAAGGAAGTGCATGAAGGCTTGTACGGGGATCACTCTGGGGGGCAAAGTTTGGCGAAAAAGATTCTAAGGCAGGGCTATTTCTGGGCGACTATGAAAGAAGATTCAATGGAGTTTGTGCAAAAGTGTGATAAGTGTCAGAGATTTTCCAAAATCCCACGCGCAGCTCCAAACGAGTTAAAACAGATGTAGAGTCCTTGGCCTTTCGCAGTATGGGGTATAGACTTGATTGCATCCCTACCAACGGGAAAAGGCGGAGTGAAGTACGCAGTTGTAGCAGTCGACTACTTCACCAAATGGGCCGAAGCTAAACCACTCGCTACCATAACGAGCAAGAAAGTTCTTGACTTTGTCATCAAGAACATCGTTTTTCGATATGGTTTGCCTATAAAGATTGTCTTAGACAACGGAACCCAGTTTGACAGTGACTTATTCACAGACTTCTGCGAAAGGCACGGGATAACTAAAAGCTTTTCTTCAGTCGCGCATCCACAAGCAAATGGGCAAGTCAAAGCAGTAAATAAAATGCTTAAGGACACCCTGAAGAAAAGACTTGAAGAAGCTAAAGTAGCATGGCCAGAACAGCTGCCTGAAGTCCTCTGGTCGTATAGAACTTCTCATCGAACAGTGACGGGTCACACCCCGTTTTCCTTGGCATACATACGACCAGAGCCAAAATAGCCAACTATTGATGGAGTCCCTAGACTCAATTGAAGAAATATGAGAAAGAGCCCAACTTCGAGTCGCTGCGTACCAGCAAAAGGTCGCCCGGTATTTTAACTCAAAGGTGAGAGAGAGGAAATTCAACGTCAGCGACCTAGTGATACGATGATTTTTCTTGAATACCCGCAACCCCACTGCTGGAGTGCTCGGACCAAACTGGGAAGGACCTTACATGATTGAAGAAGTCCTTCATCCGGGCACCTATAAACTTGCATGCTTAAATGGAAATCTCGTTCCACGCTATTGGAATGGTAAACACCGCCGCAAGTACTACCAATGAACAGTCCTTTTTAAAGGACTGGCTTGTATAAATTTTTACTTTTTACAAGTTTCGAAAAAGGGTTTGCCATGTTGTATGGCTAATCTCTTATAAGTGTAAGATCTTTTTAAAGATCACTCGTAAAGACATGTTTTAATACGAGATTATAAGGGACTGTGCGCAGCCAGTCATTCTTGCCAACCTTTGTAAATTTATTTTTACAAGTATTTGTTCAATATGTGTGTTGTTTTGCTGCATTATAAGTGTTACGTTTCCTACCGAGCCGCAATGTTCGCATAGGTCGTGGTCAAGGCAAGTGACCAAGGACCTAAAGCTCCTCGATCACTTGGGGGGCATATAAGATACATCGATAGCAAAGCATACCAAAGGGTATGTAAACACATGAACAAAATGAGTGAAAGCATGCTACGGTACTTAGAGTATTTTTCAAAATTTATGTTTTGTTAAATCAAACCAAAGTACTATGCTAAGTTCGGTCATGCGAACAGATATTATAATAAAAAGAAACATTATAATATCAATAAGGCAATCTTTTACACCGCGAGCAGTATTGCTCGGATGTAATTGTTTAATTAAAAGTAAAAATCTTTTGCACCGCGAGCAGTATTGCTCAGATGTAATTGTTCAGTTATAAGTAAAAAAGCTTCCTTTGCAGCAATAAAAGTAAATTGTCTTTACAAGCAGACCCGTGGACCATATAAACAAAATAAAAGAAAGATAATTATTGAGGAGCAGGAGGGTCTTCAGGATTAGGAGGAGTACTTTGATCGGCCGGGGGACTAGCTTCAGCATCAGCAGCAGGAGCCTTAGCCTTAGCCTTCTCCTCTGCCTCCAACCGGATGGCGCACTACGCCATCAGAGTCCTCTTCAACCGCTCAGACAGGTAGTTGAAGTTGGCCTCCCTGTTGTGCTTCCAGAACTCGTAGAAGCAGAGGTGAGTGGCTTCTTTGTACCTCTTCAAATTCTTGACCCCTTCCTCCTCGAGCTCCTGCACTCGCTCCTCGAGCTTCTTCGTCTCTTCCCTGCTAGCGGTCAGATCAAATCCAAGCTGCTTACACTCTTGGGTGACAAGTACAAGAATTTCCCTCTATTTCTCCCGGGCCTCGTTGGCTTTCTTCAAGGCCTCTTGACTGTCCTGAAGCTCCTTAGTGAGAACAGCTTGGTCCTCACACATTTGTTCGTACTGTCTGGACAGCTCCTTGTTCTCCTCAAGCAGCTTGTCCTTGTCACCCTCAAACGCTTCCATTGTTTGGGCGATCCTGGAGTCAAAATTTCTACCCTGAGAAACCAACGCCCCAACACGGCGCCAGCCAGTAGTCAAAGTTAGCAGACCCTGGAAGACAAAAAAATGAAATAAAGTAAGGGAAAGAAATCATATATGAATAGAAAAATAACAAGAGGTTACTTATGCTAACTATCTCATTCAGCCCTCTGTTGACGACCTGGCCGGCGTCCATCGAAGCAGTGTCAGTGATGGCGGTTTGACTGCGTCTGTGCTTTGAGAGTTTGTATATCCTCTCTCAGACTGACCCGACCACAAGGCTGGGCAGGGAGCCTTCGGACGAGTTGTCCAATGCCTCCTTGTCGGCAGCCCTAGAAGAGGGCTGTGAATTAGCAAGTGTGGGAGTCGACTGCTCGGTGGGGGGCGGAGGTGTCATGTTCTCCTTGGAAGGGGCGGTGGCTAGAGCATCGTCTGTTCGAGCCTTCTTCGAGGGGGTCTTGCTGCTTTCCCCTCGAGTCCTCTTGCTATCCTTCTTTGGGACAGAAGAGGCAGCAGCAGCCTCGTAGTGCTCGAAGACATCCTCAGAGTCCATACCTGCACAAAAGGAAACAACTCGAGTGAGATTAAATGGTCATAGGGGGAACAGGGATAAAAGTAAAAGGATTACAAGTAAAGTACCCGGGCTACAACTACTGGTCGTAGCATTATTTACTGAACTACCTAGTTCCTGGAAGAAATCTGAGTTTAAAGAGGGAGCATTCCTAAAGTTTCCATCCCCATCAAATAGATGAGAGGGAATTGGCAAATGATTTAAAAGCGAGATTATTGTACCATTTACATCCGACAAATCGTCAGAAAGTTCGGTAGGCTCGGCAGCCTTTTGTTTCCCCTTACCCTCGGGGACCGAGGTTTTCTTCGCTCGATGGGGGACGGCAGGTTCCCTGATCGTAACTCCAGTTGGCCTCCTCCATGGAGGAGGTGCCTAGGGTTGCAGCTCGGGTTCCGCGTAGGCTTGGACACCATTCGCTAAGGGTTCATTCGTCGCAGATTAGGAGCCCCAAAGGCCGACCAGCCTAAGGTTAGCCTCGTTGACTAAGTTTTTTACACTCTTATCAGCATTTGGCATGCTAGCTAGGAGTGTTGCCCTTGACTCCATCCCTGGAGTAGGGATTGGACATAACAATGGGCCCGGAACACAGTGGAATGTCAAGATATTGTGACATAAAAACCCTAAGTGTAGAAGCTACTGGCAGAAGAATTTTTACCTCCTCAAGTGAAGGCCAGGTTGTCTGCAACTAGGTCAGGAGTAAGGAAGTATTTATGATGATACCTCCCCGCGTTAGAAATATGAGTGGTGTCAGACAAGAAAGTGCATCCGGTTTCTTGGTGGCAGAGATGAAAAAACCCCGTGCCATCTTGGTTGGGGTTGGACTTAAGGTCGAAAAGAAAATTGACCTCGTGGGGGGTAGGTACTGGCCATTTCTTGATTTTATAAAGGATATAGAGTGTGGCCAGCATTCTATATCCGTTTGGGGTGATCTAAAAGGGGGCAACTCCGAAGTAATTTGCTACCCCCTGAAAGAACGGGTGAAGAGGCAAGGTGGCACCCGCCTCGAAGTGAAACCGCGACCAGGCGCTATAGGCCCCGCCTGGCAGGTTGGCCTGCTGGTCGATAGAAGGTCTGACCAGGGTCACCCCCGTCAGGTTGTATTTATTTAAGTAGTTGGCGATCATCCTTATTGTCACCCTACTTTGGGGAACAACGTGTCACTCAACAGCTAGCTGGTCAGCATGACGAGGACGGGCACGCCTCTGGACATTGGTCTCAGGAGCAAATTCGCCTCGACCACTGGTCGAGGGGGCATCAGCAGAAGGCTGGCTAGAGGAGTTAGGGTTTTTCCTTTTTTGAGCTTTTGTTTTCGTTCGGGCCATTCTCTGATTGGGGACTGGAGGACGATTTGAGCTAGGGAAAGAAAAAGGGATTTTTGGTATCAAAGTAGATGGGTTCTGTTCGCATTCAAGTAGTTGGGCCAAGAGGTCGTCTTCAATAGGTCTTTCTCCTCCCCAAGGGTCTTGCATATGAACTGCAAACAGACAATGGAGGAGATAAGACACAGTCTGCAAAGTAGTGTGGAAGATTGGGATAACGTTGCTCGCATCTAGATAACCAGCAGCATCCTACTCCTACACTAAGTTCGGCATTAATGGTTTGAAAAATGGATCAGAAAGGAAGAAAAACTGTTTTCTGAAAGAGAACTTTTTCGACTCCTCAAGGGTGGGAAAAAAACTCAGTTTTTTTCACCTAGCTTAAAGGTTGAATTTTTCGTCGACCTTACGCCCTAAGCCTACGATCCTAACTATTAAACTAAGTCCTAACCTATACAAAGCATAAAGACGCCCTCTTACCAAGCAATGGAAGGTTTATAAAAAAAGATCCTCATAAAACCCTACTCAAGAACACAGAAATCACAGAGCATAGAAACGGCGTGCATGGCATAATGAAAAGTTTAAAAAGACAGAGTGATTACCTGGGCGAAGATGGAGATTCAGAAGAGAATGAAAAATTTTGAGTCGGAAAGATCGTCGGCTAGACGATTGGCTAGTTTCGAAGCTCTGTATTCTGAAGGCAAGGTTCTTGAAGCTCTTGACAAAGATGGTAAGAAAAAAAAATTATAAAGAAGAAAAAGAAGGTATTTATGGGGACCAAGGTATGGCCAAAAAGTAGTAATCATTACTTCCCATTTTCGAAACGTGGGGAAGTGTATAAGCCGTCAAATTGCCTTTTTGAAAACTGGAAAGGCTTGATTAGACATAATTATGTCACGGCTTTAAAAAACACACGGGGATCCTGACAGACATCGTGGGGATATGAACAGTTGTTTCCTTAAAGTTTCTTTATTGCTGGTCGCACTAAACAAACTTGGGGGGCAAATGTTATCCAAAAAATAGGCGTGGATGACGTGGCAAACGTTTGATACACGTGGCTAACATCTGGAAGAATTAGTGCTCGACTATCGACCAGGGAGACATTTATTGTCGCACCGTTCGATCTCTTCATACGATGAGCCTGGTTGTACGCATGATATACGCGGAGAAGATCTTATGCAGTTATGATAGTATCCGAAATTATCTCCCATGATTTCCTGAGTATCCGATTATTTAGGAAATAATATCTGCAACAAATTAATGTAAATCCTCCTTGAGCCTATAAATAGAGAAAGATAGCTCAAGGGAAAGGGATCTCTTCTTTTTTGCTTTCTGATCACTGAAGATTAGAGTGATTCTATTTGATATATTATCTTGTTCTTCAGAGGTTTGTGAAACTCATTGAACCCTAGTTCTTTGATCACTCCTTTGAATCCTATATCAATAACAATTCAAGTCGACGTAGGTTATTACCAGATTCTGGGGCCGAACCACTATAAACTCTTGTGTTCTTTATTGTTTCGTCATCATATTCTTTCCAACGTGTTTGTCCATATCAAGCATATTTGACTCCGTGTCAGTTGGCCAAAATCAGGGTCAACATATGTGATTTAATATATTTATATATGTATTATCATGGCTGGAATTAGTAAAAATTTTAAAAGACCCATTCCGCTGTGTAACTCTATTTACACTGTTAATACCAACAGATTTTTTGACGGATTTTCTAAGATTGCAACACCCTTGAAGAATCTAACTCACAAACAACAAAAGTTCCTTTGAAGCGAACAATGCGATGAGAGTTTTCAAAGTTTGAAAGAAAAGTTGATATTCACTCAAGTTTTATGTGTTCCAACAATAGAAAGCTAGTTTGTGGTATACTACGATGCCTCTAAGAATGGATTGGGATGTGAATTGATTCAGGAAGATAATGTGGTGGCCTACGCCTTGAGACAATTGAAGGAGTATGAGCAAAGGTACCCTACTCATGACTTGGAGTTAGTGGCCATATTTTTTGCTCTTAAAATTTGGAGACGCCGTCTTTATGGAGAGAAGTAAAAAATCTACATAGGCCACAAGAGTTTAAAGTATTTCTTCACTCAGATGGAGTTGAACATGAGCAATGAATGTGGTTGGAGCTTTCAAAGGACTATGATTGCGAGATTCTATACAACCCAGGAAAGGCCAATGTAGTGACAAATGCTTTAAGTAGGCACAGTTATGGGAGTGTCTCGACACTTATAGGAATATAGATGCCATTACAAAAGAAGATTGTTATGGTAGGAATCGAGCTAGTGACTTGGAGTATGTCAAGCCTCACCCTACAATCGATCTTATTAGAGCAGATCAAGGAGAAACAGAAAGGCGATGACGCGCTAGTAAAGCAAGAAGTGTTGATTCAAAAGGATGGCGACAATAATTTCACTGTCTAGTGGGGGATTGATGCATTACAAGGACAAAATATGTGTGCCCGATGATAAAGAGATTAAGGGAAATATAATGAAGTAGGTGCACACTACACTATATGTAGCGCACCAAAATCCTTGGGATTCATCAGGCCTAGCTACTCACCATGGGGTGCTCTAGTTTTGTTTGTGAAGAAGAAGGACGGTACTTTGAGAATGTGTATAGACTACAGGGAATTGAACAAGTTGACCATCAAGAATAAGTACCCCCTACCAAGGATTGATGACTTGTTCGATCAGCTGCAGGGTAAGACGGTGTTCTCAAAAATTGATCTTCGATCTGGTTATCACCAGCTAAGGATCAAGGATGAGGACATACCGAAGACAGCTTTCCGAACGAGGTACGGGCACTATGAGTTTCTGGTCATGTCGTTTGGTCTGACCAATTCCCCAGCAGCCTTTATGGACCTAATGAACAGAGTGTTCAAGGACTTTTTAGATCAGTTTGTTATTTTCTTCATCGATGAAATCTTAGTGTACTCCAGTTCAGAGGCAGAGCATGAGATTCATCTTCGACAAGTCCTACAAAGATTGAGGGAGCATCAACTGTACGCCAAGTTTAAGAAATATGAATTTTGGTTACCAGAAGTGACATTCCTTGGACATATTATGGGTGTAGATGGGATTTAGGTGGATCCATCTAAGGTGGAGGTAGTTAGGGATTGGCCGAGGCCAAGAAACGCCTTGGATGTGTGGAGTTTTATTGGTCTAGCTGGTTACTACAGACGGTTTGTGGAAGGCTTCTCGAAGATAGCGGCACCAATGACAGAATTGACACGGAAGAATTTGAAGTTTATTTTGTCAGACAAATGTGAGAACAGTTTCCAAGAGCTGAAGCGACGACTTATTACTGCGCCCGTGTAGACACTCAGTTACAGGAAGTTAGAGAGAATGTCTTAGCGGGAGTAGCTAAGGACTATTCTATCTCTGAGGTTGGTTTGCTTCGGTATCAGGGATGGATTTGTGTTTCGAATGATGAGGGGATCAGACGAGAGATATTGGATGATTCTCATACGACACCATACTCACTTCATCTGGGTACCACGAAGATGTACCAGGATCTACGGACGTTATATTGGTGGCCCGAGATGAAGAAGGATGTGGTAGAGTACGTAGCCAGATGTTTAACCTGTTAGCAAGTGAAAGCTGAGCATAAGTGACCAGCAGGGTTGCTTCAACCTTTGGGTATTCCTAAGTGGAAATGGGAGGATATTACGATGGATTTTGTGGGAGGTTTACCCAGAACTGTAGGGATTCATGACTTGGTGTGGGTGATAGTGGACAGATACACCAAGTCAGCCCATTTTCTCCCAGTGAGGTCAACATATACTGTGGATCAGTATGCATAGTTGTATGTGAGGGAGATCGTACGTCTCCATGGGGTTCCTAAGTTTATAGTGTCAGACCGGGATCCTATCTTTACCTCCAAGTTTTGGGGTTGCAGAAGGCTATGGGAACTCAACTGAAGTTCAGCACAGCCTTTCATCCTCAGACTAATGGACAGTCTAAGAGGACGATTCAGGTATTGAAAGATATGCTTAGAGCGTGTGTGATTGACTTTGAGGGATCATGGAGTAAGTATCTCCCGTTGATTGAATTTTCATATAACAATAGTTACCAATCAACGATTGGAGTGGCTCCCTACGAGATGTTATATGGAAGGTAGTGTAGATCATCCATTCATTGGGATGAGATGGGTGAGAGGAAGTATTTGGGTTCAGAGGACAAATGAAGCTATAAAGAAGATTCAAGCTAGGATGCTCGCCTCTCAGAGCAGACAGAAAAGCTACATTGATCCCAAGCGTAGGGACGTGGAGTTCCATGTTGGGGACTACGTGTTTCTATGAATTTCACCATTGCGAGGGGTGAGGAGATCTGGAAAGAAGGGCAGGCTAAGCCCTAGGTTCATCGGACCTTTTGAGATCCTGGAAAGGATCGGTCAGGTGGCTTACAGGTTAGCCTTGCCACCATCATTGTCAGGAGTTCATGATGTATTCCATGTTTCTATGCTTCGAAAGTACGTCTCAAATGCGACACATGTGTTAAGGTGTGAAAACCTGGAATTGCAGACAGATTTGGCTTATGAGGAGCAACCAGTTCAGATTTTGGATCGGAAAGATCAAGTATTACGGAATAAGATGATTCCTCTTGTTAAAGTGTTGTGGAGGAATAGTAGGGTTGAGGAGGCGACCTGGGAGCTTGAGACAACGATGCGGGATCAGTATCCCGAATTATTCAGGTAAATTTCGAGGACGAAATTCTCATTAGGAGGGGATAGTTGTAACGACCCAAATTTACTAATAAGGCTTAAGGGCCTTGATTAGTGTGTCGGGAGGGCATAACTGGATTATATGTGATTTAATGATTAAAAGCATGTTATATGATTATTTGAATATCTGTGATGCATGACTATGTGTATTTGTATGCATGTAGGCCCTGATTAGGTTAGAAGGGCATATTCGTAATTTTAGCCCGTTGAGGGCATAAATGTAAATAATTGTAATAAATTGTTGAGACCACATTATTATGTGGATATATTTGTAATCTGTGACTCGAGGCGATCTTAATGAGCGGTTTAACGAAAAAGTCACGGCGGGGATTTATACCCGGCTCGGGGCGAGTCCAAGGGTATTTTTGGGAATTTAGAGAATATATTGGAGTCTATTTTGATATTGAGGAAAATAATTAGTGATTAGTTAGGTGTCGGGAAGTAAGCGGTAAATATTAGGGACATTCAAGGAATTAGCAGGAATTAGGTGTACTGACTAAAATGCCCTTAAGATGTTTAAAAGTTTAGTTATAAGTGGGAGGGCAATATGGTCATTTGACTTGTAGGGGATAAGAGTTAAGTTTTCTTTATGCCTTAGTGGAATGTCTATAATTTGAAGGAAGTCTGAAAGAAAAGAAATAAAAGAAAAGGAAAGGAAAGAAGGAAGAAGGAAGAAGGAGATAGAAGTTTCTCTCTCTCGGTTTAGGTTTCTTCCTCATTTCTTGAGGGAATTTGGAGCTGTAACTCAGGAAGAGTCTGGGTAGGAGCTTGAGGCTAGGGTCCTTGGTTTGGCTTGAGGAGTTAGCAAGAGTAGTCCATCCATTCGAGGTAAGGTTTAAGTTTGCTTTTCAGTTTCTGGTTCTAATGTAAATATGGATTTTGAGCTGAGTTTTGGTGGGAATTCTAGGGAATTGAGGCTGAAGTTTTGAGGAGTGAAAGCTAAGGAAGGGTGGAGGATAGCCTAAGGTTGAACTTCTCTGTTTAAGGTAAGAAGGTCTAATCTTGGTCACTTGAATTCTGTGGTTTCAGTTGTTTTTCTTGTTGGGTTTCTGAGCTCTAGGTTCAGCTATGGTGATTTCCTTGATTTGGGGTGCATGTGATTGAGTTTTTCATGGTTGGGACTTATGGGATGAGTTAAGGATGTTGGGAGGCTTGTTTTGAAGTTTTGTTGAGTTTTGGAAAGGTTTGGCTCGGGAAAATTCGGAGAAAAATCTGTGCCGAGCTGTCCTGTGACTAGCGCTGTAGCGCTAGTCACTGGGCGCTACAGTGCTAGGCCTTGAAGCTCCAGAGCTTTTCGGCTCTGTTTGTAGCGCTATAGCGCACTCCTTAGGGCGTTGTAGCGCTACCCTGTTCCCAGAAAGGGGTTTTTGGGTTATTTGTTAGTGTTTTTTCCTGGGGGCTCGGGGTTTGATTCTACCACCCCGTTTGGTGGAATTAGGGCTTCTCGAGGGCTCGGGATTGGTCCCGAGGCTAGGTTTTGGAATTGAAGTTTGGAGTTGGTTGTAATTTGTGACCGTGACTAGGTTTACGCTAGGGCTCAGGCGAGATCGTGCTTGAGGATCAAATTGAACACAGCCAGCGAAATTTAAAAGGTAAGAAAACTGCACCCGGTTATGTATTTGTAATGGGACTAAGAGCTCCCTATATCTGTATGATGTCATAGATGGTATTATGCCATGGGACATGTGATAAAAAACCTAAGGGTGCCGTAAATAATACTTGCGCACAGGGCGCGACTCGGCTACTGGTAGCTGAGGACAACTTAATATTCACTGAGCTCGGTTTAAGCGGGTCGGAGTCAGTGGGATAAATAGAGGGTGCAGCCTAAGGGCGTTAACCCTAGTTATCATATATGAATTGAATATTGATATGAAATGATGTATTTGGTATGCTGAATACTTGAATAACATGAATGTTTGGACTGTTGAGTACATGTTTATGCTGTATGAGTTATCTGGTTGGTTGCTTGATGATTATGCTCTGTTATTGTGTTTTCTTGCTGGGCCTTGGCTCACGGGTGCTACGTGGTGCAGGTAAAGGAAAGGGCAAGTTGGACCAGTCCTGAGATGGAGAGCTTCGAGGCTGAATGTACATAGTCAGCTGATCGGCCGCCACGGCCGAGGAGTGATATAGGACAAGTAAAGCCTATTTGTCTATTTTGCCTTAGAGTGGCTAGTAATTGTATTTTAATTCTGAATCTTTTGTAAACGGTCTTTAACTTTACTATTTCAGGGATCCCATGTAAAATAAATGTTTAATTATTATAAATGAAACTTTTGAGGCCAAAATCTTTTAACCCTAGTTCAATTATAGTTTCAGTAACACGTTTTTAACTAATTAACTTGATTAGCAAGTCTTGCACCTTTATAAACACACAGGGTAACGGTCTTGGCTATCCAGGGCATTACAGTTGGCATGTATGAATAAGAATGTTATGTATCATGATACCTTTTGCGATATGAAAATGAGATGCTATTTTGTGTTGATATACTGGATTGTATGAATGTTGTATATTATGTAATGGTTGTTAGCATGATGAACGTGACACAAAAAAAAGGGGTTACTAAGGATGTGAAAACGTAACCCGAGTTACTAAGGATATGAAGACGTAACTCATAGGGCGAACGCGCCGAGGTTATTCAAGGACCAGAGATCCTGTTTACTCAAGATGTGACATGGACAATTTAGCGGGCCATGTTCACAAAGATATGATGTTATGTTTATGATGACTATGTATATGATGTTTATGTTATGATTTTATGCTTATGATGACTATGTAGATGATGTTATTTTTTATGATGATTATGTTTATGTGTACGATGATGATGGTTATGATAAAGACACTTATGATGTATGAAGATGTTTGAATATGAATATGTTTTGTCGTGTTTTATTTGTGTGTTAATTGTACTTCCTTACTAGGCTTTTAGCTTACCCCCTTACTTTCCATTCCAGATAGCAAATAGGATTTCTCTTTGGCACGCGTGGTGATGTGGGGAGTTCTATCGTCATGGTGTGTATGGCGTGAGGGCATCCTATGGACAAGAAACGATCAGTTTAAAATGCCATTTTCTAAAGAATAATGTTATGTTTATTTTTTTTAACTTTCAGAACTTATCAGTGGGACTTGATCTTTAATTATTTTTACAACATTGCATGAAAACTATTATTTTCCTTTTAAACTATTGGGCCCAACTTGCAGTTTTAGCAAGGCCCCACTGGGATTTTTTTATATAATAAATGGATTTCTTTTTATAAGTTATTAGCATGTAAAAGTTTTACAAGTACTAGATTAGGGCGTTTTACACTATATTCCCTACATCCTGGGTCTACTAAGATGTATAACAACCTAAAGATGTTGTATTGGTGGTCGGGAATGAAGAAAGACATAGCTGAATATGATGCTAAATGCCTAACTTGTCAACAAGTTAAGGTGGCATCAAAGACTGGCTGGTTTGTTACAACCTATTAGTATCTCAGAACAGAAATGGGAAGACATAGACATGGACTTTGTGGTGGGATTTCCAAGGACCACAAAGCATCATGATTCAGCTTGGATGATTATTGATCGACTCACGAAGTCAGAACATTTTCTTCTAGTTAAGACAACTTACACTTCGGATCAGTATGCAGAGTTGTATGTAAAGGAAATCATGCGACTTCATGGGGTACCGAAGTCCATCATATCAGATAGAGATTCAGTTTTTACCTCAAATTTCTGGAAGAGTCTAAAAAGGGCCATGGGTACCAGGCTAAAGTTTAGCACCACATTTTATCCTCAAATGATGGACATTCTGAGAGAACAATTTAAATCTTATAACAAGGGCAATGAGTTGCTACCTACCACTAATGGAGTTTTCTTATAACAATAGTTACCAGTCGACTATTGGGATGGCACATTACGAGATGCTTTATGGACGGAAGTTCAAGTCACCTCTTCATTAGGATGAGGTAGGAGAGAAGTGGATACTAGGTCTGGAAGAAGTTAGTGAAGTCAGTGAGGCGGTAGAGAAGATCATAAAAAGGATGTTAACTGGCCAGAGTGGATTGAAAAGTTATGCAGATCCGAAACGCTGAGAAGTTGAATTTGCAGTAGGTAACCATATGTTTCTAAGGGTATCACCTATGAAAGGCGTGATTCATTATGGGAAAAAGGGTAAGCTAGGCCCAAGATATATAGGTCCATTTGAGATACTGAACAAGGTTAGGCAGGTTGCATATCGCTTAGCTTTACCACCAGCCCTAGTAGATACGCACAACATTTTTTACATTTCTATGCTGCGAAAGTATGTGTCAGACCTATCCCATGTGTTGAGTTACGAGCCATTAGAGTTGAGATATGACCTAAGCTATGACGAGCAGCAGGTACGAATAATAGAAAAGGGAATCAAGGAACTTAGATTCAAGAAGATTCCACTAGTGAAGGTCTTGTGGAAGAACTGTTCAGCAAGGGAAGCAACCTGGGAGTTGGGGGATGACATGAGAAAACAGTATCCCGGGCTTTTTGGTGAGTCAAATTTCGAGGACTAAATTCCTTTTAAGGAAGGTAGATTGTAATATCCAGACACACACATTTTAATTATTGTTTATTTTAATTTATTTAATTCACTTATTTTTAATTTAATTATTTTGTTTTAATATTCTTATATATTGTCTTGTTTACTTGTTTAATTAGTTGTCACCTTATTTACTATAATAGTTATTCCTTTTTTTTTTTATTTATGTAGTTATTTACTTACCTTTATTTTATTTACTTATTTATGTCATGTTATGGTATGAGTTTATGGTTTCGCCTTATGAGGTTTTTTTTTATATTGATTGTTTGGTTTTATTCTCTTTACTGGGCTTTAGCTCACCCCCTTTTTCCCTCTCCACGGGCAAGAACTGAATATGTGATGGCATGGTGATTGGGGATTGTTCCAAGAAGGAGGATGTGCTCTGTGAGGGGACCCCATGGATGACAACAATCCTATGAACATCATAATTTATTTTTTCTAGTTTTATGAAATACATTTACTTTATGTTGGGACATATTTTATTTAAATTGCATGTTTTCGATTTATCTTTTATGAAACTCGGCTTCGGAGCATTAATAAAGACTTTTTTCTTTTGTATTAAAAATGTTTATTCAACGAATATGTCCTAGTTAAATTATGGTGTTACAGCTCGTGTGTCCTGTTGACGGTGAGAACTCGTCAACGATGTTAGGTCGGAACACTCAAAGCTTAGTAAGAAGATAACTAAATAAGAACTCAGAATGGACTGGAGGAAAAATAAGTGCAGACCAACAATGGAGTAAATATTTGTATATTGCTTAATAGCCTGAGTATATAGTGAATTTTCCAACCCCTTAGTTTGAGGGGTGGAGGTCTATTTATAGCTTGGCTCTAATGGCCTTCGATACAAGGTGGTCCTAAGGGACAAGAAGGTACTTGGGTACATTGTCATGGTAGTGGCATAGGTCGTGGTGGAGCAGAGGATCGTGGTGTCGGTGCTTGTTTGTGATCAGAGACATACAAGTCATGCCACCACTCCTCGTACTTCCACTACCTATCGAATACGGATGTCAAAGTCACGCCTTTATCTTCCTCAGTGTCGCACATCTCATATGCGTACGCGTGCCTCGTACCTCATGGTCCGTCTTACATTCCCAAGACACATATTTTCTCCAAGCTCCCTTGTATTTTTCTAAGTGTGGGAAAGCTTGAAAGCCATCATGAGTAGGTTACTTAGTTACCTTCCCTAACTCTAGCCTGATACCAAATGATGGTTGGGCCCTTACTAGTGCTCCTCATATGTATACTCAGGAAGCTCTAGAATTTATATTTTATGAGAAGTCGAAGTAAAGATGTGCCTCTCTAGTGGCACCTACTCTTGGGGGATAAGCGGTGCTTCTTAGGCGAGACATGGGTCATGTATAATGAGGCAAGGCACCTTCTGCGGGTCTTCATCCCAGCAAGATGCGAAGTCTCACAACGACCCTTGAGCGCAAGACACGGCGTCTCGCATAGCGAGGCTTATGGGCCTATGGCGAGGCATGCCTTTGGCTAGGGATGCTTTGGCAAATGACGTTTAGCCCTATGCGTGGGCGACATCACGATGGTCAGGCGAGATGGGTAAGGCAGGCGTGCGAGGCACCTCCTGAGTGGCCAAGGTACGATGGCCTTGGGAGGCGCCTATGGGGTTCGAGGTGCCGTCGCGTGGCCAAGTGGTGCTCAAGACGCTACTGCGTGAGTGAGGTGGTGTCCACGAGACCCGCCCTCGAGATGCTGCTATGTGGGCGACACCCTGCGAGCAAGACGTTGTTGCATGGGCGAGGTGGTGACCGCGAGACCCTACACGCGAGTCACTACTGCATGGGCGAGGTGGTGTTTGCTAGATCCTGCACCGTCGTGTGGGGGCTATTTCCACCCCAAGCATCTACTCTGAGGGCCACGAGGCGGGGATCTCGTTCAAGCGAAATTTTGGTATCCACATAGGCATGTGCGTGAGATGGGGGCATCTTGCATTTGCCTCCCATGGGCATGGAATGACCTCGTGAGGCCTGGTGCCTCGCAAATGTGTGGCCTCTTCGGCCTCTATCACGTACTTGACACCTTTGGTGCCCCTTAGCCGTTTAGTTCAATAAGGGACTGGACATTTTTTCCTTGGTGGATTTTTGGCATCCACACTTGCCCTCCAGTCTATAGGGAGGCCTTTAGGCGTTCTTGTAGACTCTTCTCTTTCTTTCTCTCTCTCTCTCTCTCTCTCTCTCTCTTTCTCTCTCTTGTACGTGCCATCTTTGTGACATTCATAGTGCAGGTGTTTTTCTCCATTTACAAGATATGGAAAAACATATTTCACGAGTGGCGACCCTTAGGACTCCTTTGAAGCTTAATTAATGCCAATCATTCTTTTATATAGATCCCAAGGGTGTCATTATTGTACAAATATTGGGCCACTGGAAGAAGCTTGAGGCACTTCTACTTGAAGAGCCAAAGAAGCATCGTTCGGACAAGGTTTGCTCTCGGGTGGTGCTCTTAAGTTGTTACCATGGGAGTTTTACGCGTATCTAGCGCTTGTCAGATTTCAGAGTGAATAGAGCTTTATCCATTCTTTCTTGTAGCCCCTTCGTCTTGTTGGCTTCTTCTTAAGCGGAGAATGATAGGCTTATTGCCAAGATTCGGGGACTTGAGAAACAATTTGTTGAGGCCATCACAAGATAGAAGCGGTTGTAGAGAAGATTTCATCTTCGTCTAAGAGTAAGAAAAGAGCAGAAGCTAAAGTTCTTATATGGAACAGAATCTTGGCCCCGACTTCTCCTCATTCGGTGACCGCAAGGTTACTAAGGTTGCCAAGTGGAGTGCTCATGATGGGAAACCATAAAGCTTTCTCCTGCCCCATCTTTTGGTCCCATGTGTGGGCAGCTTCTTTTATTTTTACTTTGATTTTGTTGTAATGTTGCTTGACTTATTTTACCTGAGATATTTTTCTGGATTTTGTGTTTTCTTCAAGAGGAACTTTTAAAGAGTTCCGCTACGTCTTATGCTTATCTGGTGATAGAGCATTATCATGTGCCTTTATGCACGCGGGTTTCTTACTAACACCCTTTTATTTTGAAAGGGTTCCCTTTGGGACCTCTCTAGTGTGTGTGATTAGTGTATGTTGGTGCACCTTGACTACTCGTAAGGATATGTTGGCCCTTTGGGATCTCGCTATCCTTTTATATATTTTTACGTGAGTGTTTTATTTTTTGCGAGAAGCGTCCTACTCGTCATTAGACATAGTACTATTTTTGCAAGCGTCTTCTTTGAGACCCTTTTTGCAAGCGTCATCTTTGAGACCCTTTTCATAAGTGTCTTCTTTGAGACCCTTTTCTTAAGCGTCTTCTTTGAGACCCTTTTTTAGTTTTTGAGGTGATCTTCCCTCGGGTTGGGACCCTTATAGGAAGATGATCCTTGCGAAACCTTGCGAACACCTATTTTCAAGGCCCTTTTTCCCTTGGTAAGGCAACTTGGTCGATCTAGACTTAGGGATCTTTCTGGGCTTCCCTTTCATCTTCTACGACGTGGTCCCTTTGCAGGATGGGTTTGTTCATGAAGAAGTCACTTTTGAGGGACCTTTTGACTTTTTTTAGATTCTATAAGGGTAGCTAATCCTTATAGATTCAAATTTTGTCTCATAAGGTTCACCGCTCTCACGTATATGTATTATAAGTACTTATATATACATGTCACAAGGCTAGACGCCTATTTCGCACTTGACCAATTACCTATTGAGGCTCGTGAGGCTAAGCGCCTACTTTGCACATGGCTAGGTGCCTGTTGAGGTTCGCAAGGCTAGGCACCTATTTTGCACATGGCTGGTTTCCTGTTGAGGTTCGCAAGGTTGGACACCTAATTTGCGTAAGGCGGGATGCCTGTTGAGGCTCTTGAGGCTAGGCACCTAATTTGCATAAGGTGGGATTCTTGTTGGGGCTTGCGAGGCTAGGCACCTATTTTGTACATGTTTAGGTGCATGTTGAGGCTCTCGAGGCTAGGCACCTATTTTTCACATGGTTGGGTGCCTGTTGAGGCTTGCGAGACTAGGCACCTATTTCGCACACAGCTAGGTGCCTATTGAGGTCAGATCAAAAACCTCCGAAGTGGTTTGTTAGATCTTTCTTGCCATGTACTTTGTTTTTCGTTCTCTCCGATATGCTTTAACAATTCCAGATCTCTGGAATTAGCTAGGTGACTTATTTAGATCTTTATGGGGGCCGATTGCGATGATTGGATGAATCCTGCTAGCTTCTTCTTTAAAGCCTTTTTGTAGTCCTCTTCAAATTTTCAACTTGATCAGTGACTCCTCTATCACGATGTTCTCTTCTACACAAAATTATCAAATGTATTGGTAGAAGGGTGATTGTAGGAAGGTTTACTTCCCTCAACATGCAAGTTCTTGTGGCTCTCTTCCACACGTATATACTTCTGTGCTCGTTTAAAGAAGTCATCTAAGTTTGTAACCTATCTCTTGAGCATGTTACCCCATAACTTGCTTCTTGGACGAACTCCGGCTGCAATAGCCATCTTGAGTTCCTCTTTAGTTGAACTTCCCAACTTTGTTGCTTCCATATTGAACCTATGGATATAGCTCTTCAGACTTTCATTCTCACCTTGTTTTTTGTTAGGGAGGCTGGTAATTGGCATAAAGTAATCACAGGCTGCATTGTGTTGCAGAAGAAATTCACCAGAGAATTGCTGTCACGACTTGATTGTTCCTGGCCTTAACCTCTTGAACCACTTGTACGCAACTCCTTTAAGTGTAACGACAAAGCAATGGCACTTTGCTCTGTCGTTGACCCCCCTTAACCTCAACAAGTTATTGCATGAGTCTAGGTGATACTTTGGATCCATTGTACCCTCGTACGGAGTTATGCGAGGCTCTTTGAAGCTGGTGGGGAGTTGCTTAACCTGGATCTCCTTTTTGAAGGGTGAATCATGGTCAAATTCTTAGTCATCTCCGTGCTCCCCAGGTGCAGTGATAATCTTGCCTCGAGGGCTTTGCATTTCGATGTCAAGTTCCCTCCTCTTATTGCTTAAGGAGACTTGCGGGTTCTCAGACTAAACCCTTGATTTTGTTGTGTCCCTCGAGGGAGCTGCAGGGGAAGTGGTTTTTACCTCGGACCCTCTTGATTTAGATTTCTCCCTCAGGTCAGGTGAAGCTTTTGTGGGGGTAGTCTTGGGTTCGCACTTCCCGTAGGTGGGGTTCGTGCCGGTTTCGCCACTGGTGCACAATCTTCCTCGCGTTTTGGGCGAAGGGTACAAAAAGTGGAGAGCTGCGTTTTGTCACTGTCCATGGGTATGGTGGTTTCTCCTCGTGCATGATTTTTTCTCCTATGCTGGGGAAGGGGCATGCTTGACCTTCCTTGTAGTAGGTCATTCAACACCTCCTGCATGTTCTCTATTGTGGCTTCTTGCCTTTGATTTTTTATGCGCAACTTGCGTATCTCATTCTCGTAAAAGCGAGTTCTGGAACTGTGACTCACAGAGTGAACCCGCAAACTATTGTTGGGATTGTGCAAAGAAGGGCATGGATCCCGGTGGCCGGAGCGTGGTGCAACCGGTGGTTAAGGAGGAGGGTGCGTACTCAAGCCACCCACACGGGTAGTAGATGGTTCATGATGACCTCACCTAGGTTGGACCGCCGGGAGTGATGCCTCCTTCTCCCCTCCAGGGGTTGAATGTTCCTCCTGCATGCCTCTATTCTCAGGTTGTGGAGGGTAGATAACTCTACAAAATAGAGTTATTTTACCACTTTTTATGTGCTAATTATTGCTTAATTCTTGAGTTTTTTATTGATTTATTAAGTTTTAAAGTAATTTTGAATTTATTGGGTTTATTTTGATTTTATATATTTTTGTGTGTTGTTAAAGTTATTTTGTTGTAAAATGTTGTAGTTAATTATTTAAATTATTGTGTCTAGTTAGAAGTAAAAAAATGTATGTTTTATTGAAACTAAATGTTTAATTAAATTAAATTTCAATTAATATTTTCAATGAATTAATATGATTTATTGGATAATTGAAAATATTTAATTTTGATTTAATTTATGTTTATTTTTTTAGGGATTTCGGTGTATTTTTGCTCTTGAAAAGCAAGAATAATGAAGAAAAAAATGGCATTTCAAGGAAAAGAAAGTAAAAATGTGGCATTTTTCTTAGGCCCAAGGAGGCCTGTCCAGATCCGGCCCATTTGCCTCCAGCTGAAGTAGCTTCCTCTCCTTCCCAGCAGCCCACGGTTCCAGCAGCTTCCCAAATGCCTCACCTCATTTCACCAAACCGCAGCCACAACCGCACCAGTTGCTAGCTCCCCAGGCCTAACAGCCTGGCCCGTTGCCTCCCCTGGATGACCCATGGATCCAACCAAGCCCGCCTGGCCATTTCCCAACAACACCAAAAGCCACCCACCTGATGCACCCATTCAAGATCCCCACGCCCAGCAGCTTCACGGTCCAACAGCCCCTTTTTCCAGCTGTTTTATATTGCCTTGAGTCCATAAATTACACCTTGTCTCCTTGTCCCTTTTGTTTAAAAATACCATTTTTTACCCAAACTTTTCTACGCATTTTACCCCAAAACATCATCATTACACCCTAAAATTTACCCCTATTTTCCATATTATTATTAATTTAATTAATTTAAATTGATTATTTTAATACTCATCTTTTGGCTATAAATAAGGGATTTGAGTGCTTAATTTTAGAGGGGGGTTACCACACTACACATTCTACACTTTCAAAACCTCTCAATTCTCTTCATCTTTTTCTTCTTTTTCGTCATTTTTCCTATGAGTTTTTAGAGGAAAAATTTGGGGGTTCATCCTCCAAATTTTCCTATTTATGTTTGTAATTTTTAGTTTGTATTGGCTATTTTAGTTATGAGTTTCTAATCTTTTTAAGATTATTAAGGTGATGATGAAACAATATGTAACTAGATAGTATTTATTTTGTATGTTGATTTCCCATTTTGTGCAACAAAGTTTATGGAATTTTCTTCTTCAAATATCTTCTTTCATCTTAAATATCATGTATTTTGGATTGTTAGCACATATTTACACTTTGTTCTTCATTAGTGCAAAAACATAATATTCTTTGTGTAAGATGTATCATTAAATTGTACACATCCATGCTTAGAGCAAAAATATTATGTTTTGCCTTATAAATAATGTTCATTGATTTATTTGTTATTTCATTAGATTGATTTACATCAAACACTTTGAAATTATAACTTTTTAAAAAGTGAAGAAAATTCTTATCCTTTTAGAAGTAATTTGTGCTTAAAATTATAAATCTATTTGAAAAATGATAGTTTGATTTATTTTAACAATCATTAAAACTTGGGAATCAATGTACTTATAAATATTATTGAACTTATATTTTGTGTATTCTAATCCTTAATAATCTTATTTTACCATCTTGATTTCTAATATTAATTTATTTTTATTTATTGTCTTTAATTTCTTTACTATTATCTTTTATTTTATTTTCATTATACAAAAATCTCATCAATCTTTGGAGCTAGGTTAGAATTTATTAATTTTGGTTTAAAATATTTTTCTTTTTTATTTTAGACAACTCCTTTGGGTTCGATCTCGTGCTTACACGAACATTATATTCCATACACGATTCGTGTGCTTGCGAGTATAAATTTTTAAAACATACCCGTTTTGGGTCCATCAAGGGTCTCTTCTAGAGGCTTTTAGTTGGCCTCCGTCAAGGTGGATCTCAGCACCCGTAGTCGTTTTGAACGCCTTGGCATTTTTCTTGTCAAAATTGATGGAAGAACAACGGCTTGATAGTCGTCCTTCTCACAGACGACGCCAAACTATTGACGGTGAGAACTCATCAACGATGTTAGGTCAGAAAACTCAAAGCTTAGTAAGAAGATAACTAAATAAGAACTTAGAATGGACAGGAGGAAAAATAAGTGCATACCAACAATGGAGTAAATATTTGTATATTTCTTAATAGCCTGAGTATACAATGAATTTTCCAACCCCTTAGTTTGACAGGTGGAGGTTTATTTATAGCTTGGCTCTAATGGCCTTCGATACAAGGTGGTCCTAGGGGACAAGAAGGTACTTAGGTACACTTTCATGGTAGTGGCATAGGTCGTGGTGGAGCAGAGGATCGTGGTGTCAGTGCTTGTTTGTGGTCAGAGACATGCAGGTCATGCCACCACTCCTCATACTTCCACTACCTGTCGAATAAGGATGTTAGAGTCACGCCTTTATCTTCCTTGGTTTCGTACATCTCGTACCCGTACGCGTGCCTAGTACCTGATGGTTCGTTTTACATTCCCAAGACACATATTTTCTCCAAGCTCCCTTGTATTTTGCTAAGTGTGGGAAAGCTTGCAAGCCATCATGAGTAGGTTACTTAGTTACCTTCTCAAACTCTAGCCTGATACTCGGGAAGCTCTAGACTTTATATTTTATGAGAAGTCACAATAAAGACGTGCCTCTCTGGTGACACCTACTCTTGGGGGATAAGCGGGGCTTCTTAGGCGAGACATGGGTCATGTATGATGAGTCAAGGCGCCTTTCGCAGGTCTTCATCCCAACAAGATGCAGGGTCTCACAGCGATCCTTGAGTGCAAGGCATGGTGTCTCGCATAGCAAGGCTTATGCGCCTATGGCCAAGCATGCCTTTGGCTAGGGACGCTTTGGGAAACGACGTTTGGCCCTATGCGTGGGTGACATCACGGTGGTCGAGCGAGATGGGTAAGGCAGGCGTGCGAGGCACCTCCCGAGTGGCCAAAATACGATGGCCTCGCGAGGCACCTATGGGGTGCGAGGCGAAGTTGTGTGGTAGAATGTCGTATGAGACGCTGCTGGATGGGCGAGGTAATGTCCTCGAGACCCTGCGCATGAGACACTGCTGCATGGGCGAGGTGGTGTCCGCGAGACCCCGTGTGCGAGACACTGTTGCGTGGGAGAGATGCGTCCGCGAGACCCTGCTGCGTGGGCGAGGTGGTGTCTGCGAGACCCTGCGCGCGAGACGCTTCTGCAAGACCCTACAGCTTCATGTGGGGGCTATTTCTACCCCACACATATATTCCGAGGGCCACAAGTCGAGGTCTCGTTCAAGCGAAATTTTGGTATCCACAGAGGGATGTGCGTGAGATGGGGGCATCTCGCATTTGCCGCCCATGGGCATGAAATGACCTCATCAGGCCTGGGGCCTCACAAATGTATGGCCTCTTCTGCCTCTATCATGTACTTGACGCCTTCAGTGCCCCATAGTTGTTTACTTCAAGAAGGGACCGGACCTTTTTTCCTTGGTGGATTTTTGGCATCCACACGTCCTGGAAGCACGAATGCATGCCCATAAAGCTTAGTCTGTGTTGGGCTTCTTTTGCAACCCAGAATTTATTTTTCATTCCAAGTTTGACTAGAATATTTTAGAACTCTCTCGAAACCTATATGGGAGATCTCATTCTCGCCTTACATGAAAATTACTTAAATTTGTTTGGATAGTTACCCAAAATTGACTTTTTTTGGCAATTACCCAATCTTGTTTGCTTGATTCTCAAGCACTTAGTCCCTCTTGAAGGCTATAAATAGAGGGCTTCACCTCAATGTTCCATACACCATTAAAAAATTCTCTCCCAATTTTTAAAACTTCTCTCTCTCTCTCTCTCTCTCTCTCTGTTAAAATTCTCATGGTTTTTTTATTGAAGCTTTTTTGAGTTCTTACCATCTAGCATCGAAACTTTCTTAGTCCTCAGTCAGATCTTGGTGGTGTTCTTAGGCATTGGTCAGTTCGTTGTGAGTAGAAGCAAGGTGCTTAATTGCTGGTTATATATTGTTTCATCCTGGGAGACAAATGTCGTTAGCAATACTCAAGAACCCAGTGAGGAGGCATAATTATTTTAAGGAGATAGTGTGGTACACTAGACTCGGTTTTACATGAAAGCCATATGTATAATACATGTGCTTTATATTATTTTTATATAATATTTTTCTCTGTTCATCTCCACTTCTCACAATATATGTTTATGTTAGTTATTTCATATCAACATCACATGCTTTTTATTTTTATTATAGGCAATATCACATGCCTAATTTTGTAACAGTCTTAAAAATTATTTGCTAAATGTGTGTTTGTAATATCTAGATCCGTAGTTTATTTTAATTTAATTTTTGTTGTTATTTATTTTAATTATTGATTGCATGCTTTGAATTAATTGTATGTGATAAAATGTGTGCACATGAGTGTGTGACTAGCCTACTTAGGTGTGTGGTGTGTGAAAAGGATTAAGAGGTGTTCACATTGATTTTTAGATAATCAATGAGAAGCAAGAATGGAAATCTGGGCTATTCAATGTCAATTGAGGAATTAATATGATTATGATTTGATTGAGAATTTTCTAGTTGGCTTAGAGCTTTATTTGGTAACTCAAGGTGTCTTTATTAAGCTAATTTTTTAAAATTGATTAAGGGATTATAACTCATTTAAGTATGATTAGTATCAAGGCAATAAAGGATGATCAAAGGGTGAATCTTTCTATTGATAGTGATTTTTAAATTAAGATGTTGAAGGAAAGGATTTCGAGAATCATGATGATCGAAAGTGGAATCATGAACTTGGTGCAAGAATTAGGCTAGGTTGGTAGTCTTTATGATAGTAATTAAGAATGGAATCAAGTGTGTTAATGGTGATTAGAAATTTAAGATCAATTAACATTTATGGTTGATTGTTAGTTAGTGATTTCGAAAATCATGGGGATTGGAAATCAATCAAGAACTTGACTTTAAAAGAGGACTAGATTCGTGAGAAAAATTAGAGAAAATCGTGGGAGTGATCAATGCTATGAAATCAAGCTTTTATGATGATTTGGTAATTAGGATCAATTCAATTTAATGTAAAATTGGTGGCTAAGACATTTGGAGCCTATATAAAGATAAGACTCACTTCTGTTTTTTCTTTTACGTGAACTAGAGAGAAAGATAAAAAGAATCGGTGTGAGAAACAAAGAGAAGAGAGAAAGAGAGAGAGAGAGAGAGTGGAGGCCGAGAGGTGGAGCTCAAGATCTAGGGCTCAGGTTTGGACAGAAAGTTTAAGTTAAAATATTGATTTTATGGTTTAGTCTTCAAGTTCATTCTCTTCTTGTTCTTCTGATGGTTATTGGAGAGGAATGGTTCTTATGGCTAGGATTCGAAATCTCTATGGTGGTGGTGCTTCATAGTGGTTTGGCCTACACATCTACTTAAGGTGTCTTCGTTACCTTCGAAGGTTGATTAGTTTTGGTGTTAGGATAAGATTGATTTATGGGAATTGTATAAAATAAAGCTACGTGTTGTGTGGCTCATGCAAATGAGTTTTTGGGCCTGTTACTGAGCTATTTAAGCATGATATTGTCTAAATAAGGTTATTATTATTTTATGGATAAGCTTTTATCGTTAAGCGGGATCATTTTCTTTTTCAAAGACTCAACACACACGCTAATGTAAGGAGGTTAAACATGTTTGCTTCATTGTTATTGTTTATGGAATGCACGTTATATGCTAAATGTTTCAGGGCACGTACTTGGGAAGGTAAAAGATGGACAAAGGTTGTAATAGTTTTGACCAAAGTGGTCATAGAGATGACCCAATGCTTCCTCGTAGTTATCTCTCTCATTTATATGTGTAGTATGTACATAGGTTTTGCATAATGATGATGTTTATGGTTATTTTTATAATGATGATTTTTATGATGATGATGTTTGTTTTTATGTTAGGATATGTTTATGAGAATTCTATGTGTTTGGTTTACTCTCCTTACTGGGTTGTTTAGCTTATCCCCCTTACCTTTCTCCTTAGAGGAAATTAGTGTATGTCTTATAAGTTGTGTGGCGAGTTAAGATCGATCCACAATAGAAGTGTGTATCCTATGGTGAGCCAGATGGACGAACAAAGATAAAGAATGCTATAGAGTTATAATCTATTTTTATCATGATTGTAATTTTGTAATGAAAGGCCAATGGATGTCATTTTCTTTAAAGCTCATGGACTACATTTTTTTTTAAACACGGATCCGACCTTGTGCATGTTTTGATTAAATGATCCACTGGATAATTATTTCATATTTTTGTAAAATTGTCACCTTTATTTAAATATTGTTCATATTTAAAAGTTAGTCAATTTAGGGCGTTACATTGTGGTATCAGAGATGATCATTCATAATGGCTCATAGGATTCTCACGGTATACACACGAAAGACCAGAAAGATCACGCTCGACAGATTGTAAGTGTTTGGTTATGTTTTTATATTCATGTTATGTTATTGGATCTTGGATTGTTTAATGGGTTTTGGTAAAATTTTGTTATGCTTGCTTGAATGATTGTTAAAATATTTATGCATGCATAGAAATTAATTTTCTCTTTGCCTAGAAATAAGTTCTTTCTATAGGCTTTACGCACTAGTGTTTTGCTATGCCTCCAAGATGTTCGGTGATGATTAAGGGGAGAATAGCAACAAACAGGTTAAAAAGTAGGGGTGTACTCGTAGTCCCAAGTGTTGAGTGTGATTCTGAAGTTCCTGTAGCGCCAAGTGAGAACTAATTGGAAGGATAGTGGCAAGATTAATGAGCAACTGAAGAGTCGTAATGAAGAGTTGGCTCGTGCCAGGAAAAAAGGATCCCATGTACAACAGGTTCCTAACATGGAAGTGATATTGACAACTAGATGCAAGTACTTAGGTATGAAATGGTGTATGAATAATTTAGGAAATTATATAGAACGAATTTAAAGTGGGCTATGTAACAATTATGAACCGAGATTAAGGTATGATGAGGATCAAAAATAAGTACCCATATTATGTATATTGGACGAACTAAGTTTATGAGATACTCACAACCAAGGGATGGTTAAAAAGGGGCAAGTCCAAAAGAGGACGTGTTGGTAGACACAAACGGGACAGACACGTTAATTCTTATATAGATAAGAGAATACATGTATAAGAAAGGAAATGTTGTCCAAATTGCAAACGAAGATATCTCAGAGAATGCAAGGCACATTCTCAAGCTTGCTATGGCTGTAGACATAAAGGACATATGAAGAAAGATAGTCCACAAAGAATGCATGAGGTACAACTTCAGGCTTGGACATGTATCGAAGTGGAAACAAGTAAAGCAAGGATGTAGGGTCAACTTTTTTACAATGGATATACTTATGATTTAGAGCGAAGTTCCGTTTATAGATAGATAGATAGAATCTATACCTTATGGGGTATTTAGGGAGATTTTCTCCATGATATCTACCATTTAGGGGGTGATATTGTTAATTAGGTAGATACATGCGATAACAAAATATTTGATCGAGCTGGACGCGAGCAACCATGCCGCAACAATGGAGCATTATCAACAAGGAAAAATAGGCTAAAAGGCAGAGTTACTTCGGGAAAGGTCATGTGGCCATTCATGGTGGTTACAGGAAATTCCAATCATGATCGAAGACAAAAGTGCCCAAGAAAACTTGATTGAATTGGACATGATGGAATACGATGTAATTCTTTGGATTAATTAGCTAGTGCAGTATGGAGCAACCATCGATTGTCGAGGGAAATCAGTGGTGTTCAAGCTGGATGAAGGAGAGTTGTTCAGCTTCAAGGGAGAAATGCCGGGATTCTGAACACTAATTATCTCAGCACCAAAGATGAGGTACATGATCCATAACAGATGTTAGGCATACCTTGTGAATGTCTTGGATAAGACAAAGAAGACGCAACTAAAGCCTCAAGATGTTCGAATAAGCATGTGAGTTCCCAAAAGTATTCCCAGAAGACATACCAATTCACCTTCGAATAAAAAAAATCAAGTTTGTAATCGAACTAGGACTAGAGACTGCACCAATATCAAAGGCACCATATCAAATGGCACCAGCAGAGATGAAGGAGATAAAGCTACAACTACAGGAGTTGTTCGACAAAAGGATCATAAGACCAAGTTATTCTCCATGGGGTCCACCGATGTTGTTTGTCAAGAAGAAAGGCAGAAGTATACGGATGCGCATCGATTACAAAAAACTCAACAAGGCCGATATAGAGAATAGGTATCCATTACAACAAATTGATGACCTTTTTTACCAATAACAAGGAGCAGTAATGTTCTTCAAAATAGATCTAAAGTTAGGGTACCATTAGCTAAAGGTGAAGGAAGAGAACATTTCCAAAACAACATTCAGAACTCGATATGGACATTATGAGTTCTTAGTGATGTCATTTGGACTCATTATCACCCCACCAGCATTTAGGGATTTAAATGAATCAAGTATTCAAAGATTATTTTGACAAGTTGTAGTAGCGTTGATGGAAGATATGCTGATCTACTAAAAGGCTGCAACCGAACATGAGGAGCACCTTCAAATGATATTAAGCACACATAAAGGACATTAGTTGTATGCAAAGCTGATGAAGTTCAAGTTTTGATTAAAAGAAGTGGCATTTCTAGGTCATATAGTGTCCAAGAAAAGATTGACCGAGGTCAAAGAACGCAACAAATATTAAAAGTTTTCTTGGCCTAGTAGGTTATTTTCGAAGGATTCTCCAAAGTTGGCAATGCCACTAACCAATCTCACTCGTAAATAGCAGAAGTTAGCCTTGTCTGGAAAGTGCGAATGGAGTTAGAAAGAACAAAGAAAAAGTTGATTCGGCTCCAGTGTTGTTGTTTACATAGTAACGATGAGAAGTTGGAGTATAGTGTGATGCATCCAAAACTAGGATTGGGGTGTGTTTTTATGTAACACAATAAAGTAGTAGCATATGCCTCAAGACAAGCCGACGGAGTACGAGCACATATACCCCATTCATGACCTTGAGTTTGAAATGGTGGTCTTTGTTTTAAAGATTTTAAGGCACTATTTGTATGGGGAAAAGTGTGAAATCTACACACACCACAAAATCCTAAAATATGTCTCCACTTTGAAGGAACTGAATATGGGGCAACGGATATGGTTAGAGTTGGAAAAGATTATCATTATGAAATCCTATACCACTTAGGGAAGGCCAATGGGGTGGTAGATGGATAGAGTAGGCACAACTATGGGAGCAACTCTGTGCTCAGTAAGATAGAGATGCCACTTCAAAAGGAGATTGTGATGGCATGGATTGAGCAAGTGACCAAGAGTATGTAAAAAATATCACCTTATAATTGATGCTACTAGAACATATTAAGGAGAAACAGAAAGAGGATGAGACGCTAGTGAAGCCAAAAGCATTGATTCAAAGAACTGACGATAGTGTGTAGGGGATTGATGCATTACAAGAACAGGATATGCGTGCTTAATGATAAGGAGCTTAAGGATTGCATCATGAAGGAGGCACACATGACACCATATTCCCTATACCATGGTTCCACTAAAATGTATAAAGATTTGAAGACACTGTATTAGGGGTCAGGGGTGAAGAATGACATAGCTGAATATGTTTCCAGATGTCTTACTTGTTGTTGCGATATTTTTTCTATGCAAGTGCACACAGTTGCAATTTGTAATAAAATGGTAAAGAAACCAAGTATCGTCCTCAAGGACTGAATTATCAATTACCAATCAATTAATTTCTCTTTCTATTTGATAAATTAAAATTCTTGATTTTTGTAAACACAGCAAAAGAAACTGTAAGGTTCAGAAACAATAATTAAAAATTAAATGGAATAACAACTAATAGTAACACTTTTGATTTAACCACTGTAGAAACAATTAGGATATTTAATCTCATCAACTATCCTCCCTATTATTCCCTAATGCAAAATATGAGTTCTTCTTCTTTTTGCCTAATTCAATTAACAAGTTGATACAACAGCCTATAATCATACTATGAATTATAAACTCAACCTAGGTGACAATTTCCTATATTTCTATGGTAAATTGAACCACAAAGGTAGCATTAATCTTGACAACTTAATAAACAGTTACACAATTAATTCAGATACTTTTGTTCCAAATTAGAATTATGTCCAATATAACCACAGCAGATTCAAATCTCACTTCTCATATTTTGACTTAAAAACATATATATATGACTATAGATGGCCAATCAATAATCAGTCTATAAGAACAGGTTATATGGAATTGAAGAAGAAGAGAATTGAAATTGCATTAGTTCATAATAGGGATTCAAGTGATTCAATTAAACATCCTAAACAGAAAATTAGTTCATAATCATAATGCTAATCACAACGAAAATTAAAGATAACATCAGAAAGTAGAAGAAAAACATGTAGATAAAAATACTCCAAGCCTTCAGCCTTCAAGCAAGAACTTCTCCCCAAGTCCGTACGTCAATTTCTTCTCTGTTTTTCGCCTTATAAAAACCTAGGATTCAATTTTTAAAAGAGGCGGGCCGCGGCTCTACATACACCATGCCGCGGCCCATGTCTAAATTCCTGGGCGAAAGGTTCTCTCCATGCCGCGGCCCTAGTCAGCCATGCCGCGGCCCGTGTCGACGAATTCTGGGTTGATGCCCATCTATGTCGTGGCCTTCTCTAGCCATGTCGCGGCCCGTGGATCTCCTTCAAAACATTGGTTATATTTCACCACCTAGCCGTGGCTCTACTTTGCTCATGCCATGGCTCTTAGGGGATTTCTCAATTTTTCAAGTTTTCATCCCAAAAATTCACCAACAATTCCAAATTATGTTGAGATCTATTCTTTCTCAAAATATGTTGAAAAACTTGGTTATTTCTTCCCTTTCTTTGACATTTTCCTCCAAGTGTTCAATTCTTCCTGATATTCACCAAGACAAACAAACAAAGCATAAACCCGCACTAAATGACAGAAAAATGAAATAAAAGACTACTTAAAACATCACCTAAACATGACAAAAACTAGACTCAACACTTGTTAGCAAGTTATGGCGGAACATCAAAAACCTGTTGGGTTATTACAAACCATAAGCATCCCATAGTGGGAATATGAGGACATAGACATTGATTTTGTGGTGAAATTACCCCGAATCACAAAGCACCATGACTCAGTATGTATAATAATTGATCGGCTCGTGAAGTCAGCACACTTTCTACTAGTGAAAATGACTTATACTGCGCATCAATATTCAGAGTTTTATGTAAGTTAAATGACGCGACTTCATGGAGTACCAAAGTCGAGTATATCATATAGAGGTTCGGTGTTTACCTCTATATTTTGGAAGAGTTTCCAGCAAGCTTTAGGCAGGAGATTAAGATTCAGTACAGCATTCCATCCACATACTTATGGGAAATCTGAGAAGACAATACAAATCTTAGAGGACACATTAAGGTCCTTCGTACTGGACTTTTTAGAATCATGGAGTCGTTATCTACCTGTGATTGAATTTTCATAAAACTATAGTTATCGATCAACTATTACAATGGCTCCATATGAGATGTTATACGGTCAAAAGTGTAGGTCACCTATTCATTGGGATGAAGTAGGTGAAAAGCAAATGTTGGGACCAGAAGTAGTTAAGGAAGCCAGTGAAACGGTTGAAAAGATTAGGACAAGGACGTTAACTGCCCAAAGTAGACAAAAAGAGAGTTATGCAAACTCAAAGCACCGAGAAATGGAATTTGTAGTAGGTGATCATGTGTTTCTAATTGTATCACTTATGAAAGGATGTATGCGTTTCGGGAAAAGGGGTAAGCTAAGCCTAGATTTATAGGTCCATTTGAGATTTTGGACAAAGTTGGAAGGGTTACTTACCTCTTAGCCTTACCACCAGCCCTAGCAGACGCACATAATGTCTTTCATATTTCTATGTTGTGAAAGTATAAGTTAAACCCATCCCACGTGTTAAGTCACTAGAGTTAAGACAAGACCTAAGCTATGATGAACAACATGTGCAAATCATAGAAAATGGAATTAAGGAACTGAGTTCAAGAAGATTCTAATAGCCAAGGTCCTGTGGTAGAACTGTACTGCAAGAGAGACAGCGCTGAGAATTAGAGGATGACATGGGAAAGCAATACTCTGAGCTGTTGGAAAGTCAAATTTCGAGGACAAAATTCCTTTTAAGGAAGGTAGATTATAATATCTGGATGTGTATTTTATTTTAATTTATTTGTTGATGTTATTTACTTCATTTATTGATTCAATCCTTTTAATTAATTGTATGTGATAAAATGTGCACAAGAGTGTGTGACTAGCCTACTTGGGTTTGTGGTGTGTGAAAATGATTGAGAGGTGATCACATTGATTTTTAGATAATCAATGAGAAGCAATAATGGCAATCTTGGTGATTCAATGACAATTAAGGAGTTAATAAGATTATGATTTGATTGGGAATTTACAAGTTGGCTTAGAGCTTTATTTGGAAACTCAAGGTGTCTTTATTAAGCTAATTTTCAAAAATTGATTAAGGGATTATTACTCATTTAAGTGTGATTGATATCAAGGCAATAAATGATGATCAAAAGGTGATTTTTCTTTCTATTGATAGTGATTTCGAAATTAAGAGCTGAAAGAAAGGATTTCGATAATCATGGTGATTGGAAGTGGAATAGTAATTAAGAATGGAATCAAGTGTGTTAATGGTGATTAGAAATTTAAGATTAACTAACATTTATGGTTGATTGTTAGTTAGTGATTTCAAAAATCGTGGGGAATGGAAATCAATCAAGAACTTGACTTTAAAAAAAGACAAGATTCATGAGAAAAATTAGAGAAAATCGTGGGAGTGATCAATGCTATGAAATCAAGCTTTTATGATGATTTGGTAATTAGAATCAATTACCATTTAATGTAGAATTGGTGGCTAAGACATTTGGAGCCTATATAAAGAGAAGACTCACTTCTCTTTTCCCCTTTACGTGAACTAGAGAGAAAGAGGAAAAGAGTGGGCGTGAGAAATAAAGAGAATAGAGAGAGTGGAGGTCAAAAGGTGGAGCTCAAGATTTAGGGCTTGGGTTCGGACACAAGGTTTAAGGTAAAATATTGATTTTATGGTTTAGTCTTCAAGTTCATTCTCTTGTTCTTTTGATGGTTATTGGAGAGGCATGGTTCTTATGGCTAGAATTTGAAATCTCTAAGGTGGTGGTGCTTTATAGTGGTTCAGCCTACACATCAACTTAAGGTATCTTTGTTATTTCTTAAGTTTTATTAATGTTGGTGTTAGGATAAGTTTGATTTATGGGAATGATATAATATTGATTTATGAAATAAAGTTATGCGTTGCATGGCTCATGCAAATGGGTTTTTGGGCGTGTAACTTAGCTATTCAAGCATGATATTGTCTAAATAAGGTTATTATTATTTTATGGATAAGTTTTGATCGTTAAGCAAGATCACTTTCTTTTTCGAAGACTCTATACACACGCCAGTTTAAGGACATTAAACATGTTTGCTTGATTGTTAATGTTTATGGAATGCGTGTTGTATGTTAAATGTTTCAGGGCACGTACTTCGGAAGGCACGTACTTGGGAAGGTAAAAGATGGACAAAGGTGTCCATAGTTTTGACCAAAGTGGTCGCAGAGAGGACCCAGTGCTTCCTAGTAGTTATCTCTCTCATTTATGTGTGTAGTGCACGCATATGTTTTGTATAAGAATGATATGCATGATGATGTTTATGTTTATAATGATGATGCTTCTAATGATGATGTTTGTTTTTATGTTATGAGAATGATATGTGTTTGGTTTACTCTCCTTATTGGGTTGTTTAACTCATCCCCCTTACCTTTCCCCTTGGAGGAAATTAGTGAATGTCTTATATGTTGTGTGGCGAGTTGAGATCAATCCATAACAGAATTGTGTATCCTGTGGAGAGCCAGATGGGTGAACAAAGATTGAGAATGCCATAATGTAGCGTCTCAGAATTTTACTTATCTAGATAGTAGTAGTAGTAGTAGTAGTAGTAGTAGCTTGTAGTATTTTAGTTTTAGTGGTTATTGGTTCAAGCCAGGATTTAGTTGGAAACTCATAGAAATAGTTATTGTAGCGTCCCAAATTTCCTAATAAGGCTTAGGATCGTGATTAGGAGGCCAGGATGGCGAATTTTGGAATTATCTGATTATGTGATAATTATGTGTATCATTATGTGATAATGTGATTATATCATAATATGACTTGATATGCATGTTTAGGTGTATTAAATATGCATGTGGACCCATTTCTGTTTAATTGGGAAATTTTCGTAAATTGGCCCGTTTTGGGTATATTTGGCATATTTGTGGTATGTGTGTGGTGCTTCATTATTATTTGATTATATTTGATTTATTCGACATGAGACGATCCTAGCGAGCAAAGTAGCGGTTTAGTCATAATGGGGTCAAATACAGGGCTCAGGGCGAGCCTAGGGGTAATTTGGTAATTTAGTACATTACCATGTTCGGGTAATGGGAGAAATTATTTGGTAATTAGTTGAGGATATTGGAATTAACGGGAATTGTGAGACGTTAATTATGAATAAAGGGGTATGTGGCAAATGACGAAACTACCCTTGGAGGGTTTTGGGAGAGTGTTATGGCCCTAGGGGCAAATTGGACTGTTGGACCAATTTAATGATTCAGTTACTAAAACGCTCAGTTGAAGGAAACCTCACAGCAGCAAAGAAAAATCAGAGTATCCCTCTTTCTCTCTCTCTCTTTTCTGTGGAAGTTTGATAGAAAGTGTGGGTTTTTGAAGGATTTGAGCCATGAACTTGTTAGGGTGAAGCTCGGAGGCCATTACAAATATTAAGGTAATGATTTTAACCTTTGATTCCCTGAGTTTTTGAGTTTTTCTGGTGGTGTTCTTGGGCTGTTCTTGAGTCTCAAATCTCAAGTGGTGATTTTGAGTTTTAATGGTGTTTTGATTGTGTTTGGACTTGGTTTTTGATGAGGTTGAGGTATTGATGAGGTTTTGGGGTTAAATTATAAGTTTGGATGGTGTTTAGGTGGGTTATGAATTTTGGAATTCAGGGGAAAACGCATGGATGAAAACCAGAAATTTCTAGTCTATTGAACTGGCACCCCAGCGCCATTTTGGCGCCCCAACGCTAGGCAGGGGAGAGCTTGGGAGCTCTTTGACTTGCTGCAGTGCCCTAGCGCTACCCATGAGCACCCTAGCACTATGTTTGTTCCAGGAAGACCCATTTTTAGGGCTCGGGAGGATTTTTGGGGTCGGGGGATGGTTCCACCACCCCGTTGGGTGGATTGAAAGTCCTGAGAGCACGGGAATGGTCCCAGAGTTTGTTTATAAGGATTGAATCTTATGAGGTTATTATTTTATGGTTGTGACTAGGTTACTGGGCTCGGGACAAGATCCTGCTCGAGGGTTGTTCATTGGTAACTCGTGCTTGGACGGAAGGTAAGAAAATTGCACCCATTATGTGATGCATGTGATCCATAAGATACATGTGATTAGGGCATGGCATGAATGTTGAATATGAGATTGACCAGAGCTTAAGTCTCTGTAAATGTGCATGATCATAATTATGCTAGCGAATGTTGAGTAAGCATGTTGAATGCCTTATATTTGGATATTTGACATATGATATATGGTTGAGTGCATTGCTTACTTGTGAGTGATACTGACTCATTAGTCAGAAACAGAACGGTCATATGGAATAGACCTATGAGTCAAGAGCAGCATAAGCGTATTGAATGTAAGGTCGAAATGATTAGATCTAATTAACATAAGCATTAAATGCTTGACCGACCCCAAGTTCGATGAAAACTAAAAGCGCTTGTGTAGTCTAAAGGCTAGTTACTTAGAGCCAGGGCAAAAAGGCTCAGGTGACTATAACGTCACGTGGCTTAGGGTGCAGAGCCCAAGTGCATGACTCGTTAATCACTTATCTGATTAGGGTGTGGAGCCCAAGTGCATGACTCATTAGTCACTTATCTGATTAGGGTGCGGAGCCCAAGTGCGTGACTCATTAGTCACTTATCTGATTAGGGTACGGAGCCCAAGTGTGTGACTCATTAGTCACTTATCTGATTAGGGTGCAAAGCCGAAGTGCATGACTCCTTAGTTACTTATCCTATTAGGGTGCAGATCCCAAGTGTGTGACTCATTAGTCACCTATATAGTGTGTAACTCATTAGTCACCTATTCAAAGATGGACTTAATAGTCATCTATAGCAGGCGCGGAGCTCCATAATCATTTATTCGGACTTGATTGCATGCATGACTAGGGCTATTATTTCTTGGCATGCCTATTATGATTCAGTGACATGTTATTACCTATTCATGAGCATATTGAGTTTTCTTACTGAGCCTCGGCTCATGGGTGCTATGTTGTGCAGGTAAAGGCAAAACAAAGTTGGAACATCCTTTAGTTGGAGAGCTTAGGTGACGATGTGTACATATACAGCTACTTGACCACCACGAACGAGGGTTTAAAGAGGAACTAGAGTTAAACCCTATTTGTCGCTTAGGTCGGCTGCTCATAAATATTTTATTGTAATTAACGTTTAAAATATACTTTTGGGATCCTAATGTACATAGTAAACGTTTTAGTGAAACGTTGTATCTTTGACCAAAAATTTTAACCCTAAACCATTAATCACACTTAGTTACATGATTATGGCCAAATGACTCAGTTAGCGAGCTTAACAATGTTTAAAATGCACAACGTAACGGTCCCTATGTAGTAGGGCGTTACAACTTGGTATCAGAGTGAGCCAAGGTTAAGTGTTCCTGTAGACAAGCTGGGCATGTACACTCGTAACTAAAGACAAGCTTCACTCAGGTTATCGTAACTATTTATGTGGTTATGTGTTTAACTGCTTAAATAGAATGTAAATGCTTTACCTACATATTGTATTAGAGAGCATGAGATTCTGATGAGACCTGGTGGTGGTTATACCGAGGCTGGGAATTACAGCCAGGGTTTAAGTTCTTCACCTTCCCCTAGGAATCTCCAACAAGTGTTTACAGATATGCAATTAAGATTGCAGAGGCAAAAAGAAGAGATTAGGTGTTTAAAACAGTAGCAAATCTGTCAGGGAACACCTCTTCCTTTGCTATGCCAGGAGTTGCACCAGCAATTGGCTCAGCCTAGGGTTAAGAACAGGTGAGAATTTCTTTGTGGAAGATTCTAGGAGAATTACCCTCCAGTATTTTAGGGAGGCCTAGATCCATTCAGAGCTAAGCAATGGATGGGCATGATCAGTTCCATTCTCGACAGTATGGGGGTTGTAGGTCACGATAGGGTGATCTGTGCTACATTTATATTGGGGGATGATGCCCGAACATGGTGGGAAGTAGTATTCCTAATATGAGATATAGTTGTGATGGACTGAAAAGAGTTCAGGTAGCTGTTTAATGAAAGATATTATTGTGATGCAACCAAAACTGCTAAAATGAATGAGTTTCTGAACCTGGTTCAGGGAAATACAACATTAATAGAGTATGTTAATAGATTTGATGGGTTGGCCAAGTTTGCTTTTGATATGATACCCATAGATGTAGCTCAAAGGGAGTGATTTATCTAGGGATTGAATCACGGAATAGCTCAGGGCGTTAGGGTCGCCCCAGTGCATGAAATCTCTACCTACGCTTAGGTGTTAGGGAAGGCTCTTGTTGTTGAGAGCACAGGAAATGAGATTATAAAGGAGAGTGCTGGAGGGCGCAGAGCTCAAGTAGTGACACCTCCATTTTTTGGATCGAGCAAGGACAAGGTTTGGAAAGTCTACCCAAAATGCACTCGGTGTAAGAGGCATCATCTAGGAGAATGTCGAGCAAAGGCATGTTTATTTTTTGGAATGGTTGGGCACCGTAAGAGGAATTTCCCAAGGCGAAGGAAGGATGAGTAAAAGGGTGGAAAACTCGACTCCAGCTCGAGTGTTTGCTCTGACGCAGTCAGAGTCAGCGACTGAGACTTAGACTGAGGCTGGTTCCTCAGGGGTGGTAGGTCAGCTTTCTAGTTTTGATTCTTTGTATTGCGCTAATTGGTTTTGGTGCTATGTTGTTCTTTGCTTGATGCATTTAGAAAGGCATAGATTTGATATGCAGATTACATGGTTATGTTGTGATGGGAATGTGATATTCTATTGGTATTTTTAAGAGATGGATTAGGTCATGGTGAGAAGGGATTCATCAGTTTATTTGATAGGGTTGGTTATGACCGACTTCGATATGATCTTAGATATGGATTGGTTAGCCAAGTATGGGGCAATGATGGATTGCAAGGAAAGGATAGTAACTCTTGGGTTTGAGAGTGAGAAACCCTTGTGGTAGTTGGCACTATGCTTATGACATCTGTATTTAGAGCTAGAGACCTACAAGAGGATGCATAGGACTCTTAGCTAGTGTGGTGGATACCACTTAGGTTGTACCAGTGGGACCAGGACAGACTAGATTAGTCAATGAGTTTCTGGATGTATTTCCAGTGGATTTTCCATGATTACCTTTACACAAAGAGGTAGAATGGTGATTAAGTTGGTGCCGGGGACGGAACTAGGTCTAAGGCATTGTATTGAACGGCTTCAGCAGAGCTATAAGAACCAGAGGTTTAGTTATTGAATAAGATTGTATTCTTTAAGGTGGATTTTTTATTTGGTTATTACCAGCTAGAGATCAAGGAAAAGGATATGCAAAAGACTGTTTTTATATCAGATATGGCCACTAGAAGTGCTGAGTCCTGTTTTGAGGATTTGATTAATGCTGAGTTGTTTTGATGGATTAGATAAATAGAGTATTCAAAGATTATCTGAATTGGATATGCAATTGTCTTGATCGACGATATTGTAGTATATTCTCGGTTGGAGATTTTCCGAGGTCAAGGAACGCCTTAGAGGTCAGGAGTTTCCTTGGATAGGCAGGATAATATATGTACTTTGTGGAAGAGTTTTGAGTCTTCTTACAGATCATAATTAGTTTATAGATTATTTTGATATCTCATTGACAGAAAGGTGATTACCCAAGCAACATGTTAGTTGAAGGGTGTGACCAGAACTAGAGCAGAGTTACTGGTGGGCCAGGTGGCCAACATTATGTTTGAGTTACTCTTTAAGAGAGGACCAAAGGAAAACAGTTGAGTGAACCGCGAATGGGAAAGATGTAGAGTCCAAGAACTTTACTTAGCTAATTATTTAGTAGTATTATAGTATGTATAGTATTATCTTTGTTACTATGGATTTTTGGTTCAGGCCGGGAATTATTTGGACACTCATAGTAGTACTTATAGACTTTCTAAGTTTGACCTATAGTTTAAGAATATTAATTTTAACCAAAGGTTTGATTATATAGCTGATATTAAGAATAATATTTATTATACTTTAAGGTTTAGATATCAACCAATAGGATTTTAAGCACATGTTATGAATGGGTGATTAAAGATTAAGTATTTTGAAGGATTAAATTTAATAAGGAGTAAAGTTTGAATGCATTAGGGTCAGTCAGCAGCTTTGAATACGTTGAGGGCTTAGTCAAGGCTGTTTACTCCATTCAAACTTAGCTAAAAATGTGTAATTTCGTGTTTAATTAATCAGTGTGTGCCGATATATCGCAGCTATAGGGGGCGATATATCGCAGCACGTAGATACGGAAAACACGAGACGATGCACGATCGCCTCGGGCATACTGGCCCAGGCGATATATCGCCTACAGGGGGCGATATATCGCCTCCTTCAGTGTATTTTCAAATGTTTTTGAATTCTTTTCCTTTCAGCCATTCAAACTCTTGATAAGTCCAGCATCTTTCTGAACGAGTCTTCAGCATCTGCTGAACGATTATTCAAATTATTTTCACCTAAAAAGCTATTATTTTTATTCAAGTAAAATCAAGATCCTTTCATTCCTAAACTCTATAAATAGGACCTAGTACCCAGCCATTATTCACCTTTTTACTCTAAGTTCAGAAGCTGCAAGTGCTAGGAGAGTGTGAGAGTTAAACACCTGGGTTGGGGAAATCATAAGCTTAAACATCATAAGCTTATCAAACACTTTGGGAAGTAAGGTTCTATAGTATTTTGGTTGTGGTGTAGATTGATCTTACAAGTCTTTGAGGTAAACCAAAACTCTAGTTCATTTATTTTATGTTATGTTTCCTTCTCTTAGTCTTCTACTCAGTCTCCTAACCTCATTCTTATTTTGGTTAGGAAATCTAAATTCTTGAGCACATAAGTGTTGGTAAGTGTGACTTTCAATGGTTTAGTCTTTCCATCCCTTTCATTTCATCTCTTTTCTTCAAATCTACTCACCCTTTATATATGGTTTTAGGAGTGTTCCAAAAGTCCCAACTCAGTCCACATATCTCGGTAACTTTGGTAAGGAAAATAGGCTAGAATCAATATGTTATATGTTTATGTTATCTTATGTTTTATGTTATTAAATGTGTTATGATATGTATGTATATATGTTTGTAGGCTTAGGCATATGACCCATATGACTAACAAGACCCCAAATGGGTTATGGGCATATGACCTACTTAGCTAGTAGGACCCCACTAACCCCATGGGCATATGACTTGTTTAGTCTATGGGACCCCAAGTAATAATGGCCATTATAATAAGTGTATGTAATAAGTGTTATGATATGTCTTTATGTTTATCATGAAATTTATGTTTATGACTATGTGTTAGATTTTCCTTGCTGGGCATTAGGCTCATTCCTTTTTGTTTTATGTGCAGGAAAATAGCTTTAGAGGCGATCAGGTTCGTGGATGCTTGGGATTGTGTATCGATGGTTAATGGAGTCAAGGAGCCGAGCGTTATTCGATTCGAGGATGTAGTTTTGTTTTATGTCTTTTTACATGTATTTTCCGCACTATTTATGTAATGTCTTTTTATTTTAAATCATGTTTTGTTTTTAAAGACAATGGGATCCCATATCCTTCTTGGTAGTTATTTTGTAAGTAACTCTCATTTTCTATAAGTTACTTAATAAAATTATGGTATTTTCGCAAATGTAAGTTCTATTAAGGATGGTATGTATAGTTTCGTTAATGGTCCAAAAGTCTAAATTAGGGGGTCATTACAAAAGAATTGAGGGGAATGTCTTAGCTGTATTAGCTAAAGATTATGCAGTGTCAAGTATGATTTTATTGAGGTATAAGGATAGGATTAGTATTCTGATGGACACTGGGATTAAACGGGAGATTCTGGATGCATCTCATACTATTCCTTATTCTCTTCATCCAGAAATCATGAAAGATGTGTCAGGATCTGAAAGCCTTATATTGGTGGCCTGGGATGGAGAGGGACGTAACTAAATACGTGACAAAGTGTCTAACCTATTACCAGGTCAAGACAGAGTATAAAAACCCAGTAAGACCATTGCAGCTTTTGTGTATTCTATAATGGAAGTAAGAGAACATCGTGATAGATTTCGTGATGGGGTTGCCCAGAACAGTGGGCCAGCATGATTTGGTTCAGGTCATTTTGGACCAGTATACAAAGTCAGCTCACTTCCATCAGTAAGGATGAGTAATACAGTTGATCAGTATACAAACCTCTATGTGAGAGAGATAGTATGCCTTCATGGAATCCGGTAACTATCTTATCAGATGAGGACCCTATTATTACTTCCAAGTTTTGGGGAAGGTTGCAGAAGGCGTTAAGTATATAGTTGGAGTTTAGTATAGTTTATTATCCTCAGAGTGATGGTAAATTAGAGGGAGTTATACAGTTATTAGAAAGGCACATTACAATACGTTGTATGGTAGGAAGTGTTTATTTCCCATTCATTGTGATGAGATGGGTGAGATGTTATATTTGGATTCTGTGGTGGTTTAGAGGATAATTGCGGCTATTGAAAAGGTTAGAGCTTGGATGCTTGCTTCTCAAAGTAAATGGAGATGTTATGTTGATCTGAAATGCAAAACATGGAATTCCAAGTGGAAGACTGTATCTTCCTTAGAGTCTCACCAAGGGAAAGGGGTGAGGAGGTAAGGGCAAGTTGAGCCCTATATTAGTAGGATCGTTGGAAATCTTTGAAAGGATCAGTCAAGTTGCTTATGGATTGGCCGTTTACAGTGTATTTGATATTTCCATGTTGAGGAAACATGTGTTAGATGAGACTCATGTGTTGAGTTATGAGAATCTGTCATTAGAGGCTAAGTTATCCTGTAAAGGGTAGCCATCTCAGATATGAGACAGAAAGAACAAGGTTATGAGGAACAAAGTTGTATCTTTGATTAAGGTATTATACAGAAATAGTAAGGTCAAGGGAGCGACCTGGGAACTGGAATCAGTTATGCACGATTGATATTCCGAGCTACTCAGTTAAAATTTCGAGGACGAAATTTTTGTGAGGGGATAGTTGTATCGTCCCAAATTTCCTAATAAGGCTAAGGACCTTGATTAGGAGGCCAGGATGGAGAATTTTAGAATTATATGATTTGTGATATTTATGTGTATCATTATGTGATAATGTGAGTTATATCATAATATGACTTAATATGCATGTTTAGGTGTATTAAATATGTATGTGGACCCATTTCTGTTTAATTGGGTAATTTTCGTAATTTGGCTCATTTTGGGTATATTTGGCATATATGTGGTATGTGTGTGGTGCTTCATTATTATTTGGTTATATTGGAGATATTCGGCGTGAGACGATCCTAGCGAGCAAAGTAGCGGTTTAGTCATAACAGGGTCAAATACCGGGCTCAGGGCGAGCCTAGGGGTAATTTGGTAATTTAGTACATTACTGGGTTCGGGTAATGGGGGAAATTATTTGGTAATTAGTTTAGGATATTGGAATTAATGGGAATTGTGAGACATTAATCATTAGCAAATGACGAAACTACCCATGGAGGGATTTGGGAGAGTGTTATGGCCCTAGGGGCAAATTGGTCTTTTGGACCAATTTAGTGATTGAGTCATTAAAACCCTCAGTTGAAGGAAACCTCATAGCAGCAAAGAAAAAATAGAGTATCCCTCTCTCTCTTTCTTGGTTACTCTCTCTCTCTCTCTCTTTTCTATGGAAGTTTTGATAGAAAGCTTGGGTTTTTGAAGGATTTGAGCCATGAACTTGTTAGGGTGAAGCTAGGAGGCCATCACAACTATTAAGGTAATGATTTTAACCTTTAATTCCCTAAGTTTTTCTAGTGGTGTTCTTGGGCTATTCTTGAGTCTCAAAACTCAAGTGGTGATTTTGAGTTTAAATGGTGTTTTGATTGCGTTTGGAATTGGGTTTTGATGAGGTTTTGTGGTTAAATTATAAGTTTGGATGGTGTTTAGGTTGGTTTTGAAGTTTGGAATTCAAGGGAAAATGCAGGGGAGAAAACCAGAAATTTCTGCTCTATCCAACTGCCGCCCCAGCGCCACTTTTGGCGCCCTAGCACTAGGCAGGGGAGAGCTCGGGTGCTCTCTGACTTGGGGCAGTGCACTAGTGCTACCAATGAGTGCCCTAGTGCTATGTCTGTTTCAGCAAGACCCATTTTTAGAGCTCAGGAGGATTTTGGGGGCTCGGGGGATGGTTCCACCACCCCGTTGGGTGGATTGAAAGTCCCGAGAGCACGGGAATGGTCCCGGAGTTTGTTTTTAAGGATTGAATCTTATGAGGTTATTATTTTATGGTTGTTACTAGGTTACCATTAGGGCTTGAGACAGGATCTTGCTCAAGGGTCGTTCATTGGTAAACCGTGCATGGACTGAAAGTAAGAAAACTGCACCCAGTATGTGATGCATAAGATACATGTGATTATGGCATGGCAGGAATATTGAATATGAGATTGATCAGAGCTTGAGTCTCTGTAAATGTGCATGATCATAATTATGCCAGCGAATGTTGAGTAAGCATGTTGAATGCCTTATATTTGGATATTTAACATATGATATATGCATGAGTGCATTTCTTACTTGTGAGTGGTACTGACTCATTAGTCAGAAACGGCACGGGTCATATGGATTTGACCTATGAGTCAAGAGCAACATAAGCATATTGAACGCAAGGCAGAAATGATTAGATCTAATCAACACAAGCATTAAATGCTTGACTGACCCCGTGTTCTATGAAAACTAAAAGTGCTTGTCTAGTCTAACGGCTAGTTACTTAGAGTCAGGGCCAAAAGGCTCAGGTGACTGTAACGTCACGTGGCTTAGGGTGCAGAGCCCAAGTGTGTGACTCATTAGTCACTTATCTGATTAGAGTGTGGAGCCTAAGTGCATGACTCATTATTCACTTATTTGATTAGGGTGTGGAGCCCAAGTGCGTGACTCATTAGTCACTTATCTGATTAGGGTGCGGAGCCCAAGTGCGTGACTCGTTAGTCACTAATCTGATTATGGTGCAGAGCCCAAGTGCATGACTCCTTAGTCACTTATCTGATTAGGGTGCAGAACCCAAGTGTGTGACTCATTAGTCACCTATACAGTGTGTGACTCATTAGTCACCTATTCAAAGATGGACTCAATAGTCATCTACACCGGGAGCGGAGCTCTGTAATCATTTATTTGGACTTGCTTGCATGCATGAATAGGGCTATTATTGCTAGGCATGCCTATTATGATTCAGTGACATGTTATTACCTGTTCATGAGCATATTGAGTTTTCTTGATGAGCCTCGGCTCACGGGAGCTATGTGGTGCAGGTAATGGCAAAAGAAAGCTGGACCATCCTTGAGTTGGAGAGCTTAGGTGACGATGTGTACATATGTGGCTGCTCGACCACCACGGCCGAGGGTTTAAAGAGGAATTAGGGTTAAACCCTATTTTTTCGCTTAGGTCAGCTAGTTATAAATATTTTATTGTTATTAAACTTTAAAATATATTTTTGGGATCTCAATGTATACAGTAAACGTTTTAGTGAAACGTTGTATCTTTGACCAAAAATTTTAACACTAAACAGTTAATCACACTTAGTTACACGATTATGGCCAAATGACTCATTTAGCGAGTTTAGCATTATTTAAAATGCACAACGTAACGATCCCTTGGTAGTAGGGCGTTACAATTATGGATTTTATAAGTTTAACCTATAGTTTAGAAATATTAATTATAACATAAGGTTTGATTAATATAGCTGGTCCTAGAAATATTATTTATTATAAACTAAGGTTTAGATAGAACTAATAAGAACGTGACACTTGTCACTAGTATGTTTATTAAGAATTTAAGCATTTTAGATTAATAAATTAATAAAAGATAAATCTAGAAGCTCTAGAACCTTCCAGCAACTGTTAGGATTACGTTTTACTCAGTCAAAGTTATTTTAACAAACTTCAAATATGCTAAAAGTGTGCAAAAACATATTTAAAATATCATCATATGTCGATATGTCGTAGCTATAGGGTCAATACATCGCCTAAGGAAGATATGTAAAATGTGTCGACTTCGCACGAACGAAACCACGAAGGCTCGAGGCATAGGTAGAGGCGATATATCGCCTAGGGTAGGGTGATATATCGAACCTTGGGTTGATTTTTGAAACTTCGTGGAATTCGAGCTAGAAACAACCCTCAACCACTTGAACTTGCTCTTCAATGCTTTTGACCGAGTTCTTGGCATCTGTTGAATTTATTCATTTTAAAAAGGGGTTAATTTCACTCCTTGAACTCTATAAATAGGACTTAGTACTCAACCATTTCATTCATTATTCAAGCATTCTTCAGAGGCTCCAAGCTGCTACGTTTATTCTAGAGAGAATACACTAGTGTTTGGGATTTAAAAGATTTTCAATCTAAGCTATATAAACACTTGGGAAGTAAGATCGAGTGACATTTCAGTATCGAGGTGTAGATCAACATTCTAGTCTATCAATGTATTCTTATCCTCAGATTTAGTTCATCATAGTTCTTTTATTTTCTTTCATTTTCTTTTAGATCCTAACTCATTATTATGGCTTTTGGTTAGGTGTTTAAGTTCTTGAAACTTAAGGTTCTTCGGTAAGTTTCTATCTTGATGTTTTAGATCTCTTTTTTATCTCCATTTCTTTAGATACTCATGATTCTTATTGTTGATTTTAGGAGTTTTCCAATCTCGTTCTTGTCACCAATATCCCAGTTTTTGGTAAGGAAAATAGGTTAGATTATATGTGCTATGATATGTTTATATGCTATGATATGTTATGTGCTACGTATATATGTATGAATATTTTTTAGTCGATTGGGGCTTATAGTTGCTTCGATAGCAAACCCCAATATTTTTATCATTATTGTAATGCCCTAATCTCCAGGAACCGCTACGGTGTGCATTTAAACAGTGCAAAACTCGCTAACCGAGTCATTTGGCCATAATCGTGTAACTAAGTATGATTAGCGGTTTAGGGTTAAAAATTTTTTTGTTAAGATACAACATTTAACTAAAATTTTTACCATATACATTGGGATCCCTAAAATATAATTTAAAGGCTAATTACAATAAAATATTTACAATCAGCCGACCTAAGCGGAAAAATAGGGTTTAACCCTAGTTCCTCTTTAAACCCTCGGCCGTGGCGGTCGAGCAGCGACATATGTACACCTCGTCACCTAAGCTCTCCAACTCAAGGATGGTCCAGCTTCCTTTTGCCTTTACTTGCATCACATAGCACCCGTGGGCCGAAGCCCGGCAAGAAAACTTAATATGCTCATGAACAAGTAATAACATGTTACTAAATCATAATAAGCATGCCTTCTACTCATGCATGCAAGTAGGTACAAATAAATGTTTGTGGAGTCCTGCGCTCTGAGTAGATGACTAATAAGTCTCTCGCTCTGAGGTAGATGACTAATAAGTCTCTCTGAAGTAGATGACTAATAAGTCATTCTTTGAATAGTTGACTAATAAATCACTTCCTTAATAGATGACTAATAAGTCTATCTTGGTCAGATGACTGATAAGTCTATCTCGGTCAGATGACTGATAAGTCTATCTCGGTCAGATGACTGATAAGTCTTTCTCGGTCAGATGACTAATAAGTCTATCTCGGTTAGATAACTGATAAGTCTATCTCTGAGGTCTCATACCCTCCTAGCCATGTGACGTGTAGGTCACCTTAGCCTTTCTGGCTCTAGCTCTAAATAACTAGCCTTTAGGATCCAGTCAAAGGGAATATCTGATGTACGATCCATGAGCGTATAAATAAATGGCTCATGGCATCATTTTAGGGATCTGATTTTCTAGACTGAGAAAAACTCTCTAGTTTGGGGACTTTGGGACTGTTACTTGGAGATTCTTGGGGCATTTTCTAAAGTTTAGAGAGAGAAACTATGTATTTTCCTACTTACACTTAAGAAACTCAGTTGGCTCAAGTCCATCTGATCTTAAGTGTAGGATATATATCACAACTCCAAGTGGATTAGGCTATTACCAATAAATTGGGGCTGAACCACTATAAAATTATATGTGTCGTATTTTTCTCTTAAAGGTTAATTGTAGTTTTGACGTCTACTCGTCGTTGGCCAAAATCGTGGTCAACATCAGTCATAACCAACTTTATCACAACAACTGATGAGTCATTTCCACCATAACCTAACTCATCACAACATAATCATGCAATCTGCATATCATCTATATGCCTCTATATATGCAACAAGCAAAGAACAGCATGGTACCAAAATCATTCAGCACAATACAAAATCAGAACTAAAAAGTTGACCTGCCATCCCCGAGAAACCAGCCTCAGTCTCAGTCTCAGTCTCCGACTCTGACTGCCTCAGATTGAACACTCGAGCTGGAGTCGATCTGTGCATCCCATTTTGTTCATCTGCTCCTTGTCTTGGGCAATCCCTCATGAAATGCCCAACCATTCCACATAAGTAACATGCCTTTGCTCGGCATTCTCCCAAATGATATCTCGTACACTGGGCGCATTTTGGATAAGTCATCCAGCTCTTTTTCTTGCTTGCTCCAATAAATGGAGGTGTCACTGCTTGAGCTCCATGCTCTCTGGCACTCTTCTTCCCATTTCTTATGCTCTCAACAATAAGAGCCTTCCCTACCACCTGAGCGTAGGTGGAAGTTTCATGCACTGGGACAACTCTAACGCCCTGAGCTTTCCTGGAATTCAATCCTTGGATAAACTTTTCCTTCCGAGCTACATCTGTGGGTACCATATCAAAAGCAAACTTGGCCAACCCATCAAATCTGTTAACATACTCGGTTACTGTTGCATTGCCTTGAACCAGGTTCATAAACCCTTTCATCTTAGAAGTCTGGGCTGCATCACAGTAATATCTTTCATTGACCAGCTACCTAAATTCTTTCCAGTCCATCACAGTTGTATCTCGTGTTTAGGACACTACTTCCCACCATGTCCAGGCATCATCCTGCAATACATGTGTAGCACAGATCACCCTATTGTGACCCACCAGCCCCATACTATCAAGGATGGAACTGATCATGCTAATCCATTGCTCAGCTCTGAATGGATCTAGGCCTCCCTCAAAGACTAGAGGGTAAAACTCTTGGAATCTTCCACAAAGAAATTCCCATATGCTCTCAACCCTAGGCTAAGCCAAAACGGGTGCCACTCCTAGCATAGCAAAGGAAGAGGTGCTCCCCTACAGATTCTGTTGTTGCTTCAAACACCTAATCCCTTCCTCTTGCCTCTGCAATCTTAATTGCACATCTGTAAACATTTGTTGGAAATTCTGAGGGGTGGATGAAGAACTCAAACCCTGGCTGTAATTCCCAGCCCCAGTATAACCACCATCAGGCCTCATTATCTGCCTTGGATACATACCTGCTGATTGAATCTGTAGTCAATAACTTGACTCACTAAACATGATGAGCATATGAAGAGTTTTCCCCACAGAAACAATCTTACCACACTACATTCACAAACACTGTAGTGCTAAACGCATGCCCATAACATTCATACATCAATCATAATCCCTACTCTTCCAACATTCACACCATGCCTTCAACTCCAGCATGTATAATATCACAGAGTAGGTAATCATATAATCACATTCATATACGTTCACAGAGCATGTAATCATATAATCATTTAATAGTCAAGAGTCAGGCTCTATCAGAATCTCATGCTCCCTAATACAATGTGCAGGTAAAGCATTTACATTTTATTTAAGCAGTTAAGCACATAACTACAGAAATAGCTACCATACCCTGAGTGAAGCTATCTTTAGTGACAAGTGTACATGCTCAGCTTGTCTTCAGGAACCTTTAACCTTGGCTTGCTCTGATACCAAGTTGTAACGCCCTAATCTCCAGGGACTGTTACGATGTGCATTTAAACAGTGTTAAACTCGCTAACCGAGTCATTTGGCCATAATCGTGTAACTAAGTATGATTAGTAGTTTAGGGTTAAAAAATTTTTTGGTTAAGATACAACGTTTCACTAAAACATTTACCATATACATTGGGATCCCAAAAATATAATTTAAAGGTTAATTACAACAAAATATTTACAACCAGCCGACCTAAGCAGAAAAATAGGGTTTAACCCTAGTCCCTCTTTAAACCCTCGGTTGTGGCGATCGAGCAGCTGCATATGTACACTTCGTCACCTAAGCTCTCAAACTCAAGGATGGTTCAGCTTCCTTTTTCCTTTACCTGCACCACATAGCACCCGTGAGCCGAAGCCCAGCAAGAAAACTTAATATGTTCATGAACAAGTAATAACATGTTACTAAATCATAATAAGCATGCCTAGTAGTAATAACCCTACTCATGCATGCAAGCAGGTACAAATAAATGTTTGTGGAGTATTGAGCTCTGAGTAGATGACTAATAAGTCTCTCGCTCTGAGGTAGATGACTAATAAGTCTCTCTAAAGTAGATGACTAATAAGTCATTCTTTGAAAAGTTGACAAATAAGCCACTCCCAAAATAGATGACTGATAAGTCTATCTCAATCAGATGACTGATGAGTCTATCTCAATCAGATGATTGATAAGTCTATCTTGGTCAGATGACTGATAAGTCTATCTCAGTCAGATGACTGATAAGCCTATCTCGGTCAGATGACTGATAAGTCTATCTCGGTCAGATAATTGATAAATCTATCTCGGTCAGATGACTGATAAGTCTATCTCGGTCAGATGACTGATAAGTCTATCTTGGTCAGATGACTGATAAGTCTATCTCGGTCAGATGATTGATAAGTCCATCTCGGTCAAATGACTAATAAGTCTATCTCGGTCAGATGACTAATAAGTCTATCTCGGTCAGATGACTCATAAGTCTATCTCGGTCAGATGACTCATAAGTCTATCTTTGAGGTCCCATACCCTCCTAGCCATGTGACGTGTAGGTCACCTTAGCCTTTCTGGCTCTGGCTCTAAATAACTAGCCTTTAGACTAGACAAGCGCTTTTGTTTTTTATCAAACTTAAGGTCGGTCAAGCATTTCATGCTCAGGACGATAATGCTTATGTCGATTAGATCTAATCTTTATTGGCTTGTGTTAAACACGCTAAGACCGTTCATGACTCATAAGTCAATACCAGAGGACTAGTGCTCGGTACTACTGCCGAACTTGGCTAGTAAGTCACAGCTTCCCAGTTAATACCAACACCATTGTCGATTCTGACTAATAAGTCAGTGCCATTCACAAGTGAGCAAGATTTGCTAAGCCTTTCATATGCAATCAATGTCCACATTTAAACACTCAACATGCCTCAATAATAACCGTGCATGTCACATATGGGGTGCAGTTTTCTTACCTCTAGTTCGAGCGAGAAATAACAATTGAACGACCCTTGAGAACGATTAATCCTTTAATCCCTTAGCGATCACCTAGTCATAACCAAATATAACTTCCAATTAATGAAAATGAGCAACAAAAGGTTCTTGACCTAAACCTCACTTTCGGAACCTCGAATCGTACCCAAACAGTTAGTAGATTTGTTCCCGAGCCTTAGGAATTGAAACCCTGAGCCAAAAACCCTCAAAAGTCCCTAAAACATGAATCTGGACAAGCAGGGTAGCACTGTAGCGCTACCCCCCTAGTGCCCTAGTGTTATTGGCAGAGCTGAAGGCCCCCTGGCTAGTGCTGTAGCGCCCTGCTTTAGGCGCTGTAGCGCTAGGACCAGACTGATCAACCATGGTTTCTCCCTCCTTCGATTCCTCCATTTCCAACCTTCAAAACAAGCTACCAAACCTCAATTAAACTCTCAAATGAACCCAAAAACCATATACACAAGTCCTAGGCATCATAACCCAAGCAACCCTTGTCAAAAGCTCCCATCAATTCTCATTATCAAACTTGAAAACCCAACTGAAATCAAATGAAAAACAGGGTAAGAACCAGAGTTTTAATTGCTAAAAACTCACCTCAATCTCATAATCACACTCTCTTCAATGGTAGAACATAACCTTAGCTTATCAAGACTTGATTCCTTAGCTTGGTTCCTCAGAAGGAGCTTCAAAATTAAAAGAGAAATGAAGGGAAACGATGATCAGGAGAAGGTGAAGGAGATGCTCTGTTTTCTATAGCCTTCTACAGCATTAATGGCTGATATATATCCTTTAGGGTCAAAAGACTAAAATGCCCCTAGGTCATTTAAAATCCTCTTAAGGCCACCAATGGCAAAATCATCATTTCTCGCCTATCTCGTTAATCATAATTAACACCCACCAATTCTCGTTATTCTCATTATTCTCAAATGCTAATAAATTATATCATATTACCCTTTAATTCTCGGTAATGTTCTAATCCTCAAATTACCCTAAGACTAACCACGAGCCTCGAAACTAACCCGTTATGACCAGACTGATAACTTGCATTCACAGATCGTCTCATGCCGAATGGCTTGAACAAATCCACATTATAATGTGATATTATTCATAATTCACCATCATGCATGAAAATACACAATTACGCCCTTAACAGGCCAAATTACCAAAATGCCCTTATAATAAAATGTGGACCCATATGGATGCATTTATCATCATATAATAATATAATTCACATAAGCATGCATATAATCAATTATGGCCCTCCCAACCTCCTAATCAAGGTCCTAAACCTTATTAGGAAATTTAGGTCATTACAATTATCGTGGTTTAGAGTTATGATTTACCCTACCTCGATTAGTAGACTGAGGACCTAGATGGTTTTATGACATGCTACGGTAATGAGTTAATGGCCATTAATATTGTAGTCCTATATGATATACGTTTTTACGTCATATGTTTTATAGAATATGTTTTATGATATAGTCTTATGATTTATGATATATGTTTTTAGTAGATTTTCCTTGTTGGGCATTAGGCTCATTCCTTTAATTTTAGATGGTGCAGGAAAATGAGCTTGGAAGGTGGGATGGATTCATTGCAGCTTGGCATGTGTATTACGGATGGATTGATTGAATGGACTGCTGGAAGATCGAGGATGAAGTTAAGTCTTTAAATTTATGTATTTATTTTCCGCATATAGTTTTGGACAATTAATAGAAGATTATATTTCTTTATGTTTTTTTTTTACAATGGGATCCCATACCATATTATGTATTCCATACCCTATTTTGGATTTTTAATAAAGTTTTAATATTTTATGTATGTATTCCAAAATAGTATCTATGTCTTAGTAGATTTTAATGGATCGAGGTCTTAGAATTAGTTGGGTCATTACAGTTGGTATCAAAGCCCACAGTTCATATGCATGAAGTTCTCCTTGATACACACGCACAAGCTCTGGATCTACCCGCCAATGTAAGTGTTTATGTGTATGAATAGTATGTTTATGTTAATAGCTAACGTTTTAGTCATTATGTTTTCAGCTAAGTATGAATGGAGCTTTGAACTATCAAGATATCTGAGTCATTAAGGCATTGACAAGGATTAGAGAACCAAGGAATACAATAGGAGTTCTAGACAGAATCACTCAAAGATTTATCCTATTTCACTAGGAGATAGTTCACCTTCAAACTACTAAGAAAATTATGATGAGATCTGTGGAACAATATGTCCGTGTAATTAGGCTTTTTAAGGATTTTTCTTCTGTAATTTCAACATTAGAAGAATTATGCAAGACTATAGATGATGAAGATGATTTACTGGTAGCCATGAGATATTATTTTCTTATACTAAGGTTCACCTCTAAGTTTGAATTTCAATTAACTAATGAACAAAAGCATAATATCTTAATGAAAATTCCCCGAGGTAGTTCCGAGGCTCATAATAATGATGATTATGAAGAAATAGATGATGATATGTTAGATGAAGGGTCAGATGTAGAGGATCCTGATTTTTAGATTTACCCTAGTTATTTTTAGTAATGACCCGACCTATTACTTCCATTATTTGCTTCCACAATGAAGAAAGAACACTGACAAATAATGGAAGTAATAGGTCGGGTTATGTAGAATACCTGTAGTGCTCCAACTTCCAGAAAAGACATCCTTGGGAGTGTCGTGTAAACACCAAAGGTTGTTACAACTGTGGCCTGGAAGGTCTTCAGAAAAAGGAATGTCCACAGCTCAAACAAGAAGAATAGAGGGACAGCAAGATGGTTCCAGCCAGAGTCTTTGCCTTGACCCAGGGAGAAGCCGAAGCTAGCAACAAAATGTTCATAGCTCAGATTCCTATCCTCGATAATATATGTTCAGTATTGTTTGATTCGGGAGCGACACACTTGTATATCTCGTTAGGAATGATAGAGAAATTAGAAAAACCTTGTGAAAGATTTAGAACTCGGTTTGTGACAGAATTTCCTTCGGGCGAAGTAGTCCTATCATCACGAATAGTACGAAGAGTACCGATCAAAATTGAGGGCATAGAACGAGAAGGAGACCTGATAGAGTTAGAGATCAAGGACTTCGACATAATATTGGGCATGGATTGGCTAGCAAGGCATGGCACAACCATCGACTGTAGACGTAAACAAGTGGCATTCGAAACTTCTGACGGTCAAAAACTATGTTTTATGGGAAAGGTTTCTGGACTACGGACACCATGTATCTCATCTCTCAAAGCTCAAGGGATGATAGAGAAAGGATGTCACGCATTCTTAGCAAGCATCATAGATGTGGCAAAATAAATACCACTAAAGGTTGGAGACGTCCGCATTATAAAGGAATTTCCAGAGATATTTCCTATTGACTTACAGGGGTTGCCGCCTACTCGGGGAATTGACTTCACAATCGAATTGGTACCGGGAACCGAGCCTATCTCCAAGGCACCATACCGAATGGCACCTACTGAACTCAAGGAATTGAAAACACAGTTGCAAGAACTCTTAGACTTGGGTTTCATCAGACCAAGCCATTCACCATGGGGAGCACCAGTTCTATTTGTGAAGAAGAAGGATGGAAGCATGCAGATGTGTATAGATTACCAAGAGCTGAACAAGGTGAAAATTAAGAATAAGTATCCGCTACCTCAGATCAACAACTTATTTGATCCACTCCGAGGAGCGACTGTATTTTCAAAGATTGATCTACGGTCCGGTTATCACTAGCTCAAGGTACGGGAAGATAAATATACCAAAGACAGATTTTAGAACTCGATATGGACATTACGATTTTCTAGTTATGTCTTTTGGTTTTACCAATGCTCCAGCCACATTTATGGATTTAATGAATTGGGTCTTCAAGGATTATTGGAAAAATTTGTCGTAGTATTCATCGACGATATTTTGGTGTACTCCAAGGAAGAAGTCAAGCACGAGGAACATTTAAGATTGACTATGCTGCGACTGAAGGAGCATCAACTTTACGCCAAGTTCAAGAAGTGTGAATTTTGGCTTTCATAAGTAGCGTTCCTCGGCCATATAGTATCCAAAGATGGAGTCGCAGTAGACCCAACTAAAATAGAGGATGTGAAGGATTGGCCAAGACCTAAGAATGCGTCAAAATTTAGAAGTTTTCTCGGGCTAGCATGCTATTATCAGAGATTTATATAAGGCTTTTCTAAGATAGTCACTCCGCTTACCAACCTGACCCGGAAACAACAAAAGTTCAACTGGATGGATAGATGTGAAAAGAGCTTCCAGTTGCTCAAAGATAAGTTATGTTCAGCACCAATACTTTGTGTACCCACACCCAGCGACAAGTTTGTAGTATACTGTGATGCGTCGAAGCAAGGTTTGGGTTGTGTGCTAATACAAAATGACAAAGTGATAGCCTACGCCTCAGGGCAGCTGAAGGAATATGAGCAACGCTATCCAACACATTATATGGAGTTGGCAGCGATGGTCTTCGCATTGAAAATCTGGCGCCACTATCATTATGGAGAATGGTTTGAGATTTATACGGACCACAAGAGCTTAAAGTATTTCTTCACACAGAAAGAGCTCAACATGAGGCAACCCAGGTGGTTAGAACTAGTAAATGATTATGACTGTAAAATCCTTTACCACCCAGGAAAAGTGAATGTAGGTCCAGATGCGTTAAGTCGAAAGAGTTATGGAAATCTAGCAGCATTATCCAGAATAGAAAAGCCGCTACAACAAGAGCTAATTAATACTGGAGTAGAACTAGTCATTGGTGAACTGGCTAACTTGTCCATCCAGTCAAGTCTATTATAAGATATACGGATCGGGCAAGGGCATGATGACACGTTAGTATCGCATATGGCTGCAGTCAAAGAAGGCAAGACTACAAATTTCTCTATATCAGGATAGGGGTTCTTAAGATATAAAAGACGGGTGTGCGTGTAAAATGATTATGGAATTAAGATGAAGATTTTAGAAGAGGCACACACTACCCCATACTCAGTTCACATGGGGTCGACCAAGATGACTAACGACCTTAAGGCATTATATTGGTGGCTGGGAATGAAGAAAGACGTAGCAGAATATGTGTCCAAATGCCTTATATGCCAGCAAGTAAAAGCAGAACATTAGCGACCCGCAGGCTTATTGCAACCGCTTAGTATTTCAAAATGGAAGTGAGACGATATAGCCATTAATATAGCCTAGATGGTTTTATGACATGCTACGGTAATGAGTTAATGGCCATTAATATTGTAGTCCTATATGATATACGTTTTTACGTCATATGTTTTATAGAATATGTTTTATGATATAGTCTTATGATTTATGATATATGTTTTTAGTAGATTTTCCTTGCTGGGCATTAGCCTCATTCCTTTTATTTTAGATGGTGCAGGAAAATGAGCTTGGAAGGCGGGATGGATTGATTGAATGGACTGCTGGAAGATCGAGGATGAAGTTAAGTCTTTAAATTTATGTATTTATTTTGCGCATATAGTTTTGGACAATTAATAGAAGATTATGTTTTCTTTATGTTTTTTTTTTACAATGGGATCCCATACCATATTATGTATTCCGTACCCTATTTTGGATTTTTAATAAAGTTTTAATATTTTATGTATGTATGTATTCCAAAATAGTATCTATGTCTTAGTAGATTTTAATGGATCGAGGTCTTAGAATTAGTTGGGTCATTACAGTTGGTATCAGAGCCCACAGTTCATATGCATGAAGTTCTCCTTGATACACACGAACAAGCTCTGGATCTACCCGCCAATGTAAGTGTTTATGTGTATGAATAGTATGTTTATGTTAATAGCTAACGTTTTAGTCATTATGTTTTCAACTAAGAATGAATGGAGCTTTGAACTATCAAGATATCCGAGTCATTAAGGCATTGAAAAGGATTAGAGAACCAAGGAATACAATAGGAGTTCTAGACAGAATCACTCAAAGATTGATCCTATTTCACTAGGAGATAGTTCACCTTCAAACTACTAAGAAAATTATGATGAGAGCTGTGGAACAATATGTCCGTGTAATTAGGCTTTTTAAGGATTTTTCTTCTATAATTTCAACATTAGAAGCATTATGCGAGACTATAGATGATGAAGATGATTTACCTGCAGCCATGAGATATTATATTCTTATACTAAGGTTCACCTCTAAGTTTGAATTTCAATTCACTAGTGAACAAAAGTATAATATCTTAATGAAAATTCCCCGAGGTAGTTTCGAGGCTCATAGTAATGATGATTATGAAGAAATAGATGATGATATGTTAGATGAAGGGTCAGATGTAGAGGATCCTGATTTTTAGATTTACTCTAGTTATTTTTAGTTTATTTATTGAATTTATGATTGTACTTAGTGAATTTTTTTTTCCAAATGAATAAAGTTGTTATTTTTGAATGACATGTATGAGTTTGATATTTTTACAATCATAATAAATAATAAATTCAATAAATAATGACTGAGTTCAGTGAGGGTGGATACAAATCATTGGATCGGGTTTTGTATTGAAAGTTTAGGGGGCCATAGTAGTGGGAACGTTTTTATTGATTCCAGCCCTCCCTCAATATGGTTAACTTTGGAACAGCGATGAGTTTCGAGCCTGAGAATTAAGTCATATAGGATGGTTAGAAACAGACTTAGAAAATAATAAAGATGGCTAATTTTCTAAGTATAGAAACACACCATAATTATAAAGAAAGGCTTACATAATTTTTCATAAGAAATCATAACTGATAGGTCCGAGTTATGTTTTCTTAGACTAAGTTTTGCCTTAGAGCCTATTAGGGTAAGTTCTAACATGTTTTTCTCAACTGTTAGAACTTTGCTGAAGATGTCGCTACGAAGATCTACAAGCATGAATGCCAAGCGGAAATTGACAGGGCACAAATTAATATGTACAATGGTAAGTCAAGACATATTCATCAAAGACACAATATCATTAGACAACTAATCTCTGCTGGAATTATCTCTATTGACTTCTTGAGGTCAAAAGATAATATTGTGGATCTGCTACCAAAGGGTTAAATGGAGAGTTAGTTGATAAATCATTGAGGGGAATGGGACTAAAGCCCATACATGAACAGGTTAATACAGTGGCTACCCAACCTAGCTGACTAGAGATCCCAAGATCTAGGTTCAAAGAGAGAAGTAAATTGTAAAGACCGTATTGGATCATTATGGGGATTCCAAGACCATTCCTATGATGAAACAGTGATGTTCGTAATGAGAAAGGCTAAGCTAAGCTTTTAATGATTCTTATGCATCAAATTCTATATAAGTAGTGTACTGCGAGATACTCTTGATTAAGAAATGACCTATGTGAGAGTGAAGATAGGTTGCTTCAAGGATAATTGTATATGGCACAATTCTTATCAAACTATTGTATAACTAGGCGTATGTGCATGGCCAAAATGAACATAATAGTGAGAACTAAAACGCGTCAGGAAGATTCATGTGTGGAATATGTCATCATTTAAACCAATGACAAAACAGTTCAAGGACATCGTGTCTACAATTTGGTTAGTAAACATATTTTCACAAGGGAAGGTTCAAAGAGTAAAACTACCTATCCTACACAAATTTCAACTGTTAAGTCTATCACCAAGATCGCCTCATCGTGTCGTTATTTGCCAATTTCATTCATGTCGTTAGTAACATTTTGAGGCATGATTTTTTAGAGTCACTTGTTATTAGTGAGATATCTTTGGAGATTTATGTTCTTCTCCATGAGTACATAAAAATCAAGTATTAATATGCTCAAACTGGTTATGGGGTGAATGAGAAATTGTCGCCTAAAGTAGGCAAAATGATAATGGAAAATAATGGAAATTTGAGTACCCTTTCAAATGGGTATATATAGAATTCCATATCCTTAGCATGTTAAGTTAATAAGCAAGGAAGCTCTCTCTTTTGCGCACATGGTGCAAATCATTGTGGGTATCACAAAAATGCAAGCGACTTATGTGCGCTTGCGCATCTTGCGAGCACGAATGCGGGCCCATAAAGCACAGTTTGCGTCGGGCTTCTTTTGCAACCCAATTTTTCCTTCCAAATTTGACCAAGATATTCTAAAACACTCTAGAAGCGAATTAGGGAGATCTCATCCTTACCTTACATGAAAACTACTTCAATTTTTGGGCAGCTACCCAAAATTGACTTTTTGAGAAGTTACCCAATTTTGTTTGTTTGATTCTCAAGCACTTGGTCCGTCTGAAGGCTATAAATAAATGAATTCACCTCTTTGTTTCATACACCATTCAAAAGTTCTCTCTCTTTCTTGGTCAAAATTCTCTTGGTTTCTGGTTGAAGCTCCTCTAAGTTCTTACCATCTAGCGCCGAAGCTCTCTTAGTCTTCAGTGAGATATTGGTGGTGTGGTCAGTTCGTTAGGAGTAGAAGAAAGATGCTTAGCTACTGCTCATAGGTCGTTTTATCTTGGGTGACAAACGTTGTTAGCAATCCTCTAGCACTATGTGAGAAGACATAATTGTTTAAGGAGATAGTGTGGTACACTAGACTCAGTTTGACAAAAAAAGATATTTATAATACATGTGTTTTATATTATTTTGATATAATTTTTTTCTCTCTTCATCTCCACTTCTTACAATATATGTTTATGTTAGTTGTTTTGTATCAATATCACATGTTATTTATTTTCTTTATAAGCAATATCACATGCCAAATTTTGTAACAATTTTCACGTTGAAAGTGCATCTAATCTACACAAGTGCGAATTATAAAATTTTATATCCAATCAAATCCGCACAAATACAAATATCTACATTTTGTGGATTAGATCATATCCAATGGATGGTGCATATTTTGTTCCAAATTTGGCTCAAAATATGTGACAGTGTTATATTTGGTCCCCCTTTTGCATTTGTACGCCGATACCGATGCACAATGTGCAAACTAGCTAAAAAAAGTCAATACAACTGTTAATGCCTATTAAAAATATATAAAAAAATTATTTTTTTATTAAAAGATAAATTAAAAATTAAAAAGCTTTTTCAATTAATAAATCGTATTAATGAGTGAAAAATGAGTAATTAAAAAATGTGATATTTATTTTGGGTCAAATTTGGCCTATGCTATATTTTGTGTCAAATTTGAAACTTTTAGTGTGTGTGCTAAATTTGGCACACATTTTAGACCACCATTTAGAACTTCATTTTATGAAAATGGGCTAAAAAATAATTATTCTCCACTTTTATAGCACTCAATTAGATATGTTGATTTGAATCATGCATATTGGATAAATCTTGAATACTCTAAATAAAAGTTTTCAGATCATCTCAAATGCAAGATGTAAATTTTGTGCCAAAATTTAGCACAAAAAATGAGCTAATGATATAATTGGCCCAATATTTACAATTGTGCTCCAATGTACAAGAATCAAATTTACACAAAAAAGTCAATAATTCATTTAATATTTATTGAGAACATACAAAAAAAAAATTATTTTTATTATCTAAATTATGTATTCCAAGAAATTTGTCATTAAAATAAATAAATGATATAAGGTTGATCATTAATTATTAACTACTAAATTATAATAATTAGTGACAATATTGTAAATAAAAAATAGGATTTATTAATGTGTCAAATTTGGTCCATACTATATTTTGTGCCAAGTCAAATTTGGCACACTTTTTGGAACACTATTGGAGTCATACTTTTTATAAGAGCATCTTCATTGGAGTGTCAAAAAGTTGGTGCAATGTTATATTTAACACGTCTTACAAAAAGTATGACTCCAATGGTATTCCAAAAAGTATGCCAAATTGACACATGCTAAAAGTTGTGCCAAATTTGGCACAAAATATAGCATGGGCTAAATTTGATACACCAATAAATACTACTTTTTCATTTACTATATTGCCACTAATTATTATAATTGAGTAGTTGACAATTAATGATCAACCATATATCATTTTTTGTTTATTTTTTAATGACAAATTTCTTAAAATACATAATTTAGATAATAAAAAATAATTTTTATATGTTCTCAATAAATATTAAATCAATTATTGACTTTTTTGTATTAATTTGCATCTTGTGCATTAGAGCACAATTATAAATATTGGATCAAATATATCATTAACTCATTTTCGTGCTAAATTTGGCACAAAATTTATATCTTCTATTAGAGATGATCTAAGATGTGCTAAATATAGCATTGCACCAGTTTTTTAGCACTCCAATATGATCTTATGTTATCAAAATCCAAATTGTGTCATATGTAATTACTCCTTTTTTTAATATAATATGTTATATTTAGTTTATGTATAATTAATATAATGGAAAACTGAACATATCTAACACTATTTAATTTATTTTAGAAATTCAACCAACTTAAATGCTATTTTATGCTAGCATATCTAGTACATACAACCATAAATTAGTGAAAATTACTTGGATATATTCAATAATATTCTATTGTGAGAATAAGAAGGATTACGAATTTTTTGTTATTCACAATCGTCAAATTCGTAATATAATTATTTATTATATAGATATATGTATTTTGTTGTGTTAGAACAACAACAACCTAAACTTTGCATATAAACTATTCTTTACAATTAATCACAAACTATAGAATAAAGCCAAGAAAATAAAAGTAAATGACAGAAATTAAAAGAACATAAAGTTTATAGAGGTTCACTCCCTTAATGGAGCTCTTCTTCTTGAACTCCTCTTGGGAATTCTCCTTTCACTATAACAAATGGCAATGTTACAGAGTTTGTGATCAAGACAACTTGAATTTTAACAATAGTGATCAATCTCCTTGTACAGTAACCAGATTGTTGAAGAGCAGTTATGAAACACCCTTGAAGACAACTTTTTCTTCTTCTTCCTTTTGCTTCTCAATTCTGCTCTCAACTCTCAATCTCAAATCTCATTTGTTACAAGCTGTTGACATGGTTTTTCGCCAACAGTGTATTAAGAAATAATAAGGGCAGATCAGTGCTTAATTGTAAACCGTAATGAAAAATATCCAAAATTCACTCAAGAACACATAACTTTTACGTGGTTCAGTGGTTAAAATCCACCTAGTCCACGAGCCACTATTATTACTGTTTTTCTCACTAATTCGGCAGAGATTCGGTATTACAAAAGAAATCCCCCCTTTCCTGTACAATATTCTCAGCATTTGTAAGGGAATTCCATGGACAAGTTTGGGTAACCGCGTGAGTCAATCACGCATTTACATAATGTCTACATTCAACACAAATAATTACCATTTATATTGGGATATGATTTGATCACAAAGTAAATATGTCATGTTATCTTGGATAATAATATGACAGCGTAGTCATGAATAAGCGTATAAGCAAATCCTGAATCTCTGGGAATCCTTTAGTATGCAGTATGCGTTACATCTGAATTACCCGAGCTGCGTATCTCCCACGGACGTGTATTCTGATAGCTATCCGACCCTGTGCTAATGCTTTGATGACTTATCTTATTCATAGTTCGTGGTAAAGTCAAGACACCTAACACCAGGTCTGACCATTATGAATCTCGAGCTGTCCGTATAGATAATAATCAAATATTCTATTTGATTACCTTTCCACGTATTTATCTGACAGCTGTACCGAGCTAAGTGAATGAACTCGTGCTAAGATTAGGGTACAACATTTTCCCCCCAAACTCCTGCTCGTGTATGATGTCATCATTTTCTGACCTACACAGTAGGGGATTTTAAACTTCTGCTTCATAAAACCATGCCAGCCCATTACTCGAGTACTAGACACGTGGTCTCCTGCAATTTGCGTCTGTTCGGGTTTCGAGGACTACAATAATTTTCTTGTCAACTTTTTGTCGCCATCTGGTCTATTTAATCTTGGCCCTTGGATCTTGAGCTAACCCAATTAGATGGCTCAGATTAATTTCCGTAATTTACATATAAATAGGATGACCAGATTTCAAACCTCACCACCTTTGCATTTAAAAATTTCCCTTTTCTGAACTTCCAAGCTTCCCTTTTTCCCCAGAATTCCCAAATCTGTTCATCGTGCCCAGACATTCAGAAGCTTTCTAGGAACTTTCTATTGTCGAGTCTACTTCCTCTAATCAGTGAACGTATTTTCCCTCTTGTTTTGAAAACTTTCTATCTCATCCCTTGGTTTGAAAAGTTTTCCCTCTTTTTTTTATCCAATGAATTTTATGTTCTTAACCATGTTCTTCCACAACACTCACTGTAGTTACCATTAGGCGATTTCTAAATGTTCATAGGGAATAGGCTTCGATTTAGGTTCAATGGGTGAGTCCAAACATGTTTTATAAATAAGACGTTCATAAAACTGGGAAAATTTCTGGGTAAATCTGGGTAGCCCTAATGGTGAATTGGTTTAAAGAATACCCATTCAGGGTAAAGAAACTGAAGGGTCTCTAGGTTTAAAACTAGATAGCTTAGGGGTTACATTTTCTTGGGTGGTTTGGCGCTAAACCGCTTCCCAAGGAAAGTAGTGGTCTGACATTTCTGACACACGGATCCCTAAATATCAAGGGATTGTTAAGAAATCGAGGCACGTAGCTTTGGGTATCGAGTGGCACCACGCGATGGGTTTCGGCTAACTTTAGCTTGTATAACAAAAATAACCCATTTCGTTCATACCCTCGCGACATAGTTATAGATCATCTTAGGTCGCCTACTAACTAGGCTGCTTTGTCGTCAGGCAATCTGATGGCCCTCCCAAAGAAGAAATCTGCGAGCTCATCCACCCAACGGAAAGACAAAGGGAAGCAGGTCTCCCTTGGCTCTCCCATTCCACATTTCGATCCAGTAGTGAATAAAGAAATTCCTGTCGACCCAATGCGTTCTTCGAGGCTAAGCACATCATCTCAAAAATCACGACTCAATGGAAGGTGAATAAAATCCTATTGAGTCATAACATCGAGATGGGAGTTGGCGGTCTCCTAGCCCAACCTGCATTTGAAAGGGAACGGAGATGTGCCCCTTTCCAAGACGACTATGCGGCTTGGAGTGATGAGCATCTGAAGGCTGGGGCCTTCCTTCCCCTAGACCAGTATTTCGTAGATTTCTTAAACTACTTTAAAATGGCTCCTTTTCAGCTCCCCCCAAATTCATATAGACTTTTGGCGGGGCTGGAATATCTGTTCTTGAGACATGAGTGGGAGGTCCCCACCCCGGCAGATATATTATACTTCTTCTACCTAAAGGCAAACCCTGACCAGAGGGGATGCGGTGAGGGGTTCTACTACCTCACATGGTTTCCAAACTCTGCCTCCGTCATTGAGTTCCCCAGCCATCCAAACGACTATAAAGATTGATTATTTATGTCGAATGGCTTCAGGAATTGCAAACAATGTTACTTCAAATGACCTCGTAAGTCTTCCATCTTTGTAAATCCAGCTTGGGAACTTTTATTTCTTTTACTTAAAATATTTTTCTTGTACACATTTTGATTGAATTTTCTTTTCATGCAACCATATTCGCCAGGACAGGAAAATATGTGACCCTCGGGAGTCAGTTTGAGAAACTGTCCAAACTTCCCCCTAGTGAAAAGGACTATCACCGGGTCATGAATGACGTCATGATGTTGGCCTATAAGTTGATCGCTGAGAGTCAAAAACTGGCCCTGAGGACCCGGGCTCCTCTTCCGGTGATCCCCGAGCTTCCCTCCTCTCAATAGGCCTTGCCAGCCACCGAGGACACTGAGGAGGAAGAGGACGAGGTGCCTCTCGTGCGAAAAATGCGGGCCCCCAAAGCAGACCTGATCCTGACCGAGCTACTTCTGGGGCAGCAGCCGCCCCCTCCGGCCAAGGTAACCCATACCTTTTTAGGGAATTAGATCGGGATGCTGCTAGATTTAGGTTAACTCATTTCAACCCCAACCATCTAGTTAGTCGCCACCCCACCGATCTGGACCTAAACATAACTCTCCTCCAATGCGTGGATCGTTTGGGGGTGCGCTACGACCATAGCTACCCCAAAGGCACCATTGTTGTTGACAATACACTGCACTTTAGATCGTCTATTTTTGAAGAATATGGAACCAACCTTAGGACTTGGCCCTCTCTGCTCCAAGGGGCATTTGCTCTTGGATTTAGGCATGCTCCTGGATTTAGGCATTATGCAGATGAATCTAGCCCTGAGGAGGGACCTGAATCCCCTAGGATTTTAGAGATTATACCCATAGATTCCCCCTCCTCTCCATTACTCCCAGAGTCAGTGGTCACAATGCTTAGCCTGGTTCAATGGTCACAATGCTTAGCCTAGTTCATACACCCAATGCTTAGCCTAGTTTATCTCCTCTTTCTTTATATATGTTTTTGACATTTTTTGTGAACTAACCCACTTTGTTCTTTATAGACAAAGAAATGGAACAAACAGGGGCTCCTACCCTAAGGACAGCTTTTCAGGCTAAAACGCCTGGAGCGGGCCCCATTGTGAAGAGGCCCAGGGTGGCAAAGAAGACCACCCCTGCAACGGGGAATACTTAAAAATCCCCTGCTAAGGGTAAGGACACGAGCTCAGCTCAGGATCCAGCTCCAGTGGCTAATGTCGTTAATGAGTGTAAATGTGGAAATTTCTCCTTGAGAATTTTATTCACGGATGAAGCTCTATACTACGAGACACCCTCACTAGGCGAGGGCCCTCGGCCATGTGCCCATCCGAACTTCACCCTCGCTATGCGAGGGTCCCTAACTGGTCGTCCATATGTGCCCGGTTCCATCAGGCATCAAGCCTTTCCTACACTCGGAGGAAGAATGTCAGCCTCACCATGCGAGGGACCCTCGCTATGCGAGGGTGGGGACTTTTTTGTGGCATCCGTGCTCCTAGCCTCGCGACGCTGCACCTGGAAGGAGGAGAGGCAGCCTCGCTATGCGAGGGTGCTACCTTGTTGCTACACCCGTGCCATGCTTCTACCTGAGGGAAAGGGGTCAGCCTCGCTATGCGAGGTACCCTCGCTATGCGAGGGTGTGGCCTTGCCACGGCGCTCTTGCTGCTAGCCTCGTGTCTATGCGACCCGCATAGACCGGCCCTGACCATTGGCACCTTGACTTCTCAGGACATGCATAGGTTGAAGCCTCCTCGACATAGGCACGAGATCACTTGGGGGAACCTTGTTGATATGCCGAACGAACATGGAGCATTGAACGGTGTTGATGCTCATAATCTCCTCAAGAGAAAATATAAGGCCGAAGCAGAGCCCCAAGGCCACCGTCTCGCAAGGCTTCCATTCCGCGGGGCCATTAAATGGGCGAGGCCATCATATGGGTGAGGCGCCCTATTCCGCGAGGCCATCATATGGGCGAGGCGCCCTATTCCGCGAGACCATCATATGGCGAGGCCATCATATGGGCGAGGCGCCCTATTCCGCGAGGCCATCATATGGGCGAGGAGCCCTATTCCGCGAGGCCACCATATGGGCGAGGCGCCCTATTCCGCGAGGCCATCATATGGGCGAGGCGCCCTATTCCGCGAGGCCACCATATGGGCGAGGCGCCCTATTCCGCGAGGCCACCATATGGGCGAGGCGCCCTATTCCGCGAGGCCATCACATGGGCGAGGCCATCATATGGCGAGGTCGTCCCATTCCTTGAGGCCACCGATCCGCGAGGCCCTTGGGCCACTCCCACCATGCCCATGCGCGGGGCCGAGGGAGGCTGCGAGGTCGTCAATGGCGCCCCATGCGCGAGGCCGCGCAAGGTCCCACGCGCACACGCCCCGGGAGGTCCACCTGCCCACCATCTTCTCAGGAGGTCGACACCCCATGACTTGATGCGTATGGGCCAAAGATCCCCTTTATCACACCTCAAAGTCCCTATGCTTAGGAGATCCAGTACGAGCCAAATGGGACATATTTGTACGACCAAGTGCTAGGTACGGATACCAGTGCCAGCAAGGATCATGGTCCGTACGTCTACGGCCATAGGTCAGAACCGACACCACTACCTCCTGTGCCACTACGCCTGCCACCATGCATCAGATACGGGTACAGATGAGTAGTGGAGACATCCTCCTGACACCTGCTCCTGTGTAGGATGTACAACCACAACCTCTGAGGCCACACCCCTAGTACAGTACGTATGTACCACTTGGTCCCCTGGACCACTATGTACCTGAGGCCATTAGAGCCCATTATAAAAGGAACTCTAAGACCACCTGAAAGGGGGTTGGAAAACTGAATGTAAAAAGAGGACTTAAGAAATATATGTTTCTGGTATTCATGGTTGCCTAAGTTTTCTCCTGTTGTTTAGAGTTCTTTCTATCTGATTCATAGCTTCCTATAGTATAGAGATCGAAGTTTTCTAACCATCAATCGTTGACGAGTTCTTACCGTCAACAGTTTGGCGCCGTCTGTGGGAACGTAAGCACCAAGCTACTGTTCTGCCATTACTTCCGGCAAGGAGAAATGCCAAGACGTTCGAAGCGACTTAGGGAGCCTCAAGAGGTGGAGGTCCACCTTACCGGAGTCCAGCTGAAGGCCTCCATGAAGTATCCACCTCAACCCAGGGACGTAGAACCCCCAAGGGACCCTGAGGTTCACGAGAATGACAAGGAGGCCTCGTCACCGGCCATCCCACACGGTGAAAGTCCTCCAAGGACAACTGCTGCACCACCCGGGAATGCCAACGAGTTCCCTCCTCCCAAACCACCACAAGTACCAAACTCTGGCCGGCAAGACCCGGGCCCCTCGACGCGTAGACACGACAAGCAACCCCGGGTCCATTCCGTGAGCTCGAGTTCCAAATCTCGTTTCTATGAAGAGGAGATTCGTGAACTGCACCGTAAAAACCAAAGACTAGAGACTACCCTAGAGAACATGCAGGAGGTGTTGAATGGCCTGTTGCAAGGTAAGTCGAACATGACCCTACCCAAGGGGAAAGAGAAAGGTTGGGAAACCACTGTCCCGGTAGACGACGGGAGGACTAGACACTCCATCAGCAACACCCCCAGGGAGAAGCCGCAGGAGCGTCCCGGACCGTCGAGGCCACCCCAGGGGCCAAGGCAAGGGAACAATGGTGGCTCTCGCAACAACATCGAGGTCACCTCAAAGAGGACGCCCGCGGATCTACGAGAGGAGCTCAACAAGAAGAAGGCGGATAAGAGGACTACCCCTCCTACTGTCCCTCGGGGCAGCGAAGGAAAGGAGGGTGTCGACCCGTCCATGCTAAGAGACTCCCTGAGGAAGAAGAGGCAAGACCTCGATACAGAGATGAAGAGCCTGCGGAGTAAGATTGTTACCGCGTCTGGAGGGCAAAGCCTTGAGGAGGAGTTCGACTATGAATCACCCTTCACCAAAGAGATCCAAGCCATCCAACTCCCAGCCAACTTCAAGGAGCCTCATATGACCCCGTATGAAGGAAGCACCGACCCCAAGTACCACCTAGACGCATTCAATGACTTGATGAAATTAAGAGGGATAAGTAGTGGGGCTAGATGCCACTGTTTCGCAGTCACGCTAAAAGGACCCGCCTACAAATGGTTTAAGAGACTTCGGCCGGGATCCGTCAGGTCATGGCAACAGTTTTCAGATGAGTTTCTCCAACAACATCATGCCGTGCGTGATTATACTATGCCGGGCACCAGCCTCGCCAATGTAAAACAGGGCGAAAATGAGAGTCTAAAAAGCTACATTCACATGTTCAACATGGAAGCAGCCAAAGTGGGGAGCTTGACCCGCAGAGAGTTAAAAATGGCTATCACTGCCGGGGTGCTTCCGGGAAGCAAATTGTGGGATAATATGCTCAAGAGGGAAGTCACAGACCTAGATGACTTCTACGAGAGAGCACAGAAGTATATTCGTGTAGAGGATGGCCACGCGAACTTAAAGGCGGGAAAGTGTGAGTCCGCCGCAAAGCCCCCGACTAACGAAGGGTCGAATGGTGCAAAGAAGAAGAGGGCGTACGAAGGGCCGAGGGATGATCAACATAGAAATCCCAAGCGGGGAAGCGACCCTAGGCAAACAGCTTATACCTTCTATACAGACCTGACGGATACAAGGGAGCATATCTACCTCACCAACGAGAGGCGGGTTCCCTTCAAGAAGCCCCCACCAATGAGGAAGGATCGGTCCCAAAGGGATCCAAATAGATACTGTCAATACCACAAGGATATTGGTCACACCACAGCAGAGTGTATTCATTTGAAAGAAGAAATTGAAGAGCTCATCCGCAGGGGGCACCTAGGCCGATATGTTAGGAAAGAAAGGCCGAAGTCAGAGGATGAACCAGTAATATCTAAGACGCAAAGAGAAGCTCCAGAGATCCAGGGAGAAGTAAGAACTATTTTTGGAGGTCCGGGGCTTGGGGGAAACTCCCGGAAAGGACGAGATAGGTACGCTAGAGAAGCCAGGCGAAGTCCACCACCTTGTGTCATGAGTCTGGAACAGCGCCCCCTGAAAAGCTTTAAAGGAGAAAATGACTCGATCACCTTTACAGAGGAGGATGCACGAGGGGTGCACTTCCCCCATAATGATCCTCTAGTGTTGACAATCCAGTTGGCCAACCTGCGAGTGCATCGGGTCCTCGTAGACAATGGAAGTTCCGTAGATATCTTATATCGCCCCGCCTTGGAGAAGATGGGCTTCGGCATCAGGCACTTGAAGCCTTGTCAATCCACCTTATACGGGTTCGCGGGGAGCTCGATGCAACCCTTAGGGGTGATCGAATTAGCACTCACCATGGGAGAACAACCCCGACAGACCACGATCATGACAAACTTCGTCGTAGTAGACTGTGCTTCGGCTTTCAATGCAGTATTGGGGAGGCCATCCCTAAGAGAATTGAAAGCAATCACTTCAATTTATCACCTCACTGTCAAGTTCCCAACTCCTGGTGGGGTAGCAGGCATGAAGGGAGAGCAAAGAGAGGCTAGAGAGTGTTATAACACCACCCTTCACACTTCTGCGAAACTGCGAGAACCGATGACGATGGTGGTGCATGGGGGCACAGACCCATAGGAACTAGATCCCAGAATCGTGAAGGACCCAACCGGGTAGCAGTAAGGCTCCCACGCCCGATGCAGGTAGTAGCTATGTTTAGTTTGTTGCAGGGTATGCTATTTTAGTAGACGAGAATCAAAGAGGTTACCTAGATAACCTCCCAAGTAGATGTAAGCCCTTTATCTATTTATATATCGTTGTAATCTGACTACTATGAATGAAATTGTTTTCCGCTTCGTATGTTACTTACTCCTTTGTGCAAGCATCAACTAAAGTCCCCGCCAAGATAAATCTCACCAGGCACTTGGGGGGTAGGACAACAAAAGTAAACAAAAAAAAAGAAAAAAATCTCTTATATTCAAAAGGATTAGCTACCCTTATGAATATCAAGGGAGCAGTTAAAAAAGAACAACCCCCAACGAAAGGCCGACACCCCAAGAGGTGAGGCTGTAAGGAGGGAATCACCCGATAAGTCTAGATCGGCCATTAAGCCGGCTAGCCCAAAAAGGGTCTTACAAGGGACCCTTGGAAAAAAATAGTACTATGTATAAGGACGAGAAGGACGCTTCTCGCAAAAAAGTAATAAGCGCGCGCAAAGAACATAAAAGGACCACAACAGCCCAATGGGTTAACGTGTCCTTACAAGTATAATCAAGGTGCACCAGAAAGATTATCTTCATCAAATCAAAGAAAAACATATAGCCCACGAACAACAGTAGTAAGAGGGACCTGCCAGAGCCCCTTAAGTTTGATAAAAACAAAAAACAAAAAGAGAAGAAGTGGTGCAAGGGATTACACGCCCAAGGCATACATAGACTGAGTACAAGAGGACCTACAAATCTCCACCTCGACCCTGCCACTCAGAAATCCTCTCGACGGCATAGTCCCCAAAAGAAGATAAGTCAACACTGGGATTAGTCCTCCAGACAACATGCAACGTTATATCAATTATGCGATCCTCAACGGTCATAAGCTCAGCTTCGAGCACAGCGATCCTCCCATTCAGAGTTTGGACGGTAGCCTCCAACTGAATGTTGGCATGAGAGGTTGATGCAGCCCGGGCCAAGGCAGTATCCCTCTGGCATACCGCCTCGGCCAATTGACTTGACAAGGTATCCTTGGCAGTCTCAGCCACCGATAGGTTCCCCAGTGCCTCCTCAAGCTCGTGTTGCAACCGTTGGGTTAATGAAGAGTGAGAGGCAAGCAGTCGATGGTTCAAAATGGAAGCCTGTGTGAGGACGAGAATATAAAGCAAAGCCTCAAGGGTTAGACGACATGCCAGAAATAATATAAAAAGTATATATATGGCCAGCACAAATGAATAAACCAAGTATCGCAACAATTACCTGCAGAGAGGTTCGCATGTAGGCGCTCTCTAGCTGAGCCTCAGGGACATCGTGTAGCGTCCCCCATTCACCTTTGGGAAAGTTTCCTAAGTGATGGCTCATGGCTTCCCCATATTGGCTCGCCAGAGGATGATCTCCAGGAATAGAAACATGAGCTGGGCCGGGAGAGGCATGAGTACCTGCCGAGGCCCGCTTTGGCAAGGAGGGGGACCGGGAAGGTCCCGACCCATCTGCAGTATTGCGGGGGGCAGAAGAGTGTGGAGTCACTTCCTGGGGTAATGAGACGCCTGTGGAGGCCCACCTAGGAGGCCCCCTCGGGGGTGAAGGAACCCCATCAAAAGAAGGAATGACAAAATTCCTTCTAGGCACAGAGGGGCGAGGGGCAGGGGCATCGAAGGCAAACTCACCGCCAGGCATTAAAGGCGACATCCGAGAGGTAGCACCACCAATGTGACCGTCATCGGCTATACCCTTAGCCCTGTCGGCAACATAGTACAAGCAGGAGTAGTTCTCAGACACCACAGTCTCCTCAACGTCCATATGGTCACCCGGGGAGTAGACATAGTCCCTATCGGCCGCTTCATCATAATTCCTTTCATCATGACCATATACCCACGGACTCTCAAGTACGGGCATCGCTGGGGGTAAATCAACAGGGTCGGGTGATGCGGGGCGCGGATCCTCAGATTCAGGGGAGATGGAACATAAGGTAACTTTCTGGTCCGGGGTCAGAAGCCCGCACAAGTGGAGATTGCTCTCTGTGAAAAGGGCGCTGGCTTGTTTGCATGCCTTCGGCATAGCCAGAATTTGTATTACCCGGTCATGAGCCACCCGTTTCAAGTTGGGACCAACGACCCCCAAGAGACCTGCCATCAAATGAAAGAAAATAACCGCGGTTACAAGGACTATAAAAAAGAAAAGAAAAAGAGAGGTCGAATAATAAGAGAAATTCCTGGTATATGGGGGCAAGGTGAGGATAGCCTTACGTGGGGTGTTGAAGCTAGAATATCGGGTCTGCCCACTGTAAGTATAGAAGTAGTCTGACTTCCACGCCCCCTATTGGAAATAGATCCCTCCAAGAGGGAACTCCCTTTAAGGGCCGCGGCTTTCTGGAGTTGGTAGAACCCGGGGGCTGATGTATTCTCCCTCAGGGTGAAGAAGTAATGAACCTCACTTGTGGAAGGCCCCCTAGAGTACACCTGATGGTACAACACATACAAACAGCTGAGCATCACCCAGGAGTTGGGGGACAATTGTAGTGGCGCCAATTCAAAGTAGTCCAGCACTTTGATGAAGAAAGAGTGGAGTGGCAGAGCTCCACCAGATCGGATTATGGCATCACTAAATGCCATGAACCCCTTTTGCGGTGCAGACGCGCGTTCCTTGCGCTCTGGTATAACGAACTTGAGGTTCAAGGGTAACTTATGGGCTTTCAGCATGTTGCCCAATTTCTTCAGGGTTACGATAGACCTTCCAACTTCATCAGAAGTGTCCAAGACTCTCTTCGGCATCTCGGGTACCTGGACAAAGTAAGGCAGTTTATGAGCAACAGACTTTCTTAGGGTCCTAGAAGATCCCCCACATGTCCTATGTCTACCAGCTCTTTGCTTGACCCTAGGGCGCAAGACAGGGGATAGGAGAGGGAACACGGGCGACACCATGGAAAGGAACTCCAGCTCAACCAATTCGTGTCTACCACCTTCAAAGGAGGAATCCACGTAATCGGGAGACTCGTCACGACAAAAGGAAAAAGGCTCAGGGGGCAAGTTTTCTTCTAGGCAAGAAATTTCGGAAAGGCAATCCTGGAGGGTGGATTGTAGCTGGGAAATGTATGTCGCTTGCCAGGGGAAGAGATCAGAACCCGCGTCCCCGGGATGGGATTCTAGCTCCCTCTCTAGACAGTACGCCTTATGTCTAAGGTAAGATAGTCTCCTGAGATAGAGCGCCCGCACACCCCCGCGATTAGGGGGTTTGCATGCGTCGACCTCCGAGTCGGAGGAGGACAACTCAATAAATTCAACATTATACGGACCTTCGGGACATCGCCTAGACGCCATGGACAAGCTAAGACTCGAGGGCGTGTACGCATAAGGGCGACTCAATATCTACAACACGAGTGTGAGGGTATAAGAAAAGGGCCGGTGTATGAGTACTGGAAAGGGTATGCGAAGAAAATGCTAAACTCTGAAGGTTGAGTGTCATGCGACCATCAATTCTACCCTCGTATAATCAATGCAAAGCAAAAGGGAGAAGAGATGAAGGAAACATACCAGTGGGAATACGAAGCTGAGGAGACGCAAGGACAGACTTACGAAGGAGCAGGAGCGAGACCGTAGGAGCGAGGTAATGCCCAGCGTCACCACGAAGCTAAAAAAAAAAAAATTATTAAAACAAAACAAAGAAAAAAAAAAGAAAGGAGAATGGAAATAAAAGAAGGGGTACCTCAAAAATGCTTCTATTGAGAATAGAACCTTGGAGCTCTTGGAAGAGGCTTAGAGAGAATACCACTAGGCTAAGCAAGTCTTTGTGTAGAGAAGTGGTTTCAAGCCTTGGAGTATTTATAGGGAAAGTCAATGCTCCCTAGCCCTCGGATCTATTTCCCTATAAATGGTGGAGATCAAGAGTATGGGTAACCTTGGGATCCGCGGTGGAGGATGATTGGTCCTTATGCAATCTTAGGATCTTTCATGGATCCACCAAGTGTTGGGTGACTTTTGTGTTTCTTTGGACACTAAAAAGAAACGCAACCCCAAGCCTCACCTCATGCTTCTTCAAAAGGCGTTGGAAAAATTGCCAAGACAAAATCCCCCAAGAATGGCCGTGCATGTCAAGCAAGAGAAGTGAAGAAAGTCTACAAACACACTTAAAAATGTACTTATAGACTCGGGGGGAAGTGTAAATGTGGAAATTTCTCCTTGAGAATTTTATTCACGGATGAAGCTCTATACTACGAGACACCCTCACTAGGCGAGGGCCCTCGGCCATGTGCCCATCCGAACTTCACCCTCGCTATGCGAGGGTCCCTAACTGGTCATCCGTATGCGCCCGGTTCCATCAGGCATCAAGCCTTTCCTACACTCGGAGGAAGAATGTCAGCCTCGCCATGCGAGGGTGGGGACTTTGTTGTGGCATCCGTGCTCCTAGCCTCGCGACGCTGCACCTGGAAGGAGGAGAGGCAGCCTCGCTATGCGAGGGTGCTACCTTGTTGCTACGCCCGTGCCATGCTTCTACCTGAGGGAAAGGGATCAGCCTCGCTATGCGAGGGTGTGGCCTTGCCACGGCGCTCTTGCTGCTAGCCTCGTGTCTATGCGACCCGCATAGACCGGCCCTGACCCTTGGCACCTTGACTTCTCAGGACATGCATAGGTTGAAGCCTCCTCGACATAGGCACGAGATCACTTGGGGGAACCTTGTTGATATGCCGAACGAACATGGAGCATTGAACGGTGTTGATGCTCATAATCTCCTCAAGAGAAAATATAAGGCCGAAGCAGAGCCCCAAGGCCACCGTCTCGCAAGGCTTCCATTCTGCGGGGCCATCAAATGGGCGAGGCCATCATATGGGTGAGGCGCCCTATTCCGCGAGGCCATCATATGGGCGAGGCGCCCTATTCCGCGAGACCATCATATGGTGAGGCCATCATATGGGCGTGGCGCCCTATTCCGCGAGGCCATCATATGGGCGAGGCGCCCTATTCCGCGAGGCCACCATATGGGCGAGGCGCCTTATTCCTTGAGGCCCTTGGGCCACTCCCACCATGCCCATGCGCGGGGCCGAGGGAGGCTGCGAGGTCGTCAATGGCGCCCCATGCGCGAGGCCACGCAAGGTCCCACGCGCACACGCCCCGGGAGGTCCACCAGCCCACCATCTTCTCAGGAGGTCGACACCCCATGACTTGATGCGTATGGGCCAAAGATCCCCTTTTTCACACCTCGAAGTCCCTATGCTTAGGAGATCCAGTACGAGCCAAATTGGACATATTTGTACGACCAAGTGCTAGGTACGGATACCAGTGCCAGCAAGGATCATGGTCCGTACGTCTACGGCCATAGGTCAGAACCGACACCACTACCTCCTGTGCCACTACGCCTGCCACCATGCATCAGATACGGGTACAGATGAGTAGTGGAGACATCCTCCTGACACCTGCTCCTGTATAGGATGTACAACCACAACCTCTGAGGCCACACCCCTAGTACAGTACGTATGTACCACTTGGTCCCCTGGACCACTATGTACCTGAGGCCATTAGAGCCCATTATAAAAGGAACTCTAAGACCACCTGAAAGGGGGTTGGAAAACTGAATGTAAAAATAGGACTTAAGAAATATATGTTTCTGGTATTCATGGTTGCCTAAGTTTTCTCCTGTTGTTTAGAGTTCTTTCTATCTGATTCATAGCTTCCTATAGTATAGAGATCGAAGTTTTCTAACCATCAATCGTTGACGAGTTCTTACCGTCAACAATGAGCAACTTCCTCCTCCCCCCTCTCAACATATGCCTCCACCTCCCCAAGTTATTCAAGCTGAGGCCGCCCCCATCGTTTGTATATCGGTGGAAACAAAGGACCTGGAAAAGATCCTTGAGGCCTTTCGGGGTATAATATATAAGACGGTGACCCATATGGTGGGCCACGCGTACAAAGCCAGTACGAGGGATCTGAGGGCCTTAGAAGAGCACAACTCGGAGGATGTTATTGAGTCTGCCATGGGGATGAACCTCACAGTGAGACCTTCCATAACTAATTTTTGCTTTTTTTTAATATGTTTTTCCTCTTTTTTTTATATATCTCTGAGGTTGTCATGTTTTCTACAGTCTGTCTTGGCCCAATACCAAAGCATAGCTTGTGCCAAGGCCAAAAATGAAGAAATCCGAGCTGAGTTGGCTACTGACAAGGCTGCTTTGAAGACTTCTCAAGAAAATGAGCAAGCTGCAAAGGCTGCTCTTATTTCTTCCCAAGAAAATGAGCAGGCTGCAAAGACCGCATTGTCTGCCTCCTAAACTCAGACCGTAGAAGTGAACCACCAAGCTGAACAGCTTCAGATCTAGATAGGTGAGCTCAAAGCGAAACTACTCGAGGCCGAAGTTAAAGCTAAGAAGGAAAAGGCGGCGTCATCATCAGCCATGGAAGAGATGATGTACCATTGCTGGGCCTTCAACCAGGATGGGAACTTCTCCTTCATGGAACCCGGGCTGTGAGATCCATACCTTGCTAAGTTCAAGGCTCGGCTTCTGCAAGAACCCTCGGAGACGGGTGAGGCCTCCAGTGCGGTGGAGGGAGATGGTGAGGAAGTTACCTTGGTGGGGCGAGCTGACGAAGCCCAATGATCTCATTTATAATTTTTTTTATAATTTTCTTTGTATTTGCTAACAATCTTTTGATATTAAACAATTTCCTTCGGGCTTAGCTCGAGGTTTTTTCTCCTCGATGTGACAATATATTTGTTTGTATTATTGTAATATATATCTAACTTTTGATCAATTCGTCTTTCCTTTATTACCTTCTCATGCTTATGAATCATTAGACTCTTATACATTCAAGATTTTAGGAATCGACTTTTAGATCGAGATAGATCTTATCAAACTTGGTTATAACCAAGTTTTTGTTTGCTTATTTGTATCATACCTGTTAAGAATCAAGCCTCAAACCTGGTTATATCCAGGATTTTTAATGATTTAAACTTAGTTCAAGCTTTGAAAAGCCCTTGAATAATCAATTTTCCCAAATTTCTAAGTTTTTGACTTAGTTATATCCAGGGTTTTTGATGATTTAAACTTAGTTCGCGCTAGGTTTATTGAAAACTCGAGCTTTAAAAAGTCGTTGAATAATCAATTTTTCCAAACTTCTAAGTTTTGGACCTGGTTATGTCCAGGGTTTTTAATGATTTAAACTTAGTTCGTGCTAGGTTTATTGAAAACTCGTGCTTTAAAAGCCCTTGAATAATCAATTTTTCCAAGATTCTAAGTTTTTTGATCTTATCCAAGCAGGCTTAATTTTTCCAACTTCGGTTATGTGCCCCCCAAGTAACCATAATGTATAAACTTTCTTGGTTGCTTTTACAAATACGAGAACACGAGCTTGCAATAACAGCACCAAGAAATAGTTATTTCACAATCCATATATTATTTAATAAAAATGACTTTTATAAATAAGCCTTACATTGATGGTGGTACTATTGATAATACTTTTTCAAATGCAGAGCATTCAAGGTCCGTGGGACGACTTCCCCATTCAGTCGAGCAATCTTGAAAGTTCCTTCACGCAAAACTTCTATGACCTGGTATGGTCCCTCCCAGTTTGGGCCCAATACACCATCCTTAGGGTCTTTATTTGCCAAAAAGACCCTTCGGAGAACTAGGTCGCCCAATCCAAGTCTGCATCCCTTAACTTTAGAATTAAAATAGCGAGTGATTTTTTGTTGATAATGGGCAAGCTGTAATTACAACTCCTCTCATTTTTCTTCAATCAGATCAAGAGATGCATTAAGTAGTCCATCATTCTTCTATTTTTTAAATATCTTTTGCCTGTGAGTAGCTACCATGGCTTCGATTGGAAGTACGGCCTCGCTTCCAAAAGTTAGGGAAAAATGAGTATGCCCCGTGGAGGTCCTATGAGAAGTTTAGTAGGCCCAAAGTACTTGCAGGAGTTGTTCGGGCCATAATCCTTTGGCTTCATCTAACCTCTTCTTCAAGCTTGCCTTAAGGGTTTTGTTTACAGTCTTGACCTGCCCATTGGCTTGCGGATATGCTATTGACGAGAAACTCTTCGTGATGCCATATTTTTCACAGAAGTCAGTGAAGAGATCACTATCGAACTGTGTCTTGTTGTCTGGCATGATATTTTTATGAAGCCCAAACCGACATATAATATTCTTTACCATGAAGTCCAAGACTCTTTTTGAAGTGATGGTTGCCAGAGGCTCGGCTTCTACCCACTTCGTGAAATAGTCGATCGCCACCACCACGTAACAAACTCCCCCCTTTCCGATATGTAGGGAGCCTATTAGGTCGATTCCCCATACCGCAAATGGCCATGGGGATGAAATCATCGTTAGCTCGACCGGAGCAGCTTGGGCAACCATAGCGAAACGCTGGCATTTTTCGCACTTTTGAACATACAAGATCGAGTCTTTCCTTAAAGTGGGCCAGAATTAGCCCTGCCTCAGTATCTTTAGTGCCAGGTTTTTCCCCCCAGCATGATTTCCACAAAAGCCTTCATGTATTTCTTATAAAATGGTTTTGGCTTCCTTGGGTAGAACACACCGTGGGAGAGGCAACGAATGACCACATTGATACAAGGTTATGTCTACTATTAAGTACTGTGGAGCTTGATAAAGTATTTTTCTCGCATCTTTTCTGTTGTCGGGTAACTTTCTAATTGCAAGGTACTCCATTATGGGAGTCATCCAGGTCGGCCTTATGTCGATCATTCTGACCTCTATCACTTCTCCTGTCACGCTCGGGCTCTCCAAGAACCCTACTGGCACCACATTCAATGTCTCAGCCTCTTTTGTGGTAGCAAGCCATGCCAAAGCATCAGCATTAGAATTCTGCTCGCATGGTATCTGTTCAATAGAGTTGTACTCAAAATCTGATAGTTCTCCCTTTACCTTAGCTTGGTAGGCCGCTATCTTGGTACCTCGGGCTTGATACTCTCCCAACACCTGATTGACCATAAGTTGGGAATCGCTATAACATTGGATGACTTTCGCCTTGAGTTCTCTTGCTACCATTAGTCCTGCGGGTAAGGCCTCATATTCGGCTTTGTTGTTGGATGCCTCAAATCCGAACCTCAGAGCTGTATGAAATCGATGCCCTTCTGGTGAGATTAGGATGATCCCAGCTCCTGATCCGTTCTTGTTTGACGATCTGTCAACGAAGATTTTCCATAATTCCTACACCAGCTCCCTCAAGAGCTCCTCTTGAAAACCGGTGCATTCAGTCATAAAATCAGCAAGGGCCTGAATTTTAATTGAGGTCTGTGGCACGTACAATATCTCAAACTGGCTAAGTTTGATAGCCCATTTTAAAAGATGTCCCGAAGTGTCAGATTTTTGTAGAACCTGTCTTAAAGGTTGGTCGATTAAGACGTTGATTGAATGGGACTGGAAATATGGTTGGAGCTTTCTGGAAGCCAATATTAGACAAAATGCCAGTTTCTCTATTAGTGGATATCGTGACTCGGCTCCGAGAAGTCTCTTGCTTACATAATAAACTGTTTTCTGAGCATGGTGTTCTTCTCGAACTAATACAGCACTGACTACATTCTCTGTCACGACCAAATAAAGGAACAAAGATTCTCCTGACATAGGTTTAGATAATACGGAGGGCTCGGCCGGAAGCGTTTTTAGGTCGTGGAATTCCTGTTCGCACTCCTCGGTCCACTCAAATTTTTTGTTTCCTCTGAGCAAGTTGTAGAATGGCAGACACTTATCAGTGGATTTTGAAATGAAACGATTCAAAGCTGCCACCCTTCCAGTTAGACTTTGAACTTCTTTATGCGACCTAGGCGAGGGCATTTCTAACAACAATGTGATTTTCTCAGGATTCGCCTTGATCCCCCTCATGTTGACTATGAACCCTAGGAATTTTCCAGATGCCACTCCAAAAGTGTAGTTCTGGGGATTCATTTTCATGTCATACCTCCTTAATATTCCAAAACACTCTTCTAGATCAGCCACATGGTTGTTGGTAGTTTTTTATTTGACAAGCATGCCACCGACATACACTTCCATACTTTTCCCGATCTGACTAGCGAACATCTTGTTGACCAAGCGTTGATATGTAGCCCCGACATTCTTCAGCCTGAAAGGCATAACTTTATAAAAGTATACTTTATGTTTGGTCATGAAGCTAGAATGTTCCTGGTCTGCAGGATTCATCACGATCTGGTTATATCCAGAATACGCGTCCATGAAGGACATGAGCTCGTGACCTGCCATGGCATCTACCAACTGATCAATCCTTGGCAGTGGGAAAAAATCCTTGGGACAAGCTTTATTTAGATTGGAGAAGTCGATACAGGTCCTCCACTTACTGTTTGGCTTCAAGACCAGATCGGGTATTTTGCCTCCCAGATAAACCCGCATTTTAATAATTGAGCTACTTCTTCCTCAAGGGCTTCAGCTTAGATCGTTCCCAAATGTCTCCATTTTTGATATTTTACAGGCACATTCTTGTCCAAATTTAAGGTGTGCATGATTACATTTGGACTTATTCCCACCATATCTTCATGTGACCAAGCAAAAACGTCCAGATTTTTCTGTAAGAAATCAACCAACTCCTTATCGTTAAGATTATTCCCAATCTTTACGACTCTTGAAGCATCCTTGGGGTCGATGTTTACTTCCTCGAGCTCTTCTATGGCTTGGAGTTATGATCTGTGTTTGCCTACCCATGGGTTAATGTCATCTCGCTGGGCGACATCACCATCCTATTTTTGCTGAGGTTCTTCCGTCCCACGAGTAACTTCTACTTCCTAGGACTCCTCACCTCCATCATTTATGACCATCGCTTGCTTCCTGGGTTGTGATTTTCCCTTCATAGAAATGCTATAGCACTCCCTGGCGGCGAGCTGATCACCTCTGACAGTGCATATTTCCGCAACTAAGAGGAATTTCATTGCTAGGTGGCAGATAGAGGTTATGGCTTCAAATGCCATCAGCGCAGGTTGGCCCAAAATCGCATTGTATACAGCTTGACAATCGATCACCACGAACTCAAGTAACTTTGAAACAGTTCGCGAGTCTTCTCCCAACATCACCACCAATCTGATCGTCCCGATGGCTACCGACCCTTCACCAGAAAACCTATATAGAGTTATTGAGGTCACCTACAAATCAATTACAGATAACCCCATTTTTTCCAGGGTGGACCTGAATAGTAGATTCATAGAACTTCCGTTATCCACTAGTGTTCTTCAAACCCTACGGTTGGCGAGCTGAACAGTTATGGCCAACAGATTGTTATGTGGGAATTGGGCGTGGCTATCATCCTCTTCTGTGAAAATGATTGGTTGCTTTTCCAATCATTGTTATTTCGATAACCGTTGTTCCGGGATGAACTCCACCCCGTTATGGGACTTAAATTCGTTAATGTACCTCTTCTGGGCCCCGCAGCTCGTGCCTACCAAATGAGGTCCTCCCGAAATGGTGGTTATATCTCCCCATACTATCGAGGGTGGGTCGACCATATTTTCTTGAGCTCCAAGTTGGTTATTCGAAGCTTCTGGAACATGCAACAGGGTCTGACCAACGAGTTGACTTGGATTCACCCGATTTTGGGCGTACTGGACCAAAGGTCCTGCCCTAATGATGGTTTCAATCTCATCCTTCAGTTGCCGGCAATCATCAGTGTTCTGACCGATGTCATTGTGGAATCGGTAGAACTTTGATGAATCTATCTTCGCCCTCTAGTTTTTTAATGGTTTTGGCTACTTCCATGGAAGGCGATTAGCATTCGCCAAGAAGATGTGCTCCCTAGTGTTCGTTAAGTCGGTATAAGTAGCGTAAATAGGTTTGAAATTCTCCATAGACTTATTTTTCTTTGTCCCATTCTGGTCGCCCTCGCCATTTCCCTTCCTTTTGTTATTCCCCCTTGGTTATTCTGGGTAACGGTTTGATTCGTAATTGCAACGTCTATTACCGCTCCAACGGGCTGAACAGGGGTCTAGCTGGTTCCCGCAACAAAAGCTCGCGCCTCCTCTAGGTTAATCAATTCTTGAGCTCGAGTCAAGAATTCGTCCACTCTTAACTCTTTTCTTTGGAGTTACTGCCACAGGTCGCCCTCGACGAGGATTCCTGTCCTCATTGCCATTAGCTTAGAGTTGTCATCAGCATCCCTAGCTCATGCAACAACATTGGCAAATCTACTTAGATATGCTTTCAGCGTCTCGCTAGGTTGTTGCTTTACGTTGGCCAATGAATCAGTATCAACCCGAGCTGCCTGTGAAACTCGGAATGCTTTTTTGAAATCAGAAGAAAACTTCTTCCATGAGCTTATGGAATGCCTCTTGTATTGCTTAAACCATTGCCTGGCTGGCCCGACCAGAGTTACATGGAATAAAATAAACCTTAGATCAAGACCAACATTGTGAGCCATCATCATGGTGTTAAACATTCCGAGGTGATCTGACGGATCTCCATCTCCATCAAATTTTGACAGGTGTGGCATTCTAAAGCCTACCAGATATGTGGTCGCCGCAATATTTGGAGCGAAAGGCTCGAGCTCCTCATCTGAGTCGCAATCGTCTTTTTCTTTTCTTGATAAAATCCTCTTCATTTGCTCTGCCATTAAGGCTACTCTTTCGAGGGTTTGGTCTCTAGTCTTTAGGTTACCTGGGGGTTGTTCAGCAGCTCTCATCCTATTGTATGTGTTTGATGGGTTATTGTCCCTCTAAGCTCGAGCTTGGTTTTGTGGGGCATTACCGTTATCACATACTATGGAAAGACCTCCTTCTTGTCGAGTATAGCTAATATCTTCATTCTGAGCTGGATTCCTTCTCTGCGAATTTAGACGATCGCTCAAATCGGGTTGCGGATCGTACCGAGGGCTCTGTGCTGAACTCAATTGATTTCTTAGGTCGCCCTCGGACCTACCGCTACAATGATTTTTGGTCCAGTAACTCCCATTTGCGAAGCTTAAACCTCACGGTAGGGGTCGAGGATTTGGATTTTTGACACGTGTTCATAGAACGTAAGTATTGGCAGATGGAGGAGGATTTCTCCTACTGTCTCCATAAGTTGAAATGTCCCATTGAGGATGAGGTGGTGTCGGATGTCTTATAAGTGATGGGGGATGCCTTATTGGTGAGGCTATCCTCGTTCCATCAGGGCGGACTAAATTAGCCTGCCTATGTTCTACTCCAATGTCTCAAGTTCTCTGTGCCTGGTGATCGCGGCGTAGGAGGGTTTGTTGGAGCATTTTGTCTTCGGGAGCCTGTCCCAACCACCCCTCGTGGATTTTCATGGGCATTCCTAGGGGCTGTTGAAGAAGGCAAACGAACTTGGGGTTGCAGTCCTAACCAACCAACTAACATGCTGACGACCCCTATGATGATCGTTGGGTCGAGCATTCTTGCAATCTTGCCTCGTAGGTTCAGAACTTGGAGTTGCGGTTCTGACTGATCGACTCGTTTTGGATCGATTATTCCTGTGGGACTTATAAGACCCACTCTGCCTATTTCCAACATTAACGTCGGTTGTCAGAGGGGGTAACTGAGCCAAAACCTCCTCAATTTGTCTGTTTTCCTTAGCGAGTTGGCTCTTCAACTGCATGTTTTCCAACTCGACGGCAGTTAGGTAGTTTGGATTTGGATTTGGCGGCAATGACGCCGAACTCCCAATGTAGCCTTGTCCCGCCAGTTGTTTTCCTGGACATTGCTGAATCTCAGGGCGACGTTCGTCCGGAACAATGGTATGACGGGCCTCTTGCCCACCAGGCTATTCTATCTCATTATCATGCATTGAGTGAGTGAGCACCATGATGAGAATCAACTGGGATTTTGATGAAGCACTAATTTTCTCTCAATGAAAGCACCAAACTATTGATGCGGTTTTTCGCCAACAGTGTATTAAGAAATAATAAGGGCAGATTAGTGCTTAATGGTAAACCGTAATGAAAAATATCCAGAATTCACTCAAGAACACAGAACTTTTACGTGGTTCAGTGGTTAAAATCCACCTAGTCCACGAGTTTTGGTAGAGATTCAGTATTACAGATGAAATCCCCCCTTTCCTTTCCAATATTCCCAGCATTTGTAGGGGAATCCCATGGACAGGTTTGGGTTACCACGTGAGTCAATCACACATTTATATAATGTCTACATTCAATACAAATAATTCCCATTTATATTGGGATATGATTTGATCACAAAGTAAATATGTCATGTTATCTTGGATAATAAATATGACAGCCTGGTCATGAATAAGCGTATAAGCAAATCCCAAATCTCTTCCATTACATCTTAATCACCTGAGCTGCGTATCTCCCACGTGCGTGTATTCTGATAGCTATCTGACCCTGAGCTAATGCTTTGATGACTTATCTTATTCATAATTCGTGGTAAAGTCGGGACACCTAACACCAAGTCTAACCATTATGAACCTCGAGCTGTCTGTATAGATAATAATCAGATATTCTATGTGATTACCTTTCCACGTATTTATCTGCCAGCTGTACCCGAGCTAAGTGAATGAACTCATGCTAAGATTAGGGTTCAACACAAGTATTTCAAAACCTCACCATACAAAACTCTCATAAACTTTCTTTTAAAAATCCTAATTCTCTGTAATACAAGATGATCCTATATATATAATACATAGACTCGATTAGCCTATAACAAAACTAATTTAAATAATAGAACTAACAAAAATTAGTTACTAACTTGATTAACCAGTAAAGAAATGGCATGTCATAAAAAAAGAAAGAAAAGATATATTGAACCAGGTGTTATTAAGAGCTGATAATAACAAATTCCACCTCAGAGCTTAATAAAACCTTGTGAAAAAATCTTCCCAAGAATCATTTTTCTATCCTCCAGCAGATCACCCTTCTTCAATACTTAGAAGTTTCACACAGTGTTGAAACTTGCTAAGTGTCAGTACTTTAGTTCCCATATCTGTTGGATTCTCTTCACTAGGTACTTTACCAATATTTATCAATCTTTGTGTTACATTTTCCCTTATGAAATGATACATTACTTCAATGTGTTTGGTCCTATCATGGAACACAGGATTTCTGTATAGATAAAGAGCACTTTGGCTATCTGTAAAGACAGTAGCCTTTCCATCATAGAGCTTTAATTCTTTCAGCAAACCTTGTATTCATAAGCCCTCTTTAAGTGCCTCTGTTGCAGCTATATACTCATATTCAGTAAAAGATAAAGCAAGTACTAGTTGTATTTGTGATTTCCAACTCACAAAGTTTCCTGAGATCAGAAATACATAAGTTGTTGTCAATTTCCTTGAGTCTTTATCTCCTGCAAAATCTGCATCCACAAAGCCTTCCACTTGAATTGCATCTTGGTTCCTTTTAAAACTCAATCCCAGCTTTGTAGTGACATTTATGTATCTGAGAAGCCACTTCATTGTTGTCCAATGTGGTTTACCAGGATTTCCCATGTATTTACTTAGCACACTTGCAGAGTATGCTAAATCTGGTCTAGTACAGACCATAGAGTACATGATTGACCCTATTGCATTTGAATAAGGAATATTCTCCATTTCCTTCTTTTCCTTTTTAGTCTTTGGGCACTGCTTGTTTGTTAATTGAAACTGACTTGACAAGGGTAATGTAGCAGGTTTGGAGCCATTCATTAGGAACTTGCTAACAACTTTTTCCAAATAACTCTTCTGGCCAAGAAATAGATGATTCTTGCTTCTATTTCTTTGTTTGTTAACTCCCAGATTTTTACTTGCAACCCATAAGTCTTTCATTTCAAATAATGACTTCAGTATATCTTTAGTTCTTTCAACCTTTGATTTCTCCTTACTAAGCAATAACATGTCATCTACATAAAGCGGTTGATACTCAACTTATTGAATTTTTGAACCTTTGTAGTAGAGATAAGAGTCAAACATGCTCTTGTTAAAACCATACTGAGTAATAAAGGAATTGAATATCTTGTTCCACTGTCTTGGAGCTTGCTTCAAGCCATACAGTGATTTCTTCAGATAGCAAACTTCATCTTTTCCTTTCTCCTTTTCATACCCCTCTGGTTCTTCCATGAAGATTACCTCTTCTAAGTCTCCATTTAAGAATGCAGTGGTCACATCCATCTGCTCAAGTTCTAAATCAAACTGAGCAACCAAGGATAACATGATCCTTATTGTCTTGTACTTCACAACTAGTGCAAGAATCTCATTGAAATCAATTCCTTCTTGCTGACTAAAACCTTTTTAAGAATGCAGTGGTCACATCCATCTACTCAAGTTCCAGAACAAACTAAGCAATCAAGGATAACATGATCCTTATTGTCTTGTACTACACAACTAGTGCAAAAATCTCATGGAAATCAATTCCTTCTTGCTGACTAAAACCTTTTGCAACTAGTCTTGCCTTATATTTTGGTTGTTCCCCTTCTTTTATTCCTGGTTTTATCTTGAATATCCATTTACAATTTATCACCCTTTTTGTAACACCCCAAGTTGCTAATAAGGTTTAGGACCTTGATTAGCGTGCCTGGAGGGCAATAAGTGAATTAATATGCTAATATATGAATTTAAATGAATATGTGATTAGAATGCATGTTTAGGTGGTATAAATATGCATGTGGGCCCCGTTCGCATGTTAGGGGTAAATTAGTAATTTTAGCCCATTGAGGGCATAAAAGTGATAATTGTATTATGTGATTTGTACCACGTGAGTGTGGTGATAATAATGTGATGCACGTGCCGAGACGGTCCTAGAGAGCTAGATAACTCAAAAGTCACAACAGGATTTCACACCCGGCTCGGGAGGAGCCTAGGGGTACTTTGGGGAAATTTGTGAGTTGAGCTGAGAATTTGTGGTTAATGGTTATTGGTGATTAGGTAACCTGAGTAACCATTAGTAACTGCTGAGAGTAACAAGTTTAGATGGAAAATGGTAGAATTGTAATATAAGTGAAAGGACAAAAGTGCCCTTGAGGTTTAGTTAGAAGAGGAATTAGATGGAAGGGTAAGATGGTCTTTTGGCAAGGATTTAGATAACTTCAGCTGCGAAGAGAAGTCATTCACGTTTTAACACTTAGGTATATTTTGTTTTGGCTGAAAGTTTGAGGAGAAAAAACTAGAAAGAAAGGAAAGGAAGAAGGGAGCTGAAACTTGAGAGACCTAGGAGGAGAATAAAGTGGTTGGAGGCAATTAAACTTGATCATGAACCAAGATTTTTCTGAGGTAAGGATTTATCTCTGTTTTGTTAAGTTTCTAAGCTTGATTTTCTTAGAGTGTTAGTATGAAAATTGAAAGTTGATGTGTTGCTGTTTGGTGGATTCTTGGGGATGAAGCTTACTTAGATTCAGTTTGGGAATAAGGGGGATTTGCTTGGAGCTGGACTTGGAGAAGACTCAGGGGAGAATTTCTACTTGAGGCAAGGGTTTTATGCATCTCTGTTATGTATTAGCTGCTGTGAATCAAGTTTCTGGTTGTTAGTTTAAGTTTCATAAAGTTTCAAGCCAATTGGTGAATTGGGGATATGATTGTGTGTTTGGGTTTATTTTTTATGTTTATGAGTTGTTAGATGGTCTATGTGGGGTTTCGAATTGAATTTGGGACTTAGGTATGCTTTGGGGTGGATTTGGGAGTGTTTTGGCTCAGGGAAAACGCAAGAGAAAACCCAGAATTCTGGGCTCGCGAAGGAGCGTCACGGCCCTGTTCTTGGGTGTCGCGGCGCGAGGCTGATTCTGGGAAGGGGGAGTACTCTCTGACTTGCTGGGAGTCGCGGCCCTCTAGGGTAGCGCCGCGGCGCTAGGCTATTTTTCAGAACCTGGAATTTTGCAATTTTGAGCTTTTGCTCCGGGGGTTCGGGGGATGTTTCTGATTAATTGTTTTAGGAATTTGGGGATTCCGAGAGTGTGGGATTGGTCCCAGGAAATGGTTTTGGATTGGTTAGTATTAAAGGTTGTTTTATATGTGTTGTGACTAGGTCTCCGGAGAGGCTCAGGTTAGAGGACCGTGCTCGCAGCCTTGGTGCATCGGAAAGCTCGAGATACAAGTAAGAAAATCACTGTTCCCACAGAGTTTGTATGCAGGGCTGAGCCCAATATGTTTGAATTGTAGGGCGTAGCCCTTTGATTGAATTTTTTAGTATTCATTATATGTTTGCTATGCTGTGAATACGATTACGTAAACATTCGGCGAGAGCTGGGAACGGCGCAGGCCGAGGTCGGCAGGGGCCGGGAACGGCGTTTGGCACGTTGAGTGCAAGGCTGAGTACAGCAAGGGGCCGGGAGCAGCGTTGAGCACGTGGAGTGCGAGCTGCCAGGGTGAGACCCTAAAGGATACCTGGGATATCCTCACGGTGTGGACCGCGAACCCAGGGCCTGGTAAAGCGCCTGGGACGACATGGTCGTATGTGTTTAGCCCATTGGTGACCTGATTATATGCTAAGTGTTTGTTGTGCATATGTTGTCTGCTTGTGAGGGTTTTCTTGTTGGGCTTCGTCTCACAGGTGCTCTGTGGTGCAGGTAAGGGCAAGAGGAAAGTCAACCAATCATGAGTATGGAGAGCGTGAAGCGGCATGTACATGTTTAGTCTACCTGGCTGCCACGGCCAGTGGTTTTGGGAGACGGTTGTATTAAAACTTAGATTTTGTCGTCTAGTCGACTCAAACTTGTAAATTATATATTGTAAATATTTCTAAATAGTGTCTTGGGATCTCAAGTGTCAAACACTCAACGATTTGTAGTAAATGGAATTATTTTCAAAGTTTATTTCACTGTTTATGATTTAATTACACTTTTGACCTAAAAACTTGATTAGCGAGTTAAATGCATGTTTAAAACTCACTTAGTAACGACTCTAAGGAAGTAGGGCGTTACAACTTGGTATCAGAGCGAGCCAAGGTTTATTGGTTCTGGAGATTGATCGAACATGTACGCTTGCCGTCAGTGACAAGCTCGACTTAGGGTTGTTTGGTATGAATGATTGATATGCTTGAATACGTGTTTAAATGTCCTGTTTTCCTGCTTGTTGATATGGAGCATGATGAATGAGTTGACATATGCATGAGATACTGATAGGGCCTGGCCCTTGACTGTTGCATGATGAGATCAAAGCGTGCTGAATAGTATTGTTATTGTATGTGGATGAATATTGGGATAATGGTTTGCATGCTGAGTATATGTGGTTAACTGCCTAGATTGAATCGATATGTTAAATCTGTTTATTTGGCTTGGATGAAGCATGATGAGTGTGGATATATTTACTTGTGATAAAATTCGGTAGCTAAATGTATGGCATTGTGGATTTGGCCTAAAATGTTTCATGTGTGCGTGATAACTGTGATTCTTTGGATCTAATTGCGGATTGGTTCAATGTGTGAACCTTAGGGTTAAGGAGTTTGGTCAGTCGTGGCAGATGAACTCAAGTTGTTTGTGCCTGGGATGGTTAAGTGGACTTGGTATTGTTTAGTAGGGGGATTCTAGATAATAGTTGGAGTTAGAGACCTCCATCTATCCCTGAAAGTCGCAGCAGTTGATCGCTAGTGTGTGAGCGAGTTGTGGAGTTTAATAGTTGAGACGGGACAGAGGAACAGCGGACTTCTCTAGGAAAGAGCTGCTTTGTGTGCTTTGATAGTAAGGTTACTATTGTTGGTTTATTGTAAGGATATGGACAGACAAGGGTATTATGTGGAAGGCCTAAAGGGTGTTATTCTCTTATTTTGAGGGAAATATAGGTTGACAAAGAATTGGACAGTGGATGGGCAAAGTTAATTCCACCCTTGGTTAAGAGGATGAGGGATCATGATTAAAGGGTTGTGTTAAATATTGTGGCAGAGGGATGCCTAGAAATGGTACTCGGGCTAAGGTATTGGCATGATGGGTTGGAAAGAACTCAGATGGTGAATTGATAGAAGAGGTTATAAAGACATGGTTTGAACTGTGGAGACTGGTGGGCTTATAAGCTTGGTTTGGAATGATAGGGTAACAACCGTGCAAATCAATGGGTTTTGTGAATTGGGTAATTCATTTTGGGAAATTGATGTTAATGGATGTAGTTGGAAATGATGATGACCCATTTAAGGATTAAAACTCTAGAATATTCCAAAGTATTTGGGCCGCTCCGATGTAAGAACTTATCATCTGTATGTGGATAGCGGAGAGGGCCAAGTTGTTCGAAGAACTAAGAAATGATGTATAGAGCATGAGTACCAGAGCTGCAAATGGCAGTGTTTCCTTTGATGGAGTGTAGTAAGGATAGATTCTGGGTAATCAAAGTAGAAGAACCCTGGATAGCTTTATGGCTTCTAGTTTTGACAGAAAAGGGGAAAATCAGACTGATAAGGAAGTTGTCAGGATAGTGATGGAAACCAGTGAAGTTTTTTACTATGCAGCAGAGGCAGGAGATTCCACCTGGGAGGATGTTGGGTGAGAGCATGGCTCCTACATAGAAAGATTTGGTATGTTAAGATGGATTTTCCATGGCTAGGGGATGGAAGACTGGAATGCCTTGTTGCATTCGAAGCTGAGGCTAGTTTTCCAGAGTTGACTAGTTAACTGGAAGTTCACGTTTCTGGATATATAACAAGCTGGAAGGGTTCGGTACTGAGAGTGTGTCAAGACAAAATTGGACATAGAGAATATGTTTCAAGATACTTTGCGAGGGGCTGAGGAATATTAAGAGGAATTAGGAATTTCTGGAAGAGGAATTGGGGGCACAAGTAATAAAGGAGCTCGTGGGGAGAGCGATAGAGCTCATCATATGGAAGTCTTGGCATGAGTCAAAATGGGAATAAATTTGTTAAGAAACAACTATGGATAATGGAGAAAATCGATTGGAATACTTTAGTTGGACGGAATAGAAACTAAGCTGACTAGTAGCGATTCAGATAGGTGTAGTAGGGAGGACTGGACACGCTCCATAACTCGGCTACAGATAGGTTCGGTATCAGGGGCATTATGAAAGATGATAGTGGTTTGACAAGGGAAAAAAAAAAGACTACTGAAGCAGTTGAAGAAGTTTGACCTTGGGGTGAATTAGTTAGAGTATCGCACTGTGGAAATTGTTAGCAGCATTTGATATGGATAAAGAGATTAGATGCCCGGATACTAGACAAGACAATGTCTCCGGGAGTTGATCTATGGTCTGGTTATCACCAGTTGGGGGTCAAGGAGAGAGACATTTCAGAAATCACAACTTATACCGGGTAGGGTGTGATGGATTGGTAACAAAGGTTTTTTTTAATTGGTTTAAGCATTAGTGACTCAGGTGAGCTCTACAGATAGAAGGTATAGGAACCGTACGGACAAATCTCCTTCAAGGTTTAGGGACGGTATGAGGGACTGCTCCAATTTAGAAGTAGAAAGCGAACGACTGCGCTGAAGATGTTAGCACTAAAGAAGCAGGGTCACAGGTGAAGCTCCATGAGGTGTCAGTTGGGTCTTGTCAGGGGTATTCAGAGTAATGTTACAAGAAGAAGAGAGGACAGGTATGTAGAGGTTTGGTCTGAAGCCATAGAGAAGCTACTAAATAACGTCTAAGGGATAGAGGGCACAACAAGAGTGGTAAACGTGTCATCCACTACACAAGTGTCTTCGCAGAAGCCTACTCCGAAGATTGGGGGGAAACAGTAAAACTTGAAGATAGACTGAATGGATAGTGTTAGATCAGGAGTTCAAAGAACAGAGTAAGAAATGATTAGCATTTGGTAATGCAGGAATAAGCGTGTTATGACTGGGTAAATGGTTGCAGCGTAAAGAATCTAACTTTTGATGAAGATGGGAAACTGTGAGGGGTGCATCACAGGTTGGGGCACGCCCAGGCTTAGACTGATGAGAGGATGGATTGAGCCTCGTGGAAGGTAAAGTGAGAACATGGTAAATTTACTTGATTAAATGAATAGGCAGAGTACGCACCGTAAACGATAACAAGTATTTGGTCATTCGTAAGAAAGGTAACGCTGAGACCCTTATTTAGTGAAAAATAACAGATGGGTGATTGGTGTTTGAAATCCTCGACGGTACGAGGGGAAATTTAATTGGAGGCGGAACTCCTAACTGCGAGGCATGTGTCAGTCAAAGAATAATGCCACAAATTGTAATGGGGTGGACAAGGAAACGACTGAGATTGGTGTTGTGTTAGTATGTAATGATAAGTAGGAGAGTATCACTGAACTATGGAGTCCAAAGTGTTGGCTTTGGTTGAAACAGGGAAGAACCCTGTCAAGGTGGTACAAGTTAGGATACCAAGATCGGATGAAAGATCCAATGAGAACTTGGCGTAGAAATGAGAATTCTGAATGGATATCACTCCACCTCCTAGGGTATGTTGTACCGGGAGGGCTGAGCGGGTGACAGAACTTAGTGTCTTCCTTTGGACACAGGAGGGTAAAGTGATGTGGTGGTGTATCACAGGAGTAGACCACATTAGACTATAAGCAAGATGTTTGAACATGAAAAGTTTTAACTCAGCTGAATGAGTTAAGGTAGTTGGTTCAGGTGAACTGGTAACAGGGTAGAACGTCAAAGGTACTGAATTGAGACCCTATAATATTCTAAGATTTGGAAAGGAACTGGAGAACAAAGAGAACAAAGTGAGAACCTGGAATTATCGGTTGATTGCAAATGGAATAGCAGTCTGAAAGCTTAACAGATATCTTAAGGAGTTAAGCGTTGAGTATGCAAATACTTGAGATGTTAAGGAAGTGTAATCCTTGATTAGTGAGTCCTGGTGACAAATACTGGCGTCTAGCTAAGGTAACACGAATATAGGACATGGTAAGAGGTGAAAGATAGTGAATACTACAGTTTAGTATTGGTTCAGAGGGAAAGCCAAAGAGGTTGATGGAATTCTTAAGGCAGGAGTGTCTGCCTATCTAGAAGAATAAAAGAACTTGTACATTGTTAAATTTTGGGAAATAAAGTTCCAGGATAAGAGATTTGTGTCTCTCTAAGTAAGAATAGACAAGGATTGGAATGGTGTTTAGAGAAAGAAAGGGGAGTTCTGACTCCTGATTCAGTATAAATTCTGAGGTTGTACCAAGGGTTAGGCCAGGGGCCTATAAATTGATCTCACCCTAGTAGGGGTGATGGCTTATGGATATTTCTAGAATCAGGAATAAGACAATGAGGTGGTCATTGTGAGCTAAGCAGACCCTGAAGTTTCAGCAGGGTTATGGTGTAAGCAGGAGGCTTACGAAGGTACGGCTATTAAACAAGATCTTGTGGAACAAGATTGTTACTCTTGTAAGAGTATGGTCGAGGAGTAGAGTAAAAGCGGTGGACTTTGAAAATTATAGTCAGAGGTACGGGGTGTACTGTCCTGCGGAGCAAGACCATCGCCTTGGTTAAAGTGTTGTGGAGGAACAACAAGGTTGAAAAGGCAACGTGGGAGCTTGAGTCCGATATGCGGAAGCGGCATCCCGAGTTGTTCAGATAATTTTGAGGACGAAATTCTTGTAAGGATGGGATAATTGTAACACCCCAAGTTGCTAATGAGGTTTAGGACCTTGATTAGCGTGCCCGGAGGGCAATAAGTGAATTAATATGCTAATATATGAATTTAAATGAATATGTGATTAGAATGCATGTTTAGGTGGTATAAATATGCATGTGGGCCCCGTTCGCATGTTAGGGGTAAATTAGTAATTTTAGCCCGTTGAGGGCATAAAAGTGATAATTGTATTATGTGATTTGTACCACGTGAGTGTGGTGATAATAATGTGATGCACGTGCCGAGACGGTCCTAGAGAGCTAGATAACTCAAAAGTCACAACAGGATTTCACACCCGGCTCGGGAGGAGCCTAGGGGTACTTTGGGGAAATTCGTGAGTTGAGTTGAGAATTTGTGGTTAATGGTTATTGGTGATTAGGTAACCTGAGTAAACATTAGTAACTACTGAGAGTAACAAATTTAGATGGAAAATGGTAGAATTGTAATATAAGTGAAAGGACAAGAGTGCCCTTGAGGTTTAGTTAGAAGAGGAATTAGATGGAAGGGTAAGATGGTCTTTTGGCAAGGATTTAGATAAATTCAGCTGAGAAGAGAAGTCATTCACGTTTTAACACTTAGGTATATTTTGTTTTGGCTGAAAGTTTGAGGAGAAAAAACTAGAAAAAAAGGAAAGGAAGAAGGGAGCTGAAACTTGAGAGACCTAGGAGGAGAATAAAGTGGTTGGAGGCAATTAAACTTGATCATGAACCAAGATTTTTCTGAGGTAAGGATTTATCTCTGTTTTGTTAAGTTTCTAAGCTTGATTTTCTTAGAGTGTTAGTATGAAAATTGAAAGTTGATGTGTTGCTGTTTGGTGGATTCTTGGGGATGAAGCTTGCTTAGATTCAGTTTGGGAATAAGGGGGATTTGCTTGGAGCTGGACTTGGAGAAGACTCAGGGGAGAATTTCTACTTGAGGCAAGGGTTTTATGCATCTCTGTTATGTATTAGCTGCTGTGAATCAAGTTTCTGGTTGTTAGTTTAAGTTTCATAAAGTTTCAAGCCAATTGGTGAATTGGGGATTTGATTGTGTGTTTGGGTTTATTGTTGATGTTTATGAGTTGTTAGATGGTCTATTTGGGACTTAGGTATGCTTTGGGGTGGATTTGGGAGTGTTTTGGCTCAGGGAAAACGCAAGAGAAAACCCAGAATTTTGGGTTCGCGAAGGAGCGTCGCGGCCCTGTTCTTGGGTGCCACGGCGTGAGGCTGATTCTGGGAAGGGGGAGTGCTCTCTGACTTGCTGGGCGCCGCAGCGCTAGGCTATTTTTCAGAACATGGAATTTTGCAATTTTGAGCTTTTGCTCCAGGGGTTCGGGGGATGTTTCTGATTAATTGTTTTAGGAATTTGGGGATTCCGAGAGTGTGGGATTGGTCTCGGGAAATGGTTTTGGATTGGTTAGTATTAAAGGTTGTTTTATATGTGTTGTGACTAGGTCTCCGGAGAGGCTCGGGATAGAGGACCGTGCTCGCGGCCTTGGTGCATTGGAAAGCTCGAGATACAAGTAAGAAAATCACTGTTCCCACAGAGCTTGTATGCAGGGCTGAGCCCAATATGTTTGAATTGTAGGGCGTAGCCCTTTGATTGAATTTGTTAGTTTTCATTATATGTTTGCTATGCTGTGAATATGATTACGTAAACGTTCGGCGAGAGCCAGGAACGGCGCAGGCCGAGGTCGGCAGGGGCCGGGAACGGCATTTGGCACGTTGAGTGCAAGGCCGAGTACGGCAAGGGGCCAGGAGCAGCGTTGAGCACGTGGAGTGCGAGCTGCCAGGGTAAGACCCTAAAGGATACCTGGGATATCCTCACGGTGTGGATCGTGAACCCCAGGGCCTGGTAAAGTGCCTAGGACGACATGGTCGTATGTGTTTAGACCATTGGTGGCCTGATTATATGTTAAGTGTTTGTTGTGCAAATGTTGTCTGCTTGTGAGGGTTTTCTTGCTGGGCTTCGGCTCACGGGTGCTCTGTGGTGCAGGTAAGGGCAAGAGGAAAGTCAACCAACCATGAGTATGGAGAGCGTGAAGCAGCGTGTACATGTTTAGTCTGCCTGGCTGCCACGGCCAGTGGTTTTGGGAGACGATTGTATTAAAACTTAGATTTTGTCGTCTAGTCGACTCAAACTTGTAAATTATATATTGTAAATATTTCTAAACAGTTTCTTGGGATCCCAAGTGTCAAACACTCAACGATTTGTAGTAAATGGAATTATTTTCAAAGTTTATGATTTAATTACACTTTTGACCTAAAATCCTCGATTAGCGAGTTAAATGCACGTTTAAAACTCACTTAGTAAGAGCTCTAAGAAGGTAGGGCGTTACACTTTTATCTTTTGGTTTTTGAGTTAAAATCCAAGTCTGGTTCTTCATAAGTGATCTCATTTCTTCATCCATTACGTTCTTCCAGCAGCTTGCTTCTTTACTTGAGAAAGCTTCAGAATAAGTTCTTGGTTCTGTACAGACATGTCTGCTTGCTTCTTTACGTTCTTCCAGCAGCTTGCTTCTTTACTTGAGAAAGCTTCAGACATGTCTTCATTAACTCTGCTGTTGTAACAAAGGCATAGGCCAACATATCAATCAAGGCATAGAAACCATATCTCTGAGTTGGCTTGGACACCCTTTTTTCTATATCTCGAACTAATTGGTAATCCTGAGCATCTGCTTGTTCTTCTAGATCTGGTTCTTCATTCTCTAGAGTGTTCTCAGTTTGTTCAACATGTTGTTCCACCTGATTTGAATTAGGATCATATAGAACATGTTCAACATCTTCATCTAATTTGAACTGGTTTGAACTTGACTCTCTATTGTACCTACAGGGTTAGTACTAGTTGTTCCTACATTTTCATTGTTAGTGGGTATAAACACATGGAAATTCATCTTCCCTGAAGATATCATCTCTACTGTTTATGGTTTTAAATCCTTTATCCTCTTTAAGCCAAATTCTATAACCTTTTACACCTTGAGGATATCCTAAAAACACACTTTTAACTAATCTAGGTTGAAGTTTACCTTCATTTTGGTGAGCATAAGCTGTGCAGCCAAAGACTCTTAAGTTTGAAAGATCAGGAGGCTTATTTGACCATTTGTGCTCTGATGTAAGGAAGTCTATTGTTGTAGATGGACTTCGGTTTATTATGTATGTTGTAGTCATGATAGTTTCTCCCCAAAACTTCTTTGGTAGACCTGAACTGAACATTAAACATCTTGTTTTGTCAAGCAATGTTCTGTTCATCCTTTCTGCAACTCCATTTTGTTGTGGAGTGAGTCTAACAATTCTATATCTTTATATTCCATTATTCTTGCAAAAATCATCAAATTCTCCACTACAAAACTCAAGACCATTGTCAGTTCTCAAAGTTTTAATTTTTCTTTTTGTCAAATTTTCAACCAAAAGTTTTCATTGTTTAAACTTTTCTAAAGCTTGATCTTTAGTTTTTAACAGAAACAACCATACTTTTCTTGAAAAATCATCTACTATAGACATAAAGTATATATTACCACCATGTGTTGGTACTTTTTATGGACCCCACAGGTCAAAATGCACATAATCTAATATGCCTTTAGAAACATATTTACATGTTTTGAAACTTAATCTATGATGCTTACCCAAAATGTAGCTTTCACATGATTCTACCTTGCTGATTTTGTCTTTGCCTAATAGCCCTTGATCATAGATTGTTTTTAAACCCTTCTCACTTATGTGTCCTAACCTCCTGTGCCACAAAACAGCTTTTGAATCTTCATTATCTATGGCTACAGTAGCCTCTCCATATGCAGTGTCTCCTATCAGATAGTATAAGCCATTTCTCTTATCTCCTTTGATAACAACCAGAGAACATTTGCGTATCTTCATGATTCCATTCTCAATTTTGTTTGAGTAACCTGCATCATCTAGAGTTCCAACAGATATTAGATTTTTAGTTAGTTTAGGAACATACCTGACATCTTTTAATGTTCGAATGGCTCCATCAAACATCTTGATGCTTATGTTTCCTATTCCTTCTATGTTGTACGTGTTGTTGTCACCAAGAATAACTTTGCCTCCAGTTATAGGTCTGGAATCTTTTAGCCATGACCTTTGATAAGTCATATGAAATGTGCAACCTGAGTCTAGGATCCATTTATCATTTGAAATGTTTGAAGTTGCCAACAAGATTTCACTAGAATCATATCCATCTGTGTGGTTTGCTGAGTCTTGTGCTTCAAATTTATTCCATGACTGACCTTCTCTTTTGTCCTTGCCATTTCTGTTTTTATTGAAATAGAAATCTCTATTGCAATGAACAACTTTGCCACATATGTAGCATTTATTTCCATCTTTTTTTGGCCCTTTTGAACTTGATCTTCCTTGATTCTTGAAACCAGAATTGCTACGCTTCTGTTGGAATAGTTGAATCTTCTAGTGTTCCTTCCTCTTGTGAAATGAACTTCTCCATTAGTTCTTGATAATTTTCCACTGTTCTTGAGAGACATTTCTTTAGAGTATATTGCTCCAATAATTTCTTCAAGCACCAAGGTATCTTTTGCATGCAAAATGGTGTCTCTGAACTGTTCATACTGAGAGGTAATGAATTGAGTAGATAAATTGCTTGATCTTCTTCCTCCACTTTAACATTTAAGCTACAAAGATCATAAAGTAATTTAGTAAAATCATTTAAATTTTCATCTATTGTTTTACCTTCATCCATTCGAAATCCATAGAACTTTTGCTTCTGATAAACTCTGCTTGGTAGTGTCTTTGTCATGAAGGTCTGCTCAAGCTTATTCCACATGTCAGCAACAATTTCTTCTCTAATCACTTTCCTCATAATCTCATCTTCTAGACTCAACACAATGGTCTTGCCTTTTTCAGTATATCATCCTCCTGAGATTTCTCTAGTTTATCTGACATTTCTGCTTCTCCTTTCAAAGCCTCTTCAAGCCCCAAGTTTCCAAGATGAGCTTTCATCTTTTCCCTCCATAGATAAAAGTCATCTTGCCATTGAACTTCTCAATGTCCATCTTTGTAGTAGTCATCCTTCTTGATCACTTTGAGTCTGAATCTTGAAGTTCTTGAAGCTGTGATTCAAACTAGTAATCAAACACCTTTCCTACTCTTTATGAATCTTGTTCTTTCTCTGATTGTAACACCAAGTTGAGACAATGATTGCAACCTGGCTCTGGTACTATTTGTTGTGTTTGACACAACAACAACCTCAACTTTGCATATAAACTCTTCTGCACAATAAATCACAAACCAGAGAATAAAGCCCAAAAAATAAAAGTAAATGACAGAAATTAAAAGAACACATTTTATAAAGGTTCACTCCCTTAATGGAGCTACTCCTCTTGGGAATTCTCCAATCAATATGACAAATGGCAATATTATAGAGTTTGTGATCAAGACAACTTGAATTTTAACAATGGTGATCAATCTCCCTTGTACATGAACCAGATTGTTGAAGACCACTTAGGAAACCCTTGAAGACAACTTCTTCTTCTTCCTTTGGCTTCTCAATTCTGCTCTCAACTCTCAATCTCAAATCACATTTGTTACAAGTATTTCAAAATCTCACCATACAAAATTCTCTCATAAACTTTCTCTTAAAAATCCTAATTCTCTGATATAGGATATGATCTTATATGTATAATACATAGACTTGATTAGCCTATAACAAAACTAACTGAAATAATAGAACTAACAAAATTTAGTTATCCAACTTGATCAACCTATAAAGAAACGCCATATCATAAAAAAGAAAGAAAAGAAATATTGAACAGGTGTTATTAAGAGCTGATAATAACATATTTTTTTACGAAATAAGACTGTACTTTGCAACTTCAAGTATAAGTAAAAACATGTTTTTTTTTTAAGAAAAGTAAAACTATGTTTTCTCACGTTGTCAACCACGAAACAAATACCAAACGACGTCGCTTTCTGTGACGACGACCAAAAAAAAAAAAAAAAAAAGAGTAAATAGTTAAGAAGGCAAGCGCACCGCTGAAGAGAACTTCCTCCAGAAAAAAAATAATAAATGAAAATAAAAGGAGGATATATCAAATGCTTGGCTGAGGAGTGAGGAGCTTTCATTTTTTTTCTTCCCTTTTGACACAGTGGTATGAACGAAAATAATGCCTTGATATTTCTTCTATACATTACTGAAGGTAAAGGGGTAGTGATATATGTCCAAAAATGGCTTCGCTCTGCCTAAATTCTTTGCCTCTGCCACCGTCTTCTCAGCCCAAAAAAGTGGTGGAAACTTCATTATTTTCTTCAGTGAATTATAACAGTACTAATGGCCTTGTCAAAGGAGGAGAGTCCTTAAAACCTATAGTCATAAGTGGAAACCCCCCAACTTATGTTTCTGCTCCTGGTCGCCGAATTGTTGCTGGTTCGTTTTTGTACGTTTATTTTTTCCTACAGTCAATATTTTTGTCACTACTCATGTGTTTTTCTTCTTCTATGTTCTATGTTTGTTGTCTAAGCTTATCTCTTTTCCTTTGCTTGTTTGTAAAAAAAAAACATTTTCTTTGTTGGGTATTTCTTAAAGTTTGAGCATACTTCATTTCTGTACTTTGTTTCGGAATTCAAAACCCATAATTTATATATATGTTTGTATATATATATATAAATGTATAATTTGTGCTACTATAGTTATCCTTTGCCCAGTTTTGCATGTTGCCCAGGTCTGACTGTCTCTGTAATATCTCTCTTCTATACTACTAGTTATCTATAAAAGTGTTTTACATGGATTCTGCACAGCTTAAATATGAGGTCTTTATTAAATATGTATAGTTGGGGACTTGCATGGAGACCTTGACCAAACAAGATATGCACTTGAGATGGCTGGAGTGTTGAGTAACGATGGTCAAGACATGTGGGTTGGTGGAGAAACGGTAATTCATTGTTATCGACTTTTTGTATGAGTAAAATGAGAGCTTAAATTTTTTCTCTCTCTGCTTTACCTTGGTTGCTCTAGACTTTGTGGCTTTCCGAGTGAAGGGTTTATGTCAAACTTGTACAATAATGTTATTGTCCTTGAAATCTAGGTGTTGGTTCAGCTTGGAGATATACTTGATCGAGGTGAAGATGAAATAGCTATTTTATCCTTATTGCGATCTTTGGATATACAGGCCAAATCTCAAGGTGGAGCAGTTTTTCAGGTACTTAGTTTAATTGTGAAAAACGTTCATACCAACTGGACTCTGATTTTGAAATTTGAATCATTGAAATATAAGATGACAATTTGTGTCATATTGCTGTGTAATAATTATAACAATCTTGATCATATACTTTTTAATGTTAGTATTACCTAGAATCATGGTCTCTGAATCTCATAATTCTATGTGTACATTTTTCCTTTTGAAAATTGCAATTATATTATGTTATTCCTTATGATATAGGTGAATGGGAATCATGAGACTATGAATGTGGAAGGGGATTTTAGATATGTTGATGCTGGGGCTTTCGAGGAGTGTAGTGATTTTTTAGAATACTCAGATGGAAATCGAGATGACTGGGAAGAAGCATTTGTTAATTGGAATGTTGTCTCCACTCAGTGGAAAGAAGATCACAAAATGACCCAAAATTATTGGGGTCCCTGGAATCTAGTGAAGGTACTCATGTTTTTGTTCAAGCAGATTATTGTCTTTCATATTTCAATGAACTGAAACTTTGGTATGGCATCAAGGGCTCTTTTTGGGGTTAAGGCCTTGGATGCTAGGGACTAGGGTGGTGTGTTTATAATGATATGAATTGTTTGTTTGTGAATTTGTTATCTTTCTAGTTAAGGTGCAATTTATCTAATTCCCATTTCAATATTTTGACATTATCACCACTAATTAAGTTCTCCAAATATTAGGACAGAGACAAAAGGGTGTCATTGCCAGATCAATTCTTATGAGTCCAGGAGGTAAACTGGCATGTGAGTTAGCGCGGCATTCTATTGTTCTTAAGATTAATGATTGGGTCTTTTGTCATGGTGGTCTGCTTCCTCATCATGGTAAGAACAGTTTTGTAATTTCAATGTATTGATCCCCATCATATGCTCATATTGCAATCTAGTCTTTGCATGCCTGATAAGTGTGTTGGTTTTTCCACAGTTGAATATGGCATAGATAGGATCAACAGGGATGTTTCTCTCTGGATGAGAGGTCTCACTAAAACAGATAATGGTCCTGGAATTCCTTTTCTAGCGACCAGGGGCTATGACAGTGTTGTTTGGAACCGCCTGTACTCCAGAGATAGTTCGGAATTAGAGGACTATCAGGTTGAGCAGGCAAGTAATTCTGACATGGTTGCTTTAATATTTAGGATGAAACAACTCTGATTTTAATTGAAAATAATGTCTTGGATCTTATCAGGAACTGATTTTTCTATTAAAATTTATTGTTTATCTGACCAATATTCCCTGCCTTTTCATTTAAACTTGATTTTCTTGGCTCATCGAAATAAAAATTTGGTCAGATAAATTCTATTCTTGAGGAGACACTACAAGCAGTTGATGCCAGGGCAATGGTGGTCGGACATACTCCTCAAACTGAGGGAGTAAATTGGTACAAAGTCATAGTTTATTGCTGCTCTCAGATATGAGAAAAATAATTATTGACTCTCTTTATTGGGTTAGTATATTTATTAAGTTTGTGAGGTCCCTAAATTTTGGATTCTCTCCTGCAGTAAATACAATTGTAGTATATGGCGCATCGATGTGGGCATGTCCAGTGGGGTCCTTAATTCGACGCCTGAGGTAAATAGAAATCTTTGGAAAAGTAAGAGCTCTTGTCATCTTAACAAAGATTGAGAGCATTACATTTGACTATAGCTCCTATATGACAGTTTTGCTTGTGAACTTTTTCAAAACCTGGGATATGGCTTTCTATATGGTTGTTCATACTTAAGTTTCCGTAAACTAAAGTGAATTACTTGCCTTTCTGAAATCTAAAAATGCATCAGAACCTCTTAAGCAGAAGCAATGTTTAATGAGCTTTTTTATTTTGTTCCCTTGTGCACACCATAAAAGGTTGCTGAATTTACAATGTCACTACGATTTCCAGGTTCTAGAAATAAGAGACAATAAAGCCAGAGTTATAAAGAGCAAGAGGAGGGCATATAGTGAACTTCAGGCTGCTGATTATACATAGAGATAAAACCATTAAACTAACCAGGTATGATTAGCACTGAGTAGCTTTATATGCTTACCTCATCAACATTTTGTCCTCACTTAGTTTTGGAATGTTAATTTACAGACATTTTATCACTTAAAGTTGCAGCATTGCTGAGATACCATATCAGGAGAATTTGATCTATGGATGGCATCAAAGAAGCGCCTTTTCACTTGTTTGGCTATCTATCCATGGCATTCATACAGCAAGAGACTAACTTGTAAGTGTAGAGGAAGTGTAACATATCTTCAACATGATCAAATATTATTCGGGCTGGGTTCAAGAAAAAAAAATTGATTTAGCTGTCTATAATTATATATATAAATGTATAGTGAAATATTCCTCCCATATTTAATCAAATTTATACATACCACCAGTATTTATTGTAAATTCATTTGATTCTATTGTGTACTGTCCATGCTGAAAACTTCATCTTTTTGAGTTGTGTAACTTGCGCTGATGGTATAACCAATTGTTCAACCCAGATGGAATGTTCTTGTTTCATCCATTATAGGTTTTTTTTTTAAAACAATGTATGGTTAAGGGGTGAATTTTGTTTGCATGATTGAAAATGGGTAGTCTCTCCACTTTTCAACTCTCTCTCCCTTTTTTCCTTCCTCTCAGTCTAAGCCCTGCCGGCAATGGGGGATTGTTGGAACATAAATAGTGTCTTTTAGAATTTCCATTTTGTGTGGAGCCCTACAATACATTGCCAGCATTGGAAAAAAATGCTAATATAACAAAACCACTGTTGCCAAGACAATTGTTGAATATTTGATATTATGCTGACTAAGGGACCCACCTAAACAATAGCAACGCCGTTGGCACTAGTGTTGTTGATGCTCATAGGAGCATGTATGGAGTGGTGGCTCTAGTCTTGGGGATGTGCCTCAAGGGACACCTCACTTTTGTGGGAGGAGGAGATAGACCAGTAGTCAATTGAATACACGCACCCGCCCCCACATAGGAAAATGATTTATTTTACATGGGAGGCTTTGTAGAAAAATATGGGTCAGAGAAGGCTGGAACAAATGATGCAATTCTCAGAGAGATCAAGAACATTGACCTTTTTAGGATCCAATAAATAAACCTTGTTTGTTTAGCTCTTGAAGACCTTTATACCTATGTGTGCAAGCTTTTTATGCCAAATTTCTATTTGATCTTTAATTTTTGTCACCACACCAATTTCACCACTAACAAAAATAGCTTGCTGCACATACATCCCATGTTGTATCACACTAATCTTGAACCCTCGATGGCCTTTGGATCACCATGCATAGCTTTATACTAGAAACCTTGCCTATCAAGGATAGCAAAAGTTTCAATTAGATTCTTGATGAAACCTTATTCAAGCTTGAGTTTTATCCACCCAACTCCATAAATTTTTCCATGTTTCATTATCACCCATAAGAACATTTCCTTCTTTAGATGGAAAAAACATGAAATCCAAATAATTTTATTTTTTCATGTTTGGTTTGAATCAATAAATTAAAAATTCTTTTTTTTACTAGAAAAATTAAAACATAAATGTAGTATAATTTTTTTTAAATTTATAATAATTATAAATATATACAAAAAATATATATTAAAATAAGTCTTTTATCAAATTTATAGAAAACATTTTCCACCATTTTTTCCTTCTATTTTCTCTCTAGGGTCATTACAAGTTACCGGTTTGAGAAGAGTCCAAATTAGCCTTTTGATTACCATTTTTATGATTTCATTGTTGTTTCTTCTCCATGAACAATTTCTTCTAAAATTTCCATCTTTCTTTTACACCCAGCAAGTTCCACCTCCTTATTGAGATCTTTCATGATTTCTTTTCTTGATGAGCCTCTATGTCGTTCAGTTTATCTTCCTTTACATTCAGCCCATCAACACTTGATTTAGACCGTCTCCCATTTACTTGTAGGTCTAATTCTTTCACATAGTCAACCCCAATAACTTTATGAAGATTGAGAAACTCTCTACCATATTTTAAGGTATCCCTCAAGAAAATAGCCTAGTTTTCTTCATAATTTTTATTTCAAGACTCAAGATCCACGACCAACTTTGTGAACTCATCAATATTCTCATTAATGGATTTTGCCTCATTCATTTTGAAGTCATTAAACTTACGCTTGAGTACATGCGATTTGGAAGAGCTTCTGCCATGTACAGTTGTTCTAGCTTTTTAAGGATATATAATTATTTGTAAGGATAATTATTTGTTCTTCTCCATTATTTTGAGTCATCTCCTCATCAAGGAGTTTATCATGATATTCCTCAAAGGATATTGGAGCGTCACGTACTCTAACTGCTGCTCTTAGTTCTTTGAATTCATTACCAAGACCTTTTAAGGTGTGAGTTATGATTTCTGCATCATTTAGTGAGTGGCCAATAATAGAAAGGTCCTTATTCATATATGTAGCGACCAACTTTCCTTCTTTCTTGTTGTTCCTTAGAGAAATTAAAAGAGTCAGGGTCCGAGTGTTGGAGCGAAATAATAGGTCTGATTGTGCTATATGGACAGTAGCTTGAATTCCTAAAAACTCCGATTGTGCTATGGACAATAGCTTGAATTCCTAAAAGCACCAAGCGGTTTTGACTAAGCCAAAAGTGATATTAGGGAACACTAACGGACTTATGTTAAAGGTTGGGTGGGCAATTGCCCACCATCACTTTCTTGCCTACCCTTGGAGAGCCAAGCCAAGGGCATATAGGTATACTGAGAGAGCCACCCAAAAAGTTTAGTCAAATTGTGCCCACCTTAGAAATTTAAATATATATATTTATGTATATAGTATATATAATTAGATGTAGTAACTAGTAAGTTTATATAATATACATAAATTGATGTTTTTTTTTAAATAAAATTATTATAAAATTGTGTAAAAATATATTATTTATATCATACTTTGAGTTGTATAAAACTTTATATGTTGCCCACCCTAGATTTTTATTCTATGCCCGTCCCTGTCAGGGATGATGGGAATGAGTATCGTTGTAGCCACAAAAATGGATGAGTGGATTATCAAGGGGAAATTTGAGTTTCTATATTGTGGACTAATAAATCCAAAAAGTGTCACCCTAGTCTAATATTACAAACTCATGCTATTATTTATTTTGTTTCCAAAAATACCTATTTCATATTTTTAGCTTCCCCCTTCCTCTATCTTCTCTCTTCTCCATTTCTCACTTAGTTCAATCTCTCTTTCACTTGGGAAAGCCACGACAGCCACCACCACACCACCATCACCACCACCACATTTCTTTGAAAAAAAACATCTACAACTTCAGCACCCTTCTCATTTTTTATTATTCTCTCTTTTGTCTTATCTCTTAAATTATCCATAGAGACAAAATAAAAATGCCTAATGATAGTTTTTATGATTTAAAATTAAAACTCACTAAAAGTTCAATTAAGACATTAATTTATGCATTTTGAATAAATCTGGGCATGGTTTTTTGGGTTTTTTTGCAATTTTTTTATTGTTTTTTTTCACGATTTTTCAAATCTGAAATGTAAAAATTTGCAGAAAATTGGATACATCACACCTTGATGTCTAGCTCGATAGGTCCTTAAAAATTATGATTTTCATGAAAAAAAAATGATATGCCTCAATGAAATTCGTTGCACCTCGATGCAATTCAATGAAAATGCATAACTTTCACTCACGTATCCATTTGAGATGTTTTTTTTTTAATTCGAGTATTTTTTTTCGAGTTCTACACGTTTGAGATGTTTATATACACATTTAGGACGTTTAAAGCTTGAAAACACCCCAAATTTCAAAATAATATCCCAATTTTTTCAAAGTTGGGCATGGTTTAAACCTTTAAACTTCCCAAATTTGTATGTACACATCTTAAATGTGTAGAACTTGAAAAAATACCATAATTAAAAAAAATCACCTCAAATAGACACCCGAGTGAAAAGTTATGCATTTTCAATTAATTATATCGAGTTTCATCGAGGTGCATCTAGGTGTATCGAGGTACATCGAATTTCATCGAGACATATTGTTTTTTCATGAAAATCATGATTTCAAAGGCTCATCGAGCTAGGCCTCGACGCACCTCGATTCACCTCAATGAAGCTCGACGCAATTCATTGAAAATCTATAAATTTTTACTCAAGTGTCCGTTATAGGTGATTTGTTTTTTTAATTTGGGTATGTTTTTTATATCTACATGTTTAAGATGTGTACATACACATTTGCAAAGTTTAAAGGTTAAAATCATACCAAACTTTGAAAAAATTGGGATATTGTTTTGAACTTTGGACTGTTTTCAAGCTTTAAATTTCTCAAATGTATATATAAACACCTCAAACGTGTAGATCTCAAAAAAATACCAAAATTAAAAAAATCACCTAAAATGGACATCCAAGTAAAAAGTTGTGTATTTTCAACAAATTGCATCGAGTTTCATTGAGGTGTCTCGAGGTGCATCGAACTTCATTGAGGCAGATCATTTTTTTCATGAAAATTATGATTTTTAAGGGCTCATCGAGTTGGGCATCGAGGTGTATGGAGTTTTTTTGCAATTTTTTACATTTGAGATCTAAACATTCGCGAAAAAAACTAAAAAAAATGCAAAAAAAAAAAAAAATCAAGTCCAGATCTATTCAAAATGCATAAAATTAGTGTCTTATTTGAATTTTTAGTAGGTTTAAGTTTTAAATCATCAAAAACTATCATGATGTATTTTTCGAGTCTCCGTAGATAATTTAAGAGAGAAGACAAAATAGAGAATAATAAAAATGGAGAAAGGTGCCGAAGTAGTGGATGTTTTTTCAAATAAATTTGGTGGTGATGATGGTGTGGTGGTTACTGTCGTGGCTCTCCCAAGAGAAAGAGAGGGTGAATCAAGAGTGAGATGGAGAAGAGAGAAGATAAAGGAATAGAGAGGCTAAAAATATGAAATAGGTATTTTTGGAAACAAAGCAAATAATAGCATAAGTTTATAATATTAGAATAGGTTTATAATATTTGAATAGGGTGGCACTTTTTGATTTAAGAGTGCACAATATGGATTGAAACTCAAATTTCCTTTACCAAGATTGTAAGAGGGATGGGTTGGGATGGCTACAAAAAAGAGACATATCCATGCCCATATTTATATTTTTATAAAGGAAAATTGAGTTTTTATGCATAAACTATACCACTAACTTAAAATATCCTCTTAAGTGCTAAACTATTAAAAAGATGCTAATGATTCATTTAATCCTCACAATACCCCTCTCATAACTTTCCTCTCTTTCTCTCTCACAATCAATTGTTTTCTCTCTTGTCTTTCTCTACTGTACTCAACCTCGACCGAATACCAAAACCCACGAGGAGGAGTTCCGTCATTAAAGTAGAAAGTGGACCTCCACTAATACCTCTTCCTCTCACCATAGAAGCTCCCATTTGCCATTAACACCATTTTTTAACAATTCAAAGCTTAAACTAACAAAATTTTCATGTAAGAGACTAATTTATATATTTTGAACAATTTTTGGCATGATTTTTCTGGTTTTTTTTTTTTTTGCAATTTTTTGTTCAGATATGAAACTTTGAAATTCTACATAATTTCAAAAAAATTGATGGTTCTCGATGGTGCCATAAGAATCAATTTAGCTTGATGAAGCTCATTGGATCTCAATGTCGAATTGATACTGTACGATGCAATTCGTTCAAGATACATAATTTTTCACTTAGTTGTCCATTTGAGGTGATTTTTTTTTTTAGATCTACATGTTTGAGATGTGTATCTACACATTTGGAAAATATAAAGCTTGATAACATACCGAAATTCAAAATGATACCCCAATTTTGGTTGTGGTTTCAAGGTCTACACTTCCCAAATGTGTACACATATCAAACGTGTAGATCTCAAAAGAAAAAACCTAAATTAAAAAATCGTAAACAGACATCCGAGTGAAAAATTATGCCTATTGAATGAATTGCATTGAACAAAATTGAGTTGTATCAAGTTGGGCATTGAGATCCATTGAGAAAAATCGATATTTTTTTTCAAAAAAATCAAATTTTTTATGGCACCATCGAGTTAGGCATCAAGAACCATTGAAGACTATCAATAGCGCCACGAAAAACAAGATTTTTGATGAAAAATTTGATGGTTCCTTCTCGATGCCCAATTCGATGGTGCCATAAAAAACTTGATTTTTTATGAAAATGTTGATTTGGCTTGATAAATCTCAATGCTCATCGATACTGCTCGATGCAATTTGTTTAAGAGACATAATTTTTCATTTGACTGTCTGTTTGATGTGATTTTTTTTAATTTGACTTTTTTTTAGATCTACACGTTTGAGATGTGTGGATACACATTTGAGAAGTGTGGACCTTGAAACCACGACCAAAATTGGGGTATTGTTTTGAATTTTTGTATGTTTTCAAGATTTAAACTCCTCAAATGTGTGAATACACATCTTAAACGTATAGATCTCAAAAAAATACTCAAATTAAAAAAATTGGGTCAAAACTACCCAAAGTTTGGGGTTTGTACGTGGCATGACCCCCTTTTTTTTTTGCAGATAAAGTACCCAAAGTTAGTAAAACAAGAATTTTGTTAGTCTCCGTTTCATAAAGTGATGACTTGACCAATACGTGTCACTTCGTGATTGATCCAGCTCATAACAAATTTTTAAAATGATTTTAAATTAGAAAATTTATTAAAAATACATTTTAAAAGATATTTTAAAGTTAGAAAAATAAATAAAATAAAAATACATAAATTCATTTGAAATCATAATTATTTATTCATAAGGAAATTATTAAAATCAAAATTAATTCAATTCTCTTTCTTCATCCTTTCCCTTCCCTGATTCTTCGACTCTTCGCCTTCTTCTTCATCTGCTTCTTTATTCACGCAGGTTGGAAGAATAGGACTGGAGGACGGAGGTTTAATGAGGCTCGGCGATGTTAAATGGGTTGCACATATCCAGATTTCATGGTGGCTGACGTTGGGCGAGGAGTACACGGGAGTTCTTGTTGTAGATATGCGTGAACGATGATGGGGCAGCTCAAGGATGACGCCTGAGTTCCTGGCTGCTTGTTTTTTACGAGGCTCGTAGACAACACCTGAGTTCTGCAATGTCAGTAATAACCAAGACAATCCAAATGACTAGTGTATAGTATTTACTGTGTACTCATATGTAGCATAAACGATCCATTTTTTTATTTGATTTATTATTTTGTAGTCACTAGTGACAGTTGGACACCTGTCCAAACCCTTTGTATTCTACCACTATATATTATCAATGAATAGCACCATCTCTATTGAGCTGACTTTTGAACAAAACAACATTTATCCTTTGTTTTCTTATATGGTACAACATTGTACGACCCCTGCCGACCATGACCACTCCTTCTGACGCCTCTGCTACCCCCATACCAGCTCCATCACCTACTCCCTCTATTTCTACCTCAACCCTCAATCAATCTCAAACTATTGCCTATTCTTCTACCACCACGTTTCCCTCGTTCACGCAACCTTTCTCTATCAAGCTTGATGAAACCAACCCCCTTCTATGGAAGAACCAGCTTCTGAATGTGGTCATTGCCAATGGCCTCGAAGATTTTCTTGAAGGTACTTCGCCCATTACGGATAAATTTCTTGATACCGCTAGGACACAGCTCAATCCTCTCTATACTGCCTGGGAACGTCAAAATCGCCTTGTCATGTGTTGGATCTACTCTTCCCTCACCTTAACTTGATCCTTAACTTGATCTATGAGTCTCTGTGCAGTACTCCAAACTATCAAGAAATCAGGTATCTCTATGTCTGAATATCTTAGCAAACTTAAAGAGGGTTTTGACAAGTATTAGGCTCTTGGTGAGCCTTTGTCTTACAGGGATCATCTTACTTATATTCTTGAAGGGCTCGGGGAGGAGTACGATAGATTTGTCACCTCCATCACCACAAGACCTGATAAACCCTCCTTTGATGAACTTCATAACCTTCTCCTCACTTGTGATTATCGCCTCAGTTCTCGTTTGGCCTCTCAACAACTTCAATTCCTTAGGCCAACCTTTCTCATTTGCTTGACTCCCGTCCTTCTTCTTCCGAACTTCCCTCTAACCGCCAAACTCTTCCCACCCTTCTTCTCCTTAGCCTCAATCTTCTTTTCGTGCCGCCCCTTTCTCAGGTCTCCTTAGTAAACCTCAGTTTCCTTCCCCTTGGTCTCCTCGGTCAAACTCCCCATCTTACTCTATACCCCAGTGCCAAATATGTGGGAAACCAGGCCATATTGCCCTCAACAGTTATCACCGTACAAATCTCTCCTCATTTTTCCCAAACTTGTCTCCAAAATTTCATCCTCCTCGCTCCCCTACAGCTGCTGCTATGCTCACTAAGTCTATTCTCTCACTTTCGTCCTCTATCGATTCTTCATGGTACATGGACTCCGGAGCCTCTCACCATTTCACTCCTGAATTTGGAGCTCTTGATGATGCTCAACCTTTTAATGGTCATGATCAGGTTATGTTAGGTAATGGTAAGTCCATCTGAATTTCTCACACTGGTTCTATTATGTTGCAAAGTGTTGCACGATCTATCTGTCTCACTCATATTTTGCATACTCCTTTGCTAAACAACTTATCTCTGTTACCAAATTATGTTCTGACAATCGTGCTTTTGTTGAATTTTTCCCTACTTATTTTCTTGTGAAGGACCAGGTTTCAAAGCACATCCTTCTCCACAGTCATCTTGAAAATGGCCTCTACAAACTTTCCTCATCATCTTTTGCTCCCCCTTCACTGTCTTCTATCACTCCTACTCACGCCCTTCTTGCTCATCTCGATCCACTTCAACTCTACCATTACCATCTCGACCACCCTTCTTTACCTATGGTCAAACGTGTTATACAATCTTGTAATGCTCTACTAGGTCCAATTTTCATCTCTGTAATGCTTGTCAAATGGCCAAGAACCACAAGCTTCCCTTTTCTATTTCTACTTCTAGAGCATCTGTACCATTTGAGCTTGTACACTCTGACTTATGGGGTCCTTCCCCCGAAATGGAAATAATAGGTGTTCGTTATTTTCTGTTGTTCATTGATGATTATACTCGGTTTACTTAAATTTATTTACTACCCACTAAAGATTCCACTCTTTCTTTCTTTCTTTCTTTCTTTCTCAAGTTTAAGAATATGGTTACAACTCAATTTGCCTCTAAAATCAAAACACTTCAAATCGATTGGGGTGAGGAATATCAACCTATTAAAACTCTTCTTGATCAACAAGGCATTCATCATAGAATTTCCTATCCATATACCCCTGAACAAAATGGTCGTGTTGAATGAAAAAATCGAGATGTTGTTGAAAAAGGTCTAGCTCTCTTAACTCAATCCCATGTTCCTCTTAAGTTCTGGCCTTATGCGTTCTAATAGGCTGTCTACCTTATAAATTGCCTCCCTACTCCTCTTCTTCGACATATATCCCCTTATGAGTGTCTTTATGCCAAAGCTCCTTCCTACTCATCCCTTCGTGTGTTTGGGTGTGCTTGTTTCCCTTTCCTTCGCCCTTACAATCGTCACAAATTACAATTTGGTCCTGCTGAATGTGTTTACCTTGGCTTTAGCTCTCATCATAAGGGATATTAATTCTTTAATGTCACCTTAGGTCTCCTTTACATCTCATGCCATGTGGTTTTTAAAGAGTCTCACTTTCCTTTTTCCTCTCTCCTCTCCTAGTCCGCCCTCTCCCTATTCTCCTAATGCATTTCCCTTTTTCGCCTACCTTTTCTCCTTAGGTTCCCTCTTATTTTTGTCTGTCTCCTCCTTCGTCTTCGTCTTCGTCTTCGTCTTCATCTTCCTCTCCTTTTGTTCCTCTCTTCGCCACTTCATCTCTTCCCACTTCATCTCTTCCTTCTCTTTCTCCTCAGAACTCTCAACATGATGTACCAG